>NC_091982.1:179936160-180252678 GCF_044704955.1 Pristiophorus japonicus | reverse complement strand
TGGCTTTTTGTAGAAAATATCATAGAAAGGGTAAGAAGTTAGGTGGTTACATGTTGAATATCTGATGAACTTATATAGAATCTCCTCCTTTAATATGGTTTCTCTGTTCTGTGATTTCTATAATTGAAGTCTTCAGAGCTTGTACACACGTGTGATTTTGCAACACTTGATTTTTTTCACGGTTTTGTTTCTTAAGGATTTGGCTTTAGTGCATTACTGTAGAAAAAAACCTTTTATGCTTTGGTGTAAAAGGCTTCCTGTGAATGCCTTGGCACAGAATGTTCCACTAAATACAGATTAATGCTGTATGTTGGTGGAAATGCAGAGCCAACAGAGCCCCTTCAGCATGTTGAAAGATGGCTTCAGATTAATGGGTGATGTTGAAGTCACACACAGGTTCCCTTGTTTTCTCCAGCCATGTGATTACAAAGTGAGATTTGTTTAAGAACATTTCCCAATGTATTTTATATACAATTTCTATTTAAATTGCTGAATCCAAATAGTATTTGAAAATCTATTTGAGAAATTAAAATAAACCAAATCTCTTGCCTTCTGTAGACTTAAGGTCTACAGAAGGCAATCTATTCGGATGTTCCAGAACCGACCTGCCTACTGCTTGATTTCCATTTACATGGTGATAACTTCTACCTCATCTGCAGGCATTGGCACTGTGGGACCTTGAGACCTCCAAATGTTAATGATATATTTACTTGATGACATGGAACATCTGAAATAAAGAACTGTATTAGGGAAGGGGTCAGTATGGGGAAATGGCCCTAATCTGTGTGTGGCAACTAGATGTGTGTGATTAAATCACTTATCAGTCAGGAAGAAGTACAATTTATTTTGTTTCTTGTAGTCCTTGGACCACATATTTCACTAGATAAGACTGCTAAAGAGCTGGAGTATGATGATCTAGCAATGGAGCAATGTACTTCTCTTTTTGGCAGGAATGCTGCCACCCAAAAATGACCATGGTGCATTACCCCTCCTTCTTGAAGGTTCTGCGACCTTTGACCTGGCTGACCACACCATCCACCTCGAATATCTCTCCTCCGTTGATCAGCTGAGTGGGACTGCCCTCAATTAGGCATAGGAGTAGGTCACTCAATCCCTTGAGCCTGTTCTGCCATTCAGTTAGATCTTGCCTGATCTGTAATTCAACTCTATTTACCCACCTATGTTCCTGATCCCTTGATATCCTTTCCTAACAAAAATGTATCCATTTATGTCATGAAAATTTCAATTAACCCAGCATCCATAGCCTTTTGAGAGAGTGTTCCAAGTTTCGACAACCTTTTGCGAAAATGCTTTCTGATTTCGCTCCTAAAAGGCCTAGCTGTAATTTTAAGATTATTTTCCCCTTGTTTTGGATTCCCCCACCTGAAGTAATAGTTTCCCTGTCAAATCTCTCATTTTAAACACCCTGATTAGATCACCCCTGAAATTTCTACACTTGAGGGAATACAAGCCAAGTTTATGTAACCTGTCCTGTCCTTTTTTTATAATTTAACCTTTGATTTCTTGGTAGCATTCTGATGAATCTGCACTGTACTCCTCCAGGGTCAGTATATATTTCCTGAGGTTTGGTGACAAATCTGAACACAGTTCTGTTGTGTATCTGTAAAGCATGCACTCCCATGTTGCGCCACGCGGGAGCTCATCCCCTGAAGTCCCAAGGGGTCCCAGCATCCCTTGGGAGCACTGTATATAAGCCGGCCCCTAAGGCCTGTTCCTCACTCTGGAGTGTCTTATTAAAGACTGAGGTCACTGTTACTTTAATCTCCCTGTGTGCAGTCTCATCTGTGTTAGGAACACAACAAGTTCTCCAGCTGGGTTCTGATTAAGGCACTGTACAACTTTCTCCCCTTTTTGTACTTCAACACGTTTAAAATAAATGCCAACATGCCATTAGTCTTTTTTTGATTACTGCACTAGCTTTCAGATTTGTGTACAAATCCCTTTTTGAATCCCCAACACTGAATGGCTGTGATAATAAAAGATTGTCTATTTCCAATGGAAGAAGATGCATATAGGCATTCTGCATCCATTTGTACTGTTTCCAGTTGTGCAAATCATGTTATCCAGAAATGTATTGACCGTAGTCCTTCAGTAGTCTGGAGCCTATGACCCCAATCCTGAATATAACAGCAAAATAACCAATCAGACTTGATTTTTAAAAATGAAATCCTAATCGGGAACAGTGGTAGAACTGTTTTGTTGTAACCAAGCTATTCCTCTCCTGCCTCTCTCGTCTTCCCTCTGCTCTCTTGCTCCTTTACTTTACTTTAGTTTCTTGCCTTTTATTCCCTTTGTTCTGTCTTTCGGCTGCTTTATTTTCTCGTCTCCAATTCCTTTTTACTTGTACATTCACTCCTTCATTTCATCTTTCTTTTTCTCCCAGCTACTTTGTTTTTTTCCCTTTCCCCATATACTCCTTCACCTTCCTTTCTTCGCTCTCCCTGAGAAGTGCTGGAAGTTGGAAGAATATGTTAGGCCTGTGCATTTCCACTGAGAATCAACAGTGCTGTCCAGTAATAGCGTTCACGTTACTTGCCTGTGGTTCTGTGCTGAGAGCAAATCAGAAGACAATTCTGTTTTTTGGATTTAAAAAATCTGAGTTGCTCGTTGGACCAAAATAAGTTGCCATAGAAACATAGAAAATAGGTGCAGGAGCAGGCCATTCGGCCCTTTGAGCCTGCACCGCCATTCAATATGATCATGGCTGATCATGCAACTTCAGTACCCCACTCCTGCCTTCTCTCCACACCCGCTGATCCCTTTAGCCATAAGGGCCACATCTAACTCACTTTTTGAATATATCCAACGAACTGGACTTTCTGTGGTAGAGAATTCCATTGGTTCACAATTCTCTGGGTGAAAAAGTTTCTCCTCATCTCGGTCCTAAATGGCTTACCCCTTATTCTTAGACTGTGACCCCTGGTTCTGGACTTCCCCAACATCGGAAACCACCTTCTTGCATCTAACCTGTCCAATCCCGTCAGAATTTTATATGCTTCTATGAGATCCCCTCTCAGTCTTCTAAATTCCAGTGAATATAAGCCTAGTCGATCCAGTTTTTCTTCATATGTCAATCCTGCCATCCCGGGACTCAGTTTGGTGAACCTTCGCTGCACTCCCTCAATAGCAAGAATGTCCTTCCTCAGCTGAATTTGGATATCCTAGTGTTGGAAAGAATCCTTTAGCACTTAGCTGTGTGTCAGAGATGTGCTTATCAATTCTCTAGCCTGAGAAGATTAGACAGAAACTGCAGATGTAATTGGGGCTCATTGTGTTGAATTTGTTGAAGTAAATTGGAGCAACTCTGGTTCCACCATATATATTGGTTGGGAGTAGTGAGAAAGACAGCTTCACAGCTAATAGCAAGCTATTTCCAGATAATTTCTTTTGTATTTGAAGCACTTGTAATGGGAAGGACTTGTAGACTGAACTGCGATTTAGAAGTGGAGGGTTGTATGGTTTGACATTGGTAGTAATTACAGTGGTGTGAATAGACAGCCCAGTATTATGTGGCTGCACTCTCCATTACTCGCTGTTTAGGCAAAGCAAAGCACTACACCCCACAATCTGAGATGGCTCCCTTTGCTTTGCTTGATGTCGGCTCATTGCCAGAACCTGCTTTGGAGTTACATCAACAGATTTCAATTTCCTGTAATCCAGGGAGTTGCCCCATCGGTCACTGGTTCTCTGAGGTGATTAGTTTTGTGTTGCTCAGGTGGTCTCATTGTTGGAATGTCCTGGCTGTTTACCTGTATTTGTAGTGGATTCCAATTTCCTAGGCTGTGGAGAGTTGCATGGTCAGTTAGTGAATTTTCTAATTTTAGAATAGAACCCTTTTTAAGAACATAAGAAATAGGAGTAGGTGTAGGCCATATGACCCCTGAAGCCTGCTCCGCCATTCAATAAGATCATGGCTGATCTGATCGTGGCCTTAATTCCATTTTCCTGCCTGTACCCCATAATCCTTGACTCCCCTATAGTTCAAAAATCTGTCTATCTCTGCCTTAAATATTTTGAATGACTCAGCCTCCACAGCTCTCTGGGATAGAGAATTCCAAAGATTCACGACCCTCTAAGAGAAGAAATTCCTCCTCATTTCTGACTTAAATGGGCGATCCCTTATTCTGAAATTATGTCCCATAGCTCTAGATCCTCCCACGAGGGGAAACATCCTCTCTGCATCTAACCTATCATGCCCCCTCAGAATCTTGTGTTTCAATAAGATCCCCTCATTCATCTAAACTCCAATGAGTACAAGCCCAACCTGCTCAACCTTTCCTCATAAGACAACCCCTTCATCCCAGGAATCAACCTAGTGAAGTTTCTCTGAACAGCCTCCAATGTAAGTATAACCCTCCTTAAATAAAGAGACCAAAACTGTACGCAGTGCTCTAGATATGGTCTCGCCAACGCCTTGCACAGTTGTAGGAAGACTTCCCTACTTTTATACTCCATCCCCCTTGCAATAAAGGCCAACATTCCATTTGCCTTCCTGATTACTTGCTGTACCTGCATGCTATCTTTTTGTATTTCATGTACGAGGACACCGTAATCCCTCTGTACCGCAGCATTCTGTAATATCCCTTCATTTAAATAATATTTTGCTTTTCTATTCTTCTTAGCAAAGTGGATAACCTCACATTTTCTGACTTTATACTCCATATGCCAAATTTTTGCCCACTCACTTAACCTATCTATATCCCTATCCAGACTCTGTGTCCTCCTCACAACCTGCTTTCCCACCTATCTTTGTATCGTCAGCAAATTTGGCTACATTACACTCTGTCCCTTTATCCAAGTCATTAAAACAGATTGTAAATAGTTGAGGCTCTATTACTGATCCTTGTAGCACCCCACTAGTTACAGTTTGACAACCTGAAAATGACCCATTTATCCTGACACTCTGTTTTCTGTTAGTTAGCCTGTCCTCTATCCATGCTAATATATTTCCCCCAGCAACATGAGCTCTTATCTTGTGCAGTAACCTTTTATGTGCCACCTTATCGAATGTATTCTGGAAATCCAAATACACTTCATCTACTGGTCCCCCTTTATCCATCCTGCTCGTTACATCCTCAAAGAACTCTAATAAATTTGTCATGCACGATTTTCCTTTCATAAAACCATTGACTCTGCTTGATTGTATTATGATTTTCTAAATGTCCCGCTACTACTTCCTTAATAATGGATTCCAGCATTTTTTTTGTGTTGGGGGTTGGGGATAATATATTTGCATGGATAGAGGATTGGCTAACTAACACAAAACAGAGTTGGGATAAATGGTTCATTCTCTGGTTGGCAACCAGTGACTATTGGGGTGCCACAGGGATCAGTGCTGGGATCCCAACTACTTACACTCAGTCCCCCCTTCCAATTCGTTAATATAGATTGTAACGTAGCCAAGTTTGCTGATGATACAAAGATGGGAGGAAAAGCAATGTGTGAGGAGGGCACACAAAATCTGCAAAAGGACATAGACAGGCTAAGTGAGTGGGCAAAACTTTGGCAGATGGAGTATAATGTTGGAAAGTGTGAGGTCATGCACTTTGGCAGAAAAAAAATCAAAGAGCAAGTTATTATTTTAAATGGAGAAAGATTGCAAAGTGTTGCAGTACAGCAGGACCTGGGGGTACTTGTGCATGAAATGCAAAAGGATAGTATGCGGATACAGCAAGTGATCAGGAAGGCCAATGGCATCTTCCCCTTTATTGCAAAGGGGATGGAGTATAAAAGCAGGGAAGTCTTGTTACAGCTATATAAGGTATTGGTGAGGCCACACCTGGAATACTGCGTGCAGTTTTGGTTTCCATATTTACGAAAGGATATACTTGCTTTTGGAGGCAGTTCAGAGAAGGTTTACTAGGTTGATTCTGGGGATGAGGGGGTTGACTTATGAGGAAAGGTTGAGTAGGCTGGGCCTCTATTGGAATTCAGAAGAATGAGAGGTGGCCTTATTGAAATGTATAAGATTATGAGGGGGCTTGAGAAGGTGGATGCAGAGAGGATATTTCCACTGATAGGGAGACTAGAACTAGAGGGCATGATCTTAGAATAAGGGGCCGCCCATTTAAACTGCAATGAGGAGAAATTTCTTCTCTGAGGGTTGTAAATCTGTGGAATTCGCTGCCTCAGAGAGCTGTGAAAGCTGCGACCATTGAATAAATTTAAGACAGACAGTTTCTTAAACGATAAGGGGGTTATGGGGAGCAGCCGGGGAAGTGGAGCTTAGTCCATGCTCCGATCAGCCATGATCTTATTGAATGGTGGAGCAGGCTTGAGGGGCCGTATGGCCTACTCCTGTTCCTATTTCTTATGTTCTTATGTTCTTTCCCCAATGACTGATAAGCTAACTGGCCTGTCGTTTCCTGCTTTCTGTCTCCTTTCTTGAATAGGGGCATTACATTTGCGGCTTCCCAATCCGCTGGGACCCTTCCAGAATCATTTTGTACATTAGAAACTTAAAAGGTATTCTTGAGTGACCTAGGCCTTTCTCAGATGTTTAAAATTAGTTTTTTTTTAAAGTTAGTTTTGCAGCAATGCAACACATTGAACTGATGTGGCTTTGTCTGCAGTAATCTGCTCCTCGTCGCTGCAACACCGTAACTGCTGTGCAGCAGCACGAAATAAACGATATGGCTGCACTGCTAGCCTCTGCTTTGCTGCTGGCTTTTATTGCTGAACTCTTGTACACAGCACTAATTTGGAACCTACAAACTGAAACAAATGTGAGATAGTGTTTTAAGGTCTAATTGCGCATCCAATCTGACCTTTGAAGTGCATGTCGACATGCAATATCTGGAACAATGGAAAGCATTCTTGTGAAAGAGGACTCGATGGCCCCAAGTTTCCACATGCTACAAAACGGGCGCCCCTCCAAGCTGGGCGCCCATTTTTCGCGCCGAAAACGGCACCGGAAAAAAACCGCACGATTCTGGAGCGCCCTGCAGCTCCATGGCAGCTTGGCACGGCGCCCGGGGGCGCGGAGCCTACCACTCACGCCGATTTTGTAAGCGGGAGGGGTTGGGTACCATTTAAATTAGTTTTTTTCCTGCCGGCAACCCTGCGCGTGTGCGTTGGAGCGTTCGCGCACGGGCAGTGTGAAGGAAACATTGGCCCTCGGCCATTTTTGTAGTTCTTTGTAGCTGTTTAATTTTTGAACATTTTTTAATAAAAGCACATTGCCCTTCCATGATCAGCACTGAGGCTTCTTGCAGCAGTGAGAAGGCTGCAGGAAGCCTCACAAGTTGAGGCAGCCGTTTCCCGATGGCCTCCTCCCTTTCCCCCCCCCCCCCCCCCGCCGTTGGGAATGGCTGCTCAACTTGTGAGGCTTCCTGCAGCATTCTCCCTGGCTGAAGCACTTTCACACAGGTAGGAAGATGGTTTATTTAATCTTTTCTTTGCTTATAAATTTTTATTCAGGTTGGATTTATTTGTATAAGTATAAATAAGGATTTATTGTAGAATTTAATGACTTCCCTCCCCCCCCCCCCCCCCACCTCGTTTTGTAACCTGCGCCTGATTTTTTAATGTGTAGACAAGGTTTTTTCAGTTTTACAAAAATCTTCACTTGCTCCATTCTAAGTTAGTTTGGAGTACGTTTTCATTGTGGAAACTTTGAAATCAGGCGTCAGTGGCAGGACACGCCCCCTTTTGAAGAAAAAATTCTGTTCCAAAGTGAAACTGTTCTAACTGACTAGAACTGCAGAAAAAAAAATGTGGAGAATTGCGATTTCGAAGATAGTCCGTTCTCCACCAGTTGCTCAAAAAAAAAGAAAATCAGGCACAAATCATGTGGAAACTTGGGGCCATAATTTCATCCATCAGGCAATGTGAGAAGCCATGCCCATTTGGGACACTCACTTAGAAACATAGAAATAGAAAAATAGGTGCAGGAGTAGGCTATTCGGCCCTTGGAGCCTGCACCGCCATTCAATAAGATCATGGCTGATCATTCCCTCAGTACCCCTTTCCTGCTTTCTCTCCATACCCCTTGATCCCCTTAGCCCTAAGGGCCATATCTAACTCCCTCTTGAATATATCCAATGAACT
The DNA here is from genome assembly GCF_044704955.1 of Pristiophorus japonicus. NCBI lineage: Eukaryota > Metazoa > Chordata > Chondrichthyes > Pristiophoridae > Pristiophorus > Pristiophorus japonicus. The sequence continues at coordinate 180,244,608 of NC_091982.1, read as the reverse complement.
GGCATCAACAACTCTCTGCGGCAGGGAATTCCACAGGTTAACAACTTTGAGTGAAAAAGTTTTCCTCATCTCAGTCCTAGATATGGCCTACCCCTTATCCTAAGACTATGTACCCTGGTTCTGGACTTCCCCAACTTCGGGAACATTTTTCCCGCATCTAATCTGTCCCGTCCCGTCAGAATCTTACACATTTCTATGAGATCCCCTCTCATCCTTCTAAACTCCAGTGAATAAAGGCCCAGTTGATCCAGTCTCTCCTCATATGACAGCCCAGCCATCCCTGGAATCAGTCTGGTGAATCTTCACTGCACTCCTTCAATAGCAAGAATGTCCTTCCTCAGATTAGGAGACAAAAACTGAACACACTATTCCAGGTGAGGCCTCACCAAGGCCTTGTGCAACTGCAGTAAGACCTCTCCTCCTATACTCAAATCCCCTAGCTATGAAGGCCAACATACCATTTGCCACCTTCACCGCCTGCTGTACCTGCATGCCAACTTTCAATGACTGATGTACCATGACACCCAGGTCTCGTTGCACCTCCCCTTTTCCTAATCTGCCGCCATTCAGATAATATTCTGCCATCGTGTTTTTGCCCCCAAAATGGATAACCTCACATTTATCCACATTATACTGCATTTGCCCACTCGCCTAACCTGTCCAAGTCACCCTGCAGCCTCTTAGCATCCTCCTCACAGCTCTCACCGCCTCCTAGTTTAGTGTCATCTGCAAACTTGGAGATATTACACTCAATTCCTTCATCTAAATCGTTAATGTATATTGTAAAGAGCTGGGGTCCCAGCACTGAGCCCTGCGGCACTCTACTAGTCACTGTCTGCCATTCTGAAAAGGACCCGTTTATCCCGACTCTCTGCTTCCTATCTGTCAACCAGTTCTCTATCCACGTCCATACATTACCCCCAATACGATGTGCTTTGATTTTGCCCACTAATCTCTTGTGCGGGACCTTGTCAAAAGCTTTTTGAAAGTCCAAATACACCACATTCACTGGTTCTCCCTTGTCCACTCTGCTAGTTACATCCTCAAAAAATTCCAGAAGTTTCGTCAAGCATAATTTCCCTTTCATAAATCCACGCTGACTTGGACCGATCCTGTCACTGCTTTCCAAATGCGCTGCTATTTCATCTTTAATGATTGATTCCAACATTTTTCCCACTACTGATGTTAGGCTAACCGGTCTATAATTCCCGATTTTCTCTCTTCCCTCCTTTTTTAAAAAAAAAAAGTGGTGTTACATTAGCTACCCTCCAGTCCATAGGAACTGATCCAGAGTCAATAGACTGTTGGAAAATGATCACCAATGCATCCACTATTTCTTGGGCCACTTCCTTAGTCTGCATCCCAGAGTACTTATCAGGCCCCAGGGATTTATCGGTCTTCAATCCCATCAATTTCCCTCACACAATTTCCCGCTTTATAAGGATATCCTTCAGTTCCTCTTTCTCACTAGATCCACTGTCCCCTAGTACATTCGGAACGTTAATTGTGTCTTCCTTTGTGAAGACAGAACCAAAGTATTTGTTCAATTGGTCTGCCATTTCTTTATTCCCCGTTATAAATTCACCTGAATCTGACTGCAAGGGACCTACGTTTGTCTTCACTAATCTTTTTCTCTTCACATATTTTATAGAAGCTTTTGCAGTCAGTTTTTGTGTTCCCTGCAAGCTTCCTCTCGTACTCTATTTTCCCCTTCTTAATTAAACCCTTAGTCCTCCTCTGTTGAATTCTAAATTTCTCCCAGTCCTCAGGTTTGTTGCTTTTTCTAGCCAATTTATATGCCTCTTCCTTGATTTTAACACTATCCTTAATTTCCCTTGTTAGCCATGGTTGAGCCACCTTCCCTGTTTTATTTTTACTCCAGACAGGGATGTACAATTGCTGAAATTCATCCATGTGATCTTTAAATGTTTGCCATTGCTTATCCAGCGTCAACCCTTTATGTATCCTTGCCAGTCTATTCTAGCCAATTCACGCCTCATACTGTCGAAGTTACATTTCCTTAAGTTCAGTACCCTAGTTTTCCAAATTAACTGTGTCACTCTCCATCTTAATAAAGCATTCTACCATATTATCGTGATTCTTCCCCAAGGGGCCTCGCACAACAAGATTGCTAATTAGTCCCTTCTCATTACACATCACCCAGTCTAGGATAGCCAGCTCTCTAGTTGATTCCTCGACATATTGGTCTAGAAAACCATCCCTAATACATTCCAGGAAATCGTCCTCCATCGCATTGGGCTAATCAAACTGGTAGCAATCAATATGTAGATTAAAGTCGCCCACGATAACTGCTGTACCTTTATTGCACACATCTCTTATTTCTTCTTTGATACTGTCCCCAACCTCACTACTGCTGTTTGGTGATCTGTACACCACTCCCACTAGCGTTTTCTGCAGCTCCACCATACCGATTACACATCATCCAAGCTAATGTCCTTTTCTTACTGTTGCATTAATTTCCTCTTTAACCAGCAGTGCCACCCCGCCTCCTTTTCCCCTCTCTCTATCCTTCCTGAATATTGAATACCCCTGGATGTTGCGTTCCCTGCCTTGGTCACCCTGGAGCCATGTCTCCGTGATGCCAATTACATCATATCCGTTAACTGCTAATCAATCCCAGAACCAGTTGGGCCACTTGCAGAATGATGATGATTCTGTCTGTTTTCCCCAACAAATGGAGGAGGACCTTTTTTAACTGAACCAGTGTGAATACATTTATTTTTATAGTAAATTATAATATAATATACTTTTATAAATGCAGGAATTACCACCAAGTCAATACATAACCAAACACTATTGCTCAATAAATTACTTTTCAATTGTGATTGTCATGTAGACAAATGTGGCAACAATTTGTGCCAGTAACAATAACATAAAACAGTTCTGCAATGAATGACCAGTTAATCTGCTTATTCAGGATATTGTTGGAGGAAGGACTATTAGGCAGAATACCACCAGAGCTTCCTGCTCTGCTGTGAATAGTGCCATGGAGTCCCTTGACATTCTCCAGAACAGGGAAATAGAACATCGACTTAACATCTTGTTCAAAGGACGATACCTACAAAACAGCAACCTGTCAGTAATGCACAGGAGTGGCAATCTAGATTGAGCTCAAGCTCTCAACCTTCTGGCTCCAAGAAGACTGAGCTACCAACTGAGCACAGTGGGCACACTGCTCAGCAGTTAAAGAGCTCTGGGCAGTTTTGTATTGTGGACTTGTACACAATAGAACCTGGGTTGAGACTGACCCAAACTTTAGTCTGCTGAACAGCTGACATTGAGTGATTTTCATCAGATGGTAAGGGTGGGATTTATACCCAGGCCTCTGAGGTGAATCTCCTGAACCATCCATAGTTGTACTCTTGAGCTGACCTGTGCATGAGAACAGCTGAGAAATCTTCTCTCCAGAAAGAACCTCACTTGAACTGTGCCCCTCCTAAAATGATATAACGACAATCAGTATTTGGAAAATTGCAGGCGTAAACCTGCATCATTTCACCCCTGGCATAGACCTCAGAAAAGCTGTGTTGTTTCTGTGTGCAGTCTCCAATACCCAATGGCATGTTCGAAGTGACTGACTGAGTATGCAGTCAAACTGTCATTATCTGATCCTTCTGCAGGCACTGATATTGAACAATAATTTGAACTCCAGTTTAGGAGACAACAAACAACTTGGATACTAGTTAAATGCTAACATCATTGGGCCAGTTTAATCATGGGGATTCCAAACATATGTCATGAGTACAGTCTGTGTGAATGCAATAATAATCATTTGTGATCCAGACTGTAACTCGTGAACCAGCTTGAACTCCAGGAAGAGTGTCTACTGAGAGACTTGGGTGTCCTATTATCCCAATGGTGTCATGATGAATGATTGAAGCAGGGCTGAGATGTCCTGCAAGGGAAAAAACGCCAGTCCCAAGCTTGGCTGATTCAATTAGCTTTGGTTCAGTTTTTTGTTGAAAATACCAACCCATCTTGTCTGTTGGGAACAAAAGTGAGGGGGCTGTAAAAATTGATTGCTTCAGCTTCGTGTCTTCTTACTGCAATCGTGTGGTGGCCATTTTAGTTTCTCATTTTCATTTAGGTGGCTGGGGGAGCTACCAGAAGCAGAATGATACATGCACATTGGGATCCTATGATGTAATTTGGATCCTGATGTGATTTTTAACTGGGCGAGGCAGAAGCCCCAGCCAGCAGCAAAGCCACTGCGTAAAATCTTGCAGATTTGTCTTCAGGCACTGTGACTGGAAGCATTATTTAAAGAGGCACCAGGCACTCTGATTATAGAGATCTGTATGCTATTGCGCTTAGTAGATTTCCAAGGAACCTTTTGAGCTTGGAGATTGCTTGTTTCTGTGCCTCTATTTTTTCCTTACTCGCCCTGATTAAGCTTTCACAGCTTATTATGGGTGCCATTTTTCCTTCGTTATTTTGGATAGAGGAACAGATGGAGGGAAAGAAGTGGCAGCAGCCTCAACCAGCAGGTGAGTCTGCTCGAGGACATGGGTTTTGCGGGGGGAGGGGGGGGGGTGGTTTGCCCAGCCCACAAGGACTATAGGCACTCTCCTGGACCACAGCATCAAAAGATTATGCTTCACCAGGCAGGCTAGTGCAGATCTATGCAGCCTCCTACAAGACAATGGCAGCAGGTGCATAGGAATACCACCATCTCCCAGTTCCCCTCCAAGCCACACTTCATCCTGACTTGTCTACTATAATCCCATTTCCCTGCCACCCACATCTTGATACCTTTCTATATTTTTTTTCAAATAATTATCGGATTCCCTTTTAAATAGCTTTTGCCTGAATAGGCACTTGTGGTACAGCATTGCCTTTTCTAATAAATGAAAAATATTGTAATATTCACCTTTTTGTTCTTCTAGTAATAATTCTGACTGTGAGCCTTGTTACTGAATCATCAATGAGTGCGAAGAATCTTTTACTATTTGCATTCCCCAAACCTTTTATTATGTTAAACCTCTGCTTTAATTGACTGATCTGCTGCTGTGGTATAAAGAAATTAAAGTTCACTGTAATCTGGCTTCTGTGAAGCCCCTTGACTCAGCAATAAACTTGTTGTGTAATTATTTAAACTGAGGTAAAATATTTCAGGATTTCATGTCTGTCTTTAGCTCACATCACAGTCTTTTGTGCTATTGTTGGTAGACACGCAGGATGAAACTGCCCAGTGACTCTCCGGCCACTGCTAACTTGATCATTGCTGTGGTTTAAAATGGAACCTCAATTATCTGCCAAATGGAGAGCCCTCTGGCAGATAGTGGAGATTGGTGGCTAATCAGGAGTCTCCCTACATTTAATCTGACAAGAATTTTAAAGCTTCTGATCGGTCTATTTCGATTACCTAATCACATTCCCAGCATGTGATGAAAAGACTCTCACTACCGTTTTAAAAATGAGATTCTTACAAAATTATTGCCAGTCTGGCTCTTAGTGGTGTTCTGGATTTCAATGACTGTTATACTCCTGACTTGAAGTGCTCTACCAGGTACAGGATATCCAGATAATAACTACTTATCCTGCTGGATCAAGAACTCAGAACTGTGAAAAATCAATTAAAAATGCTCAATTGCTTATGCAAAACTGACTCCCATAAACATTGTTGTGGATAATACAGTACGGTTAATTAAGAGTGAAAGAACCATTGGAAAGTGCTTCACAGCCACTTCCTTATTTTTTGAAATGTAGTTATTGTTTTGTAGGCAAATGCAGTAGCCAATTTGCACAAAGCAAGGTCCCACAGATAGAAATGAAGTTTGTTTGAGGGCTGAATCTTGGCCAGGGTACCGGGAGAACTTGCATAGAATTTGCAGCACAGAAACAGGCCAGTCAGCCCAGCTGGTCCATGTCCGTGTTTATGCTCCACATGAGCCTCTTCTCACCCCTCTTCATCTACCTCTATCACCATAACCATATTCTTTTTCTCCCTCGTGTTTATCCAGCTTTCCCTTAAATGCATCTATATTATTGAGGTAGCAAGTTCCACATTCTAACCACTCCCTGGGTAAAAGAAGTTTCTACTGAATTCCCTATTGGATTTATTATATTTGTGGCTTAGTTTTTGTCTCCCTCAAGTGGAAACATCTCTTTCTACTCTATCAAACCCTTTCATAATCTTAAAGGACCTCCTATCAGGTCACCCTTTAGCCTTCTCTTTTCTAGAGAAAAGAGCCTCAGTCTGTTCACTTTCCTGATGGGTATAACCTCTCCGTTCTGATAAATTCGTGTCAGTTTTTGTTTGTATCTTCTCCCATGCCTCTATATATCTTTTTATAATATGGAGAACACAACTGTGACCAAGTTTCTATACAAGTTTAACATAACTCTGCTTTTCAATTCTATCCTTCGAGAAATGAGCCCCAGTGCTTGGTTTGTTTTTTTAATAGCCTTATTTACCTGCATTGCTACTTTTAGTGATGTGTGGAATCTGTACCCTAGATCCTTTTTGCTTCTCCACCCTATTTAGAGTAGGGGCCAAGTTTCAGCCTGAGTTGCTCCTATTTTTTTTGGAGCAATTAGTTTAGAATGGAGGGAAGAGAAGTAATTAAGTTCTACAAGCATTCAACAGTCTCACTTAAATAATAAAGAGCCATCCTGAATTAAAAAATTAGAAATAAAGCAAATAAAAAAAAAAAAAATACAGAATTTTCCTACCTGTGAAGCAGCAGCAGCCTTCGAGCTGCGGAGCTTCAAGCCTTTCATGCGGGAGACGGGCCGCGCCAGTCGAACAACGGCAGCCGAAGAGGCACCAAGCAACGTTCAAACTGCGGAGGAGCTGGAGGCCATTCGGCCAGGAGACGGGCCGCGTCAGTCGAACGACGGAAGGCCATGAGGCAGCAAGCAACATTCAAGCTGCGGAGGAGCCTGAGGCCATTCGGCCAGGAGAGAGGGGAGGTACACGGTTGGGGCCACACACACCGGCAACGCAGCAGCCTCCACAGCTGTGAATTTATTTTTTATAGGCTGCAGGCCGTTCGGCCAGGAGACAGGGTAGGCGTGCAAAGCACCGGGAGGGAGAGCCAGTCAGCCAGTTTAAAAGTTAAATTTGTACTTCAAGTATGGGTGCTGCATTATCAACACCACGAATTATGCAATGGTTCTCCAGCAATTCACTGCATAGGAGAGAATTGATTAGAGCTCACCACACCAGGAACGTCATAGCCCATAGGCTGATGGGCAGGAGACCTTACCCACGTCGGCAATATCGAGCCAGGCGGTTCGTACCTGGACATGAGCGAGGCTGATTGTGTCAAAAGGCTGCCTTTCCGCAGAGAAGTTGTCGTTGAGATCTGTGATATGCTGAGAGCAGATTTGCAGCCCAGAAGCAGAACGCCAACTGCCTTGTCTGTTGAAGTGAAGGTAATAGCTGCACTTGCCTTCTATGCCTCGGGATCGTTTCAGGCTACAACTGGAGATGTGTGCGCCATCTCTCAACGTGCAATACATGCCTGCATTTACAAGGTCACGGCTGCACTGTATGCGTGGAGGATTAACTTTATCAAGTTCCCAATGACCGCACAAGCAATCCATGACAGGGCTGCGGGCTTCTTCAGGATTGCTGGCTTCCCAAAGGTACAGGGCTGCATTTGATTGTACCCACATCTCCTCGCGAGCACATGTGGAGGATTCCGAGCAGGACAGGAATAGAAAAGGTTTCCACTCCATTAATGTGCAGCTCGTGTGTGACGACAAGCAGCGCATCATGTCAGTCGATGCGAGATAGCCTGGCAGCACCCATGATGCGTTCATCCTGCACAACAGCGTTATATCTGACATGTTTGAGCAGCAGCCAGAAGGGCAGAGCTGGCTACTGGGAGACAACGGATATGGCCTGGCCACCTGGCTCATGACGCTCCTACGTGTGACACGGATGGAAGTTGACCATCAATACAACATGGCGCACATTACGACACGCAGCATCATAGAGAGGACCATTGGCATCTTGAAACAGCATTCCCGATGCCTGGACCATTCCGGAGGCCACTTGCAATACTCTCCTCAGATTGTCGGTCACTTCACTTGTGTGCTGCATGCTGCATAACTTAGCCATCATGAGGCAGCAGGAGCTGGTAGTGGAACCAGAAGACCCACATGAGGGGCCAGTGCCTGATGATAGTAATTTGGAAGAGCAGGATGAGGATGATGACGACGATCAGGAAAGCATACAAGTGCCTGATGCCGGAGCACGAGGTTGGAGGAGGGCGGTCCATCTTGCTCCTTTAACGATTGCTCGAGCCTTGCGCCAGCAGCTCATCCGTGAACACTTCAACTACTGATACCTGAGGGCACTGCGACCACTGTTGCGCATGGACATGTTTATTTTTTGCAGTTCCTATGTTTTGTGTTAATGGAACATGATTCAGTTTTAATGAAAACATATTTTATTGAAAAGTTAATGCTAGTGTAATAAAATATTTGTTGTATCAAACTTTACTTTTTAGTATGACTCTTGAAAATCACAAACTTTTAAGATCATTTAAATTTGTAAAGTTACAAATGTTACAAAAGAATTTCAATGTGAAAAATCTTACACTCAAGATCACTTAAACTTCAAGATCACTTTTTAGGTGCAAAATTAAATTAGATATGAAATGTGAGAGCATTTACACTAAGATCACTTTAAAAACCCTAAGATTACTTGAGTTGTAAAGTTACAAAACTTAAACAATTTCAATTTGAATAACGCTACTACAGTTACATCAAGAACAAGAACAAAAGCAGCAAAGAAAGGCTGCAACCATGTCTCATCCACACCTCAGTGAATGTTCACTTCCTCATGGGGGTGTCATTTGATTGGCCGGGCTGTGTGCCCTTATTGCAGCAGCTATCTCCATGATGGCCTGTGCCGACACTTGCATGCCCTCCCTGACGGCTTGTGCCGTTGATTGCACTCCCTCGGACATTCCCTCCCTAAGTTCCCGTGTCATTACTGCTATTTCTCCCGTCCGGACCGTCACCTCTTCACCCACTGCACTGACGCCACCGATGAGTGATCGGGTAAGCTCATCGGTCTCCATACCCAATGCCACAACCTGAGTCGCATCTGTTGCACGCTGCATCTCAGGAGAGCGTGTCACCAATCTCCTTCTCCTCTGGGTCTGCCTCGTGGCACCACTACACTGGGAAGCGTGGGTTGGGATGGTGGGATGCTTGGTGTTCCAAACGGCAGTACTACACTGGGAGCCTCGGGCTGGGAGAGTGCGGCCCTGGGTCTTGCATCCGGCACCACTTGAGTGTGAGCCGTGGGCTGGGATGATGGGTCAATGGGTGTAAACTGCTCCATTATATCGCCAGCAACACTGGGACCCGCAACATCGGAATCAAAACCATGGAAGGTGGAACCAGAACCTATGCGAATGGGAGGCGCAGGCTGGGATGGTGGGGCACTGGCTGTAAACTGCTGGATTACACCAGCAGCAGTGGTTGAACCAGAATCTATGCAAGGGGTTGAAACTCTGATGCCCCTTAATGTGGGCTCATAAACATTAATTTGGACGGTCTGCCCTGTAGACATTTCACTCATCGCCACCTGCAGCCAGTCTGGATCGTCCGCATCTGGCTCTACTGGTTCTTGTTCTGGATCTTCAGGGTTGGCATCATCATTATCATCATCTTCTGCAAAATATATCCGAACAATCAAATGTTTAACAGCAAAGGAGGGGGCAGGATGGGTGGCATGAGTACTTTCACACATAGCAGGCCAGGCAGCAGGTTGATTTAAAGAGCCACGATGCATTTTTAGGACTTACCCTCTTCCTTGCGTGCGGGCCCAGCTTGTGCTGTACTGATTACTTTTCTCCATGTACGACTCATCATAGCAGCTACCCTCTGTTCCAAGGGTGTCGGCGGATGCAGATTGGGCGTGCCTCCTCCTGTTCGAGTTGCTTCCCTTTTGTTGTGGGCCAATTTCTTCTGCAAAAAGTAAAATATAACTTTTTACAGAGTGCGTCTTTCTGCAGGGTGGGACATACAGATAGTCACGTTACAATTACGATTACATTAAAAAATGAAAATATTACTTACACTAACTACTTGACCAAGGTCGTGCCATTTCTTTTTACACTGTCTTCCAGATCTCATGGTATGCAACTCTGCGCAGTAATCTTCTGCAACTTAGTTCCAGCGTTTCTTCATTTCTTTAGGTGGTACTTTTATGCGACCTCTGTTGCTGGTATCCAGCTCCTGCCATCTCTGCTCAATGACGTTAACTAATATCTCCCCTTCCTCATGCAAGAAATTCTTTGTTCTTGGTGGACATTGAATTGACACTCATTTTTTAAAACTCACAGTCCTTATTTGCATGCACCTATGCAGCACATATTCTGGAAGTTTAGCAGCAAAAAGTAGCACTCGCTGATTTCAGCAGGTGATTTCTTCAACAGTGCTGCTAAAAGCACTCCTTCAGGCACAAAAAAATCACAGATTCAATCTCAAGCCTTTCCACAGCTCCACAAAACAAATCAGCACTTTTCCTCCTGTACCTTTAAACATGGCCGAGTGCCAATGTTTGTAACCAAACGCTCCAACACGCAAGGCTGCTGGCACGACATCCTCTGATCAGAGTTAGCCCCGCCCCCCGTGCACGTTCAAAATCAGCGCGACGCTGTGGCTCCGCCCCCCCCGTTGATCTCTGCGCGCCGCATCGAGCTGCTGGAAGGCCGAGAATTCCTCCATAAGTTTTTGACGTACATTTGGGCGTGAAAAACTGCCGTCGATGTCGGGGCTGCGCTGTTCTAGGCACGGCCCGAAACTTGACCCCTTGTTTTCCGAGGAGTATGTGGTTTCCTTATTCTTCTTACCAAAATGCAACACCTCACACTTGTCTAAATTGAAATTAATTTGCCAATTTACTACCGTTTACCCGGATACCTTCATAATAAATGTTTAAATTGTTTAAGAAATGAGGAATTTTTAGATCCTACTTGTACAAATCAGGAGGAAAAAAATTGTAATTTGAAAATCTGAATAGCTTAATCACATCCTCTGTGATTTGAGCAAAATATATTTTTACAACTTTAGTCTTGTAGCTTTGAATAGAAAATATATATATATTATGTATTTAAATCAGGATTTGCTTTTCTACATTTGGATTTGTATCTGTCTGCACAAGGTGGGGACCAATGCCAAAGAAGGCAAGGCAGCTCAAACCACAAGAAATCCACGAACCTGATTGAATTTTTCTATTTTTTTAAAAAATTCCATAATTAGCACTTGTAATTCCTGATCTTGTTCAAAAAAGTGTCATGGTATTTTCATCTACCTGAAAATACATACAGGGTCTTGGTTTAATCTCTCACTTGAAAAGTGGCACCTTTGGTAATGCAGTGCTCTTTCAGAAGTGTCGGCCTAGATTATGTATTCCCGTCATGGAGTGGGGTTTGAATGCACAGCCTTCTAATTCTGAGGTGAGAATGCACATAATTGAGGTTTAAAAAAAACTCAGCCTAATGTGCTGTACAGGAATCTGGCATTTGCTAAAAGATAAAAGTACATTGGACATCTAGTATGTCTGGTAGTTGTACAAAGACTTTAAATTCCTGTGCCTTATGAGACCATTTCCATCTCCGTGTGCAGGCATCAGTGAGTCTGCAACATGGTTACATTAGAGTGTGATATTTTTTTTAATTGCAGTGCTGTTGAATATAATGCATTCTATTGTACAAGTAAAAGCAAAAATACTGCAGATGCTGGAAATCAAAGAAAAACAAAGTGCTGGAATCTCTCAGCCGGTCCATCAGCATCTGTGGAGAGAACAAACCAGTTGACTTTTCGGGGGTAGACTTTCCTTCATAACTGAAAAATAATTGTACCCAAGGGTGCCAAATGCTACTTTGTAGATAACAAACAAATTATATTTCTTGATATAATAGAACAAGAATTCCAATTTGAGCCAGACTGTGATATCACGACATCTATATTCTCTCACTCGCACATTCTCTCTCTCGTGCACAAAGAATACAGACAGATAGGAAAAGAAAAACATCTCTTTTTTTTTTTAAAAAGATCCCCTGATGGCATATTGAGTTTATCCAGTGAGTAGCTGCTGTATTGACAAGAAAGGCTTTCGATCCAGTCTCTGGGCTGTACTGGGTCAGTTGATCTTTGCTGGGACAGTAATAGGATTGCTATAATTTGCTCTTCTCTTGATAGGGAAGGTAAGATCATCCAGGGTTGGTATGTGCATGGATGTCCGGGGAAGACCAGATTGGCCATGGCTCTGATGCTGCTTATAATCGAACAGGCTCATTGTTTGGGCAGTGAGGAAAGCTTAGACCTGTAAGCAGGAAGGTGGTCGGAGCAGGTTGGACAATGACAGGTTGAATTATAAAACAACAACTGATCAGCTACTCCTTAGGCGCACACTACAACCCAGTGAACAATTTGGTCTTTACTGCCTTTCCCATCAGTATTGGACAATGCCACGCATTCTTGCCTGTAATTTTATTTATAATTATTAGATAATGGAATGAATTAAATTTGATAAATTAGATTAAATGTAGTTTTATTGAAAATGCAGCGAGCAATGGAGATGTGAGAGCCACTTAATAATGCTTGAACCGTTGCTAATTAGTTAATTGACTAGCTAATGAAGTAGTGGGTTTGAATAAATACAGAAACAAACAGTTAGCTGTTTAGAACACAGATTTTGAAGGCAAATTGTGTTGGATTGGTGGAGGTGGTTTAATATGGCACTGCACTCACAGCTTCTACACTTGTTCTATCTGTAACTTGACCTTTGGGTAGAAGTGTGTGGGAAGGATGCTGAACACTGATGTGTACATTCTTATGTCATTTTGTCACTGGAGTGCATGTGAAAGCTGAATAAAATTTATTTTTACCAGCATAATAGTTGCTTGTTTTTCACTTGTATAAAGCAGCAACTTTGACCAGTTGAATGCGCAGTTAGACAAAAGGAAACCCTGCATTAAGGCACTGTGACTATCTGTCAGGACAAGAAAGGGCTAGGAACAAAAACAAAATATTTTGCGTAGCCCTTAACCTTTTGATAATCCCCTTTAGTTAAACTACATATTAACTATAGATTAGTTTCTCTTTACCACAGATACTCCTTGGTTACTATTTAGTTCTTCAGTGCCAAAGACTTAAAACAGTGACTGTTGTTTAATTCTCATTGTACCCTTTTTTTTGTTGAAAGCTACTTTATTTACAGAATGTAGAAATGACTTTTCCTGGTGAGGTGTATATTTTGAGGCTAGAATTGTTGACCGTTTCCCCTCCTGTAGGCAGCGACTCCTACTAGGAAATAGTTGCACAGGTCCCAGCACCCAAGTGACCTTAAAACATGAGTGTCGGCAGAAGATTCATTCGTGGGGGCGTGGAGCCTCCGAGAATTGCGTGTTCCTGTCTTTGCTAGAAGTCTATAATTGCACTTTCCAACAGATGTCACGAGATAATGATCAGGAGTGGAAACTCTTGACTAATTTTACATTCCCAAGGCAGGGCAAACTGAGGCTAGTTGAATGCTCTGACTGCCACCCTACTGAGATTTTCTTGTGAATTGAATTTAGGACCTTTCTAGTGCCATCTCCCATGATGCATTTATCTATAGAGCCATCCAGTTTTTAAAAAAACCTGTTTTCTTACCTGTTTCCTAAAGTTAAAAATAGTCCTTTTTTAAAAAAAAATATATACTCAAATATCTCATTCACTCACCTTATTAGAACTGATTTTGTGTTGCTGAAACTAACAACTTGGAATCAATTAAAATATAAAATCTATCATTTTATACAATTGAAGATCACTTTGGTATAATAAATAGGCAAACACGTCCTCACTCACACTCACTCACCCTTTTGTAATCTTTGACATCTTTTGTAAAACATTTTAATCAAAAGCAACCAATATTGCCAACGGAACAATATGCTTAAGTATGCTTCATTCAAGATATTCTAAACTCCTAGAATACGGTTTTGCTTAAAACTTTTCAACCTCAGCTGGTTTACACTTTAGAAATGTGGAGAAGGAACAGAACTATATTAGAAAATCTAAATATCACTTCCTCTACAGAGCCCCACTTGCTTGATGAGGGCCTTCAAAGAGAAGATGAAATTTAATATGGAACAGACTATCAGTGGCTGTATCAGATGAATACTATATTTTACCATCAGTGCTTCCCAAATCGTGCAAAGTCAGAACCAAGAGCAAATTAAATGTTTAAAAGGGAGATCATGATTGTGATGTAGGTAATATTTTGTCTCTACTACATAATGGAAGCAAACGGTACATTCGTGCAGAATAGAAGTCAAAAGCTGTTTAAAGAAATAATGAAAATTAGATACTATAATATAGAAGATGGCTCTGTTGTGTAACTTATAATTGCACTTAACACAGTTTCTCAGCAAATGCATTCTGTATAGAAATAATGCTTTGTGTTTCAGTGTAAACCAATTTTATACTTTCTTACATGAATTTTGTATCTCAACACTTATTTTCCAAGTTCTTTCCTTCCACCATGTTGTATTTGGTCAGTGTACAGTACTGTGCAGCCCATAACTTTTCTCCACAGACACTTTTCAGTTTCACTCCTTGGATCTCAGAGAAGTGTGAAGAGGACTCCCCGACTAATTTGCTAGCAGAAGTTAGCATAGCTTTCTCTTTAGAAAAGACCCCAAGAAACTGAGATTTGAATGGCGGCCTCCTGGTCTGGTCCAGTAACTACCCATAACCCAATATAATTTTCAACAAATCAACCGTAAGATAAATAACCCCACAGAAACTTGTGTTTTTTTTCATTTGCACTTCACATTGGAAGGAGATTTAATGATCATTATTCTTGCACTGCCAGGGGAGTGGGGAGTTAAATTTGTGCTTTGATGGATAGTCTACTCCTGGAGTGTCCCTTCCTGTAACACAAAATGTGAGAAAATGTCATTTGGATTCTCATTTTGTTTAGTTGATTTGCGTAGAAGTAAGTTGACATGTAGTTGCCATGGTTTACATTGCTCTTCAGTGCCAGTTCTGGGACCCTTTGCATTGGTCTTGCTTTGAGATTTGATGGGACAACATTTGAATGGAAAAGCACAATTTGGATGTTCAACATACTAGATTGTTTATTGCATTAATTGGGGGCAGGAGGAGGGTGGTGGGGAGGTGGTGGAGGACATGCACTTTCATGAAACATCACCACAGAGAATATTCTTATCACCTGAGAAAATGAGGGTTTGAATAGAACATTTTGCCTGTGACCCTGAGATCATTAAAACCCCTGAAAGTTCTCTGTTGGGATCCGTGTCGCTACTGTGATCAATTACTCAGTGGGAAAGGTGAACTGGTTCAGTTGTTTAAACCATTGGCTTCACCCCAGGTGTGAGGTTTGTAATTGAGGATTAGTGCCATGACCAGGCAGATTAAAAAAACCTCTTGTGCTTTAAACTTTAATCCTGAAAGATTAAATAAGACAAAATCCTATTATCTCATTCTTTTGAGTGCAAATTTATCTTAACTTGTATAATAGGCCCATACTTTTGCCTCTTTGCAATTTTATTTTTCTTTCCCTTTTTGAACTATTTCAGTTTGGTGGATATCTGGTTCCTACTAGCATGGCTTTTCATCCAGCAGTGCAGGATAATCTGGGTGTAGAGCTTCTCCCCATTCTCCGCCATTGAGGGTCTATGAACATGGCATCCGGTTCTGATAGTTTTGGGTTGTATCACTAGGGAGGTGCCTTGTGTAGTAACAACTGGGCTGGCAGAACTTCCCTTAAAGAGCACAGGTGGGTATAAAGGGCATTAAAGGCCAGTATTTGAGCTTGTAACACTGTTCAACTTGTTGGACTGTACCCCATGTCTGGATTTTATAATGCAGTGTAGAAAATAGCAATCAGCTGGAAGTGCTGCACAGGAATTCTTAAGTCAGCAGCATCCAAACTGTGGCAATCCAGTCAAATGAAGTCCAGGCAATTCAGTTCTGTCTGCACTTGGGGTACATTGCCCCAGCGGATCCATGATACTCCCCAATGTGGTCTACAACAGTAAAAGGTTTAGGCGACCCTTTAGCTGGTGTGACTTGCAATGGACTCCCACTCAACCTTTTTTAATTTTCGGTTTGTGTTTTTGTATTCAATACCTTCCTGCTTTTTGCCCTTCAATTTCCTATATTGTATAAGGAACTTGTAGCTTCTGTCTTTTAAGTAGATATGTTAGTTATATTTGGGCCCAGTTGTGTAATGGTTATGGTGCAGGACTAGTTCCCAAGGGGTCAAGAGTTTAAATCCCACCATGGCAAGTTATCAAATGTAACTCAATAAATTTGTTAATTCAATAAGTCGGATAATTTGAGATTTGGCACCAGAACAAAATGACCATGAAAGCTACTGGATTGTTTTAAAACCCAGCTGGTTCACTAATGTCCTTCAGGGAAGAGAACCTGGCAGACCTACCTGGGCGAGGCTACTTGTGACTCCAGTCCCATACCATCTGGATAACACTTGACATCCTCTGAAGTGTCGTAGAAAGCCACTCAGTTGTTTTTAACAAAAAAAAAATCTACGGATGGGCAATGAATGAGAACAAATAGACAATACAAACGAAGACTGGAATAACTTCATGTTTGGTGCATTATGTTGATTTTGTAGCTCCTATAGAGTTGTAATGAGTGACCTCATTGGGTGGGGAGTGGTTGAGAGATTAACTGTAATTATGTGGAAGAAGGTATTTTTGTTTGTCCTATGAGGGATGACCTCTTGTCAAAATAGAGCTGAAACTGAAATACTTATTTTATTTTGTGCTGTGCTTTTGATTAGTTTTTGACCTCTTGTCGGAATGTTAGGTGGTACATTATTTGTGCCTGAGTTATTAGTAAGCTAAGGACAGACTATATTTGCGTGATGGGGAAGTCACTTTGCACAGGGAAGTGGATGATTTGTTAGTGATGATAAACAAGTATTTTTTTTGTATATGTAAAGCTATTCCACACAAATTGGTTGATTGCATTATTTACTCAAGACTACCTTCTGGACTGATATTTGTTTATGGTAGTGAAATTCCTAAATATTATCTTGGAATTATATTTAATTCGCTTATTTACTTATTAACAATGAGAGCACAATCTGGTTACATAGAACACTAAGGGACCAAACTACCCTTATAAAGAGATGGATTATTTTATATTTTTCTTTCCTCAAAAAAGCCCTCTTAACGTAAGAAATAGGAGCAGGAGTAGGTCATTTGGCCCCTTGAGCATACTCCGCCATTTAATAAGATCATGGCTGATCTGATCTTGGCCTCAACTCCACTTCCCTGCCTGCTCCCCATAACCCTACCCTTCACTCCCTTATCGTTCAAAAATCTGTCTCTCTCCACCTTAACTATATTCAATGACTCTGCCTCCACAGCTCTCTGGGGCAGAGAATTCCACAGATTTATGACCCTCCGAGAAGAAATTCCTCCTCATCTCAGTTCTGAATGGGCAAATTCTCTCTTGATATTGAACTCAGGAAATTGAGGACATTGGATTCCGTCAGATATTTTGCTTTCTATTGCTCTGAGAAGTCACAGCTATTATTCAGAAAAGAAAACTCTCATTTGTTCTTGGAAAAAGAGCTGGCAGATTCAGAGGAACACTGTATTTTTCTTCAGTTGTATTTTTGGCTCTTTTCCAAAATTGTATGCCCCAAATAATAATCCTATATTTCTGACTCTTCCATTTTAAACCCCCCACCCCCTATTTCCATTCATCATGATCATAGATGGTCCCTCGAACGAGGATGACTTGCTTCCACACCAAAAGGAATGAGTTTGCAGATGTTTCAATGAAGGACCCGATATTCCAGTCCTAAACTCCAGGGGTGGAAGATGCCCCTGCGTGGATTTTTTTAACGTGTGGTGACCGTTGCACATCAACCACCACACGGGCTTGACAGAGCTAGGCCTTTATCCAGTGGCAAGGGTTAACCAGGACGACTGGAGACCCGCTCTGCTGCACGGACCTAGTGCGCACACATATTGCAGTGTGGGCTGGTCCGTGCTGCCCCATGGCACTTCTGGGCTCCGTACCCCCATTTGCTGCTCCTCCGCCACGATCTCTCACCCATTGGCAGAATACTAGAGTGACTTTCAAATTCTGGGAATGTCATCTATAGAATCATAGACTAGTACAGCACAGAAGGAGGCCATTCAGCCCATCGAATCTGCGCTAGCTCTTTTGATCAAGATTTGCAATGTCTGTGATTACTGTTAAATTCTATAAATTTTACAACGGTTTTATTTTATTATTCATGTTCTGGATGTTGCTGGCATTTATTTCCCATCCCTAGTTGCACTGTGAAGGTGGTGGTGGGCCTTCTGTACCAGTTGGATACAAGTGAGTGGCTTACTAGGACGGTTAGGGGTATAGTGGGACTGGATTCACTTGTAGACCAGCCCAAGTAAGGACCGGATAAGTTTATTTTCCAGTTTTTATTGAACTGAATTCAAAATCTCAAACTTCCATAGTGGGATTTGAGCTCCTACTCTTTGCATTATTAGTTCAGTCCTCTTGCTTACAAGTCCAGTAATACAGCCACTACATTACTATATCCATAACTGAAGATCGCCATGATTGTTGTAGATGAGGTGACTTCAACCTACCTTGGCTCATCTATCCAGAACAGTTAAGCAGTTCTTGCCCCCACCCCCATCACCGTATCCATCTTGAGTCACTGCAGGGCTTTTACCTCCACTAAGTCGAAGTTAATTTCCTGTGCTGCGCACACTTTTTTTTAAAAAGAACTTCCTGATATCCATCCTAAATTTCAGTTCTGCCAGTCTGAACCTGCCTTGCCTCCTATTGTGGTTTAATCATGTTCCAGCTTTACATTTTCTATTCCATATAATAGCATGGCCACACCCAGAGTACTGTGTGCATTGCAGGAAAAGGTGAGCTGAGGATAGGTTGAAGTGATTTGGATTGTTAACTCTGGAGAAGCAAAGGCTCAGGCAAGCTCTTATTAAAGTATAAAAGAGGTTTGAGAAAGGCATATAACAAACCTTGATATGTTTTCTGCAACCAGTGGGCCACATGTTCAAGCTTGGGAGATGGAAGGTGCACAGACACTTTAGATTTAACTGCTTTGCACAGAAGATGGTGAATTTGTGGAATGAACTGCCCAAAGACATGGGAGGCAGTGTGAAAATTAATGGAGAATTGGATAGGTATTTGAGGGAGTGGCTAATTGAGATGTAATGATTTTGGGGCTGGCCAGAGAGACTGTAGAGTCTTTGTGATGCAGCACTTTCGAATATGCTATGGGGTTCCCATCACTGAACCTTCATTTCCTCTGTCTCCTTTTGACTCGGGATAAGACTCTTGGCTCTTCCCTGCACTGCTTCTGGAGCTTGAATATCTGGCTCAGTGACCGAAACTGGACTATTCGGGATGCAGTCTGACTAAAGCATGATACAGTTTTAGCATGACTTTCTCTGACTTGCATTCTACTAATTTGGCTATATAATTCAGAATTCTATTTGCTTAATTGATTGCTCCTTTGCATGGATTCCACATGTGAACCAATGACCATAATAGCTCCTAGATATTTCAAATAATGGTGAGCTATTTTTGACCCATTCATGGTGTACATCGATCGTTTGATTTTTTTTTTCTTCCATTGTGTAATGCTTCATCTACATTGCATTTATTCAACTGTCTTATATATTCATTGACTGTCCCTTTCTCTTCTCTACTCCCCATTTTGACTTGTCTACAAATTTGACCTATTTCCATTGTACTTCTGAAATGACAATCCTGGTACATTCCCCCCCCCCCCCCACTGCATTCCATTATAGACTCCCCTACCTTGTGCCAGAGTGTCTATTGACACTACCACAGCAAACAGTCTGCAGAGTCAATTTAAAGAGAGTCTCTACATACAAATTATGTGTGGAAATTAATCCCAGACACTTGCAGTAGCTCTCCAGGCATGGTTGACAGGGGAATTACCTAATCATCTCCATTCTTTCTGGCAATAGTGGGGTCACTATATGTAGCCAACTTGTACCTGATGCTTGCAACCCTTCAAGCCAGTAAATTAACTTTTGCTCTGCCCTTGTGTAGTGTGTACATCAACAAACTAGAGGGGGAACTAAGAGTTTTTCTGTTGGGAAAGGGCCATACCATCCAGTTGTAGCTTACTCCCCAAGAGACTCGCTATACTAAATAAAGTTGGAGCAAATTTTGATTATTTTACTTTTTGTAAAAGATGATGAAGTTACTTTACTATGAACACATATAAAATCTAAAAAGTACCGATTGCTCATGTGAGATATAATGCTTCCTGAGTTTAGTGTGCACAATTAAAACAGACAATGTGGTAATCAAGTTTATATAACTTACAGTAATCAAGATATTTCTGACTGAGTGACTGCATACATTGTATTAGTCTGATTGCCAGTCCTGCTTGAGAAAGATGCTATTTTTCAACAGAAATTGAATCCTGTCCCACTGCAATAGAGGATAAATTGAATCAATTTGTGGATCTCTGACTTTTTTCAGGGAGTGTTAAATTTATAAATTCTGGCAAAGCCCTAGTAATGGGTGTCAATGAAAAGTTCTTAATACATACTTGTGTTCTTTTGTAAGTGCTTCTCTCTGACATTGCTTTACGCTTCAATTTCCATTTATAAAAAAAAATTCACGGCTCCAAGTGCAGATTTGGATATGTTCAGGTTTGGGTTCATGGTACCTTTTCTCTGAATTCTCTGCACGGACTAACTAAGGTGATGGCTTTTATTTTTATTGGATGTGCAATTCTGATTTTCTGCTGCATTATCATTAACTGCATTAACAGGGAACTAAAGACTAATTTAGCTTAATGTTGATGGTAGGAAAGATAATTTAATCCCAAATCAAACATGTAATAGAAAAACAGCTAGAAACTGAAAATATAATCGAGTAGGCAGCATGGATTCCTAAAGGGAAGGTCGTGCTTGACCAACCTTATTGTATTCTTTGACAAAATAATAGAAAGGGTAGCTAAGGGTAATGCAGTAGATATAATATATATTTGGATTTACATAAAGCCTTCATGTAGACTCATACCAAAGGTCAGAACATGTGGAGTCAGGGAACAAATAGCAAGCTGGCTACAAAACAGAAAACAGAATAGGTGGTTAAAGATGGTTACTCGGATTGAGAAGTGCTATTTCATAAGGATTGGTGCTAGGACCATTGTTCACCATTTACATCAACGACTTGGACTCTGGAATCGGAAGTAAAATTTCAAAATTTGTAGATGATACCAAATTGGGGGCGGTGTGCAGTTAATGTGGAGAAGGGCGACAAGAAAATCCAGGAATATGGTAATAAATTTTCAGAATGGATGTGTAATTGGCAAATTAATTTCAGTATAGGTAAGTGCGAAGTAATGCAGTTTGGTAGGAAGAATAAGGAGGACACAAAGTCCTTAGGGAAAATATGAGCGTAAATGGAATAGAGGAACAGAGCGATCTGGGGGTACAGATCTTCAAATCACTAACAGTAGTGACGCAGGTTAATAAGGCCATTTTTTAAAAAGAACAAACCAAGCATCGGGGTTCATTTCTAGAGCAACAGAATTGAAGCAGAGAAGTTATATTAAACCTGTATAGAACCTTTGGTTAGACCACACTTTTGAGTACTGAGAACAGTTCTGGTTTCCATATTATAAAAAGGATATAGAGGCATTGGGAACATGCAAAAAAGGTTTACTAGGATGATGCCAGAACTGCGAGGTTATAAGTATCAGGAAAAAGTGAACAGGATGGGGCTCTTTTCTCTAGAAAAGAGAAGATTGAGGGATGACCTGATCGAGATCTTCAAGATTCTGAAATGGTTTGATAGGGCAGACGTAGAGATGATGTTTTGACTTGCGGGTGAGACCAGAACTAGGGGCCATGGACCAACTGGCCTGCCGCAGCTGTCCCCATCCCTGGCCAAATGGCCCGCCGAGTGTTTTATCACAGTAAATATTCAGTCCTAAAAATAAAAGAACTTTTATAATGAAGTAATTCAAAGATAATATTGCATCACTACATTCAATAGGAACTTAGTAAATACAGATCAACACAACAAATCAATCTTGAGCCCCTGTTGACGCTGATTTTGATTGGACTCCAAATTGGTAAGGTTTTAAAAAGTTGTCCTTAACTCTGTCCTGTTTATATTTATTAAAAAAAAAAAATAGCCTAAAATCTCAAAGATAAGGGATGCAGAATTGTTCTATGATACACCTGCAGGTTGAAATTTGTCTCGGGCAGTGGTGCAATACGGTGGTATTGGATCAGCCGCCCATTCTATGCAACACCCAATAGTCCGTTCCATTGCCAGACAATGCAACTAAATATCAGGCGTTGCGTATAATCACGATCGATCCAATACGCCTGTTTTGTGCCGCCGCCCAAGACTATTTTCTAGGCCCTGGTGTTTGGGAAAGAAAACAGAGATCAATGAGTGGCTAGAAACATTGTAAATAACTAGGAACACATTTAAAATATTAAACAAGACTGATACAGGAGCAATGGGCCACATCTAAATCACGTAGAAGCAGAGAAATTTGTGCAGAGCATTCTGGAGAGGGAGGGTGAACAGCCAGTTGTCGTGGTACATGTAGGTGCCAATGATATAGGTAAGAAGTGGGAAGAGGTCCTACAAGCTGAATTTAGGGAGCTAGGAGTTAAATTAGAAAGTAGGACCTCAAAGGTAGTAATCTCTGGATTGCTACCAGTGCCACGTGCTAATCAGAGTAGAGGGAGCAGGATAGTTAGAATAAATACGTGGCTTGAGCAGTGGTGCAAGAGGGAGGGATTCAAATTCCTGGGACATTGGAACCAGTTCTGGGGGAAGTGGGACCTGTACAAAAGGGACGGTCTGCACTTGGGCAGGACTGGAACTGATATCCTAGGGGTAACATTTGCTAATGCAGTTCGGGAGTGTTTAAACTAATATGGCAGGGGGATGGGAACCTATGCAGCGAGATAGGACGAAGTAATATGGAGTCAGAAACAGATGGTAGAAAGGTAAAAAGCCATAGTGGAAGGCCGAGTAAACAAAGGCAAGAAACAAAAAGGGCCACACTACATCATAATTCTAAAAGGACAAAGGGTGTTTAAAAAAAGGCTTTGTGTCTTAATGCAAGGAGTATCTGTAATAAGGTGGATGAATTAACTGTGCAAATAGATGTTAACAGATATGATGTGATTGGGATTACAGAGACGTGACTCCAGGATGATCAGGGTATTCAACATTCAGGAAGGATAGAATAAAAGGAAAAGGAGGTGGGATAGCATTGCTGGTTAAAGAGGAGATTATTGCAATAGTTAGGAAGGACATTAGCATGGATGATGTGGGTAGAGCTGCAGAACACCAAAGGGCAAAAAACGTCAGTGGGAGTTGTGTACAGACCTCCAAACAGTAGTAGTGATGTTTGGGAGGGCGTCAAACAGGAAATTAGGGGTGCATGCAATAAAGGTGCAGCAGTTATCGTGGGTGACTTTAATATGCATATAGATTGGGCTAACCAAACTGGAAGCAATACGGTGGAGGAGGATTTCCTGGAGTGCATAAGGGATTGTTTTCTAGACCAATATGTCGAGGAACCAACTAGGGGGGAGGCCATCTTAGACTGGTTGTTGTGTAATGAGAGAAGATTAATTAGCAATCTCGTTGTGCGAGGCCCCTTGGGGAAGAGTGACCATAATATGGTGGAATTCTACATTAGGATGGAGAATGAAATAGTTAATTCAGAGACCATGGTCCAGAACTTAAAGAAGGGTAACTTTGAAGGTATGAGGCGTGAATTGGCTAGGATAGATTGGCGAATGATACTGAAGGGGCTAACTGTGAATGGGCAATGGCAGTCAGTTAGAGACCGCATGGATGAACTACAACAATTGTACATCCCTGTCTGGCGTAAAAATAAAAAAGGGAAGGTGGCTCAACCGTGGCTATCTCGGGAAATCAGGGATAGTATTAAAGCCAAGGAAGTGGCATACAAATTGGCCAGAAATAGCAGTGAACCCAGGGACTGGGAGAAATTTAGAACTCAGCAGAGGAGGACAAAGGGTTTGATTAGGGCAGGGAAAATAGAGTACGAAAGGAAGCTTGTAGGGAACATTAAGACGGACTGTAAAAGTTTCTATAGATATGTGAAGAGAAAAAGGTTAGTAAAGACAAACGTAGGTCCCCTGCAGTCAGAATCAGGGGAAGTCATAATGGGGAACAAAGAAATGGCAGACCAATTGAACAAGTACTTTGGTTCGGTATTCACGAAGGAGGACACAAACAACCTTCCGGATATAAAAGGGGTCAGAGGGTCGAGTAAGAAGGAGGAACTGAGGGAAATCCTTATTAGTTGGGAAATTGTGTTGGGGAAATTGATGGGATTGAAGGCCGATAAATCCCCAGGGCCTGATGGACTACATCCCAGAGTACTTAAGGAGGTGGCCTTGGAAATAGCGGATGCATTGAGTCATTTTCCAACATTCCATTGACTCTGGATTAGTTCCTATCGAGTGGGGGGTAGCCAATGTAACCCCACTTTTTTTTAAAAAAGAGGGAGAGAAAACAGGGAATTATAGACCAGTCAGCCTGACATTGGTAGTGGGTAAAATGATGGAATCTATTATTAAGGATGTCATAGCAGCGCATTTGGAAAGAGGTGACATGATAGGTCCAAGTCAGCATGGATTTGTGAAAGGGAAATCATGCTTGACAAATCTTCTGGAATTTTTTGAGGATGTTTCCAGTAGAGTGGACAAGGGAGAACCAGTTGATGTGTGGTGTATTTGGACTTTCAGAAGGCTTTCGACAAGGTCCCACACAAGAGATTAATGTGCAAAGTTAAAGCACATGGGATTGGGGGTAGTGTGCTGACATGGATTGAGGACTGGTTGTCAGACAGGAAGCAAAGAGTAGGAGTAAATGGGTACTTTTCAGAATGGCAGGCAGTGACTAGTGGGGTACCGCAAGGTTCTGTGCTGGAGCCCCAGCTGTTTACATTGTACATTAATGATTTAGACGAGGGGATTAAATGTAGTATCTCCAAATTTGCGGATGACACTAAGTTGGGTGGCAGCGTGAGCTGCGAGGAGGATGCTATGAGGCTGCAGAGTGACTTGGATAGGTTAGGTGAGTGGGCAAATGCATGGCAGATGAAGTATAATGTGGATAAATGAGAGGTTATCCACTTTGGTGGTTAAAAACAGAGACAGACTATTATCTGAATGATGACGACAGATTAGGAAAAGGGGAGGTGCAACGAGACCTGGGTGTCATGGTACATCAGTCATTGAAGGTTGGCATGCAGGTACAGCAGGCGGTTAAAGCAAATGGCATGTTGGCCTTCATAACGAGGGGATTTGAGTACAGGGGCAGGGAGGTGTTATTACAGTTGTACAGGGCCTTGGTGAGGCCACACCTGGAGTATTGTGTACCGTTTTGGCCTCCTAACTTGAAGAAGGACATTCTTGCTATTGAGGGAGTGCAGTGAAGGTTCACCAGACTGATTCCCGGGATGGCGGGACTGACATATCAAGAAAGACTGGATCAACTGGGCTTGTATTCACTGGAATTCAGAAGAATGAGAGGAGACCTCATAAAACGTTTAAAATTCTGACGGGGTTTAGACGGGTTAGATGCAGGAAGAATGTTCCCAATGTTGGGGAAGTCCAGAACCAGGGGTTACAGTCTAAGGATAAGGGGTAAGCCATTTAGGACCGAGATGAGGAAAAACTTCTTCACCCAGAGAGTGGTGAACCTGTGGAATTCTCGACCACCGAAAGTTGTTGAGGCCAATTCACTAAATATATTCAAAAAGGAGTTAGATGTAATCCTTACTACTAGGGGGATCAAGGGGTATGGCGAGAAAGCAGGAATGGGGTACTGAAGTTGCATGTTCAGCCATGAACTCATTGAATGGTGGTGCAGGCTCGAAGGGCCGAATGGTCTACTCCTGCACCTATTTACTACGTTTCTATGTTTCTATGTTTACAAGGCAGCAAACAGTGTCATTTTAACTCTGGAGGGGAGGGAAGGGAAGCAACTAAATCCTGCACAGGTATATTGGTGACAGATGAAATTGAATTCAAGTGAATGTAGGCAGCATGCAGTGTTGAAGTAGCTCGGGTTGAAGTTGAAGGAGACCTAGGAGTCTTAATAGAATCAATGATAAACCTGTCCAAGCACTGCAGAGCAGCAATCAAAAAATCCAATAGAATATTGAACTATATAGCCAAAACAATTGAATACAAGTCAGAGGAGGTCGTGATCTAACTGTAAAAGTGCTCTGGTCAGATAAATATCCTAGTGTAGAGTTTCCGCTTGGGACGCAAGCAGCAATCTGGCTGCAAATCGCGCCCAAAACTGCGCGAGTTTTGAGAAGTGTTTTTTCCCCCCCCTCAAGTGTCAGCTCAAACTAATTTGAATATTGCCGAATGCAAAGTCTCCCATGAACTAGCACAATCAGGCAGGGTTTTAGAACATTATTTAAAAATTAAAATTTTGCTTTAATAAATATTCCTTGATATACAAGAGTGGTAACTTGGTGCAGTTTACATAAGAACATAAGAATTAGGAACAGGAGTAGGCCAACTAGCCCCTCGAGCCTGCTCTGCCATTCAACAAGATCATGGCTGATCTGGCCGTGGACTCAGCTCCACTTACCCGCCCGCTCCCCGTAACCCTTCATTCCCTTATTGGTTAAAAATCTATCTATCTGTGACTTGAAAACATTCAATGAGCTAGCCTCAGCTGCTTCCTTGGGCAGAGAATTCCACAGATTCACAACCCTCTGGGAGAAGAAATTCCTTCTCAACTCGGTTTTAAATTGGCTCCCCCGTATTTTGAGGCTGTGCCCCCTAGTTCTAGTCTCCCCGACCAGTGGAAACAACCTCTCTGCCTCCTATCTTGTCTATCCCTTTCATGATTTTAAATGTTTCTAAAAGATCACCCCTCATCCTTCTGAACTCCAACGAGTAAAGACCCAGTCTACTCAATCTATCATCATAAGGTAACCCCCTCATCTCCGGAATCAGCCTAGTGAATCGTCTCTGTACCCCATCCAAAGCTAGTATATCCTTCCTTAAGTAAGGTGACCAAAACTGCACGCAGTACTCCAGGTGCGGCCTCACCAATACCCTATACAGTTGCAGCAGGACCTCCCTGCTTTTGTACTCCATCCCTCTCGCAATGAAGGCCAACATTCAATTCGCCTTCCTGATTACCTGCAAACTAACTTTTTGTGATTCATGCACAAGGACCCCCAGGTCCCTCTGCACCGCAGCATGTTGTAATTTCTCCCCATTCAAATAATATTTCCTTTTTGCTGTTTTTTTTTCCCCCCAAGGTGGATGACCTCACGCCATCTGCCAAACCTTAGCCCATTCGCTTAACCTATCTAAATCTCTTTGCAGCCTCTGTCTGTCCTCTACACAACCCGCTTTCCCACTAATCTTTGTGTCATCTGCAAATTTTGTTACACTACACTCTGTCCCCTCTTCCAGGTCATCTATGTATATTGTAAACCGTTGTGGTCCCAGCACCGATCTCTGTGGCACACCACTAACCACCGATTTCCAACCCGAAAAGGACCCATTCATCCTGACTCTCTGCCTTCTGTTAGCCAGGCAATTCTCTATCCATGCTAATACATTTCCTCCATGTACCCTTATCTTCTGCAGTAACCTTTTGTGTGGCACCTTATTGAATGCCTTTTGGAAATCTAAATACACCACATCCATCGGTACACCTCTATCCACCATGCTCATTATATCCTCAAAGAATTCCAGTAAATTAGTTAAACGTGATTTCCCCTTCATGAATCCATGCTGCATCTGCTTGATTGCACTATTCCTATCTAAATGTCCCACTATTTCTTCCTTAATAGTTTCAAGCATTTTCCCCACTACAGATGTTAAACTAACCGGCCTATAGTCACCTGCCTTTTGTCTGCCCCCTTTTTTAAACAGAGGCGTTACATTAGCTGCTTTCAATCCGCTGGTACCTCCCCAGAGTCGAGAAAATTTTGGTAGATTATAACGAATGCATCTGCTATAACTTCCGCCATCTCTTTTAATACCCTGGGATGCATTTCATCAGGACCAGGGGACTTGTCTACTGTGAGTCCCATTAGCCTGTCCAGCACTACCCCCCTCGTGATGGTGATTGTCTCAAGGTCCTCCCTTCCCACATTCCTGTGACCAGCAATTTTTGGCATGGTTTTTGTGTCTTCCACTGTGAAGACCGAAGCAAAATAATTGTTTAAGGTCTCAGCCATTTCCACATTTCCCATTATTAAATCCCCCTTCTCATCTTCTAAGGGACCAACATTTACTTTAGTCACTCTTTTCCGTTTTATATATCGGTAAAAGCTTTTACTATCTGTTTTTATGTTTTGCGCAAGTTTACCTTCGTAATCTATCTTTCCTTTCTTTATTGCTTTCTTAGTCATTCTTTGCTGTCGTTTAAGATTTTCCCAATCTTCTAGTTTCCCACTAACCTTGGCCTCCTTATACGCAGTTTGACTAATACAGCAGAAAGTGGCTTTATCTCAAAAAAAATAAGCATTTTAATCCTGTCTAATTCATCATCTGTAAGTAATCTGATTTTAAATAACTGAAAATATATTGGTGTACAGTGGTCAGTTTCTTCGTAAATTAAAAATAATTATATTCGTCAGCTTTTAAAACTTTTCTATTGGTGTCCTTGCACCCAAAAGATCCAGCTTCATTTTTGGAGTCTCCTCCAAGGCCTGCAAACGAGCGCAGTTAGCAAAAACTCGCACTGGTGATTAATTCACCCTGGGGGCATGGCCAGTTTTCTGGGCGGGGCCGGCTTCGAGCACAATGTTTTTAAACTAGCAGAAACACGAGTTGTACGGAACGTAATTTGCGCTTAAAATTCCACAATCTTTTGCACTGAGCTTGCCAATTTTTTTTCGGGCAAATTGCATTAAAAGACATCTATGGAATCTGACGGAAACTTCAGGCTCCCTCGTGTACTGCATCCAATTCTGATCACTGTCGTACAGGGGGGCATTTCAAGTGCTGAAAGCAGCACAGCAATTTCCAAGGTCAACCTTCAGTGCTAGAGGTTGGAGTTATGAGGCAAGGCAGGAGAAACGTGGGCTCTTCCATCTCGAAAGGAGGTGTCGTTTAAAGCTGATCTTATAGACATATACAGGTTAATAAAGGTATGAAAAAGGTCTGTCTAGAATGTTACTTTACACCAAATTTCAAGAGTAGGACATGGGTTTAAGCTAGTAAAAGGCAAATTTAGGATTGCTATCAGGATATTCTACTTCAGACAGAGAATGATTAACATATAGAATGGAATGCTGGATGGATAAGTGAAGGCTACAATCCTGGAACCAAATGAATGTTGCAATGTGAGGAATGCAAGGTGCCTCAGGATGGATGAACCAAGATGAGCTGATTAGCCTTCCTGATGCATAATTATTTTTTGATCATATGGAAATGTACACACTCTCTCTGATGATGATGATTATTAATGGAAGGTGCAGACTGTAAATAAACCTGAAATAGAAAAACTCAGTGGTAAATAAAATAAACTGTGTCCCTGTTGTTTAAGACTCAGGTTTTTGAATAACTGTGGAAAGAAAGAATTGCATTTATATCATGCCTTTCATAACCTTAGGATGTCCCAAAGTGCTTTACAGTCAATAAAGTACTTTTGAAGTGTATTCACTGTTGTAATGTAGAACAATTGTGCATAGCAAGCTCCCATAAACAGCAAAGTGATATTGAGCAGATGATCTGTTTTTGCTGTGTTGATTGAGGGATAAATATTGGCCAGGACAACTTCCCTGCTCTACTTTGAAATAGTGCAGTGGGATCTTTTACGTCCGCCTGAGAGAGCAGGCAGAGCCTCAGTTTAATGTCTCATCCGAAAGATGGCACCTCCGACCATGCAGCACTCCCTCAGCACCGTACAGCCAAGATTTTTTTTTTTGTTGTTGCTCCAGTTTCTGGAGTGGGACCTGAACCCACAACCTTCTGACTCAGAGGTGAGAATGCTACCCACTGGGTCACTCGAGCTTTATTCTCATTCTGTCATTGCTTCATGATCTTATCTGAGTCTTGATAACCCCTCCCAGTCATCATTTATCCATCTACTATTTCTTCCCAAGGTATCAACTATAACATTTACTAACCCCATTTTCTTTTTATAATTTTAACCATCTCCAAATGACTTTAC
This sequence comes from Pristiophorus japonicus, assembly GCF_044704955.1. Taxonomy (NCBI): domain Eukaryota; kingdom Metazoa; phylum Chordata; class Chondrichthyes; family Pristiophoridae; genus Pristiophorus; species Pristiophorus japonicus. Next base: position 180,214,383 of record NC_091982.1, on the reverse strand, counting down.
CTGATTGGTTTTCTAGATTTACTTTGTTCATTATGGCTGTGTGTCAGTTTTAAAACAGTTGCAATGTTGAGATTGAATTGGAAATCTGTTGTAAACTTTCTGTACAACCACTTTGTTGTTAGAGCCTATGGTTGAGGCCAACAGACATATTTTTGGTTGCAAAGGGCAGAGAAATAACTTGCATTTGTAAAGCACTTTTTGTGATCACAGGACATCTTTCACAGCCGAGTGAAGTACTTTTGAAATGTCATCACTATTGTAATGTACTGCAACAGGGCAGCCAATTTGTGCAAGGCAGGGTGTCTCAAACTTGCCAGATAATCTGTTTTGGTGGTGTTGGTTGAGGGATAAATCTCGGCCAGGAGAACTGCCATGCCGATATACAGATGCCTGGCAAATGTAGAAATTGCAGTGAATCGCTTGTTCCAGTTGGAGTTGAGCCTTGCCACATGATTTATACCATCACTTGGAAAGACTGGGGTGGAAGTGTATTCTTAAGTGGTTTGCTCGACTTGATTTATGTGAAATTTATCACTTGCCAAAAGTATTTCAGTGCTATTTGTGTATTTAATATCCACTATGCATAGTAATGAGCTGCTTAGATGTAACTGCCTGTAAGTCACAGTGAATTTGTTGAAAAGGTGCTCTCAAGGTTCTTTGAATAGTTCAGTGAGTAAATACATTGGATTATGTTCCTACTGAGTCAGAGATCAGGAAGTTCTCTGCTTTGATTCCTAGTCTGTGAGGTCTGATTTTAGCCAGATCGGCAATAGGGGTGCTATTCTTGGTCTTGGCTTTCCTCGCGTGTGGAAGAGAAGAGGGAAGAGGAAGGATGAACCAGATTTCCCACTCCTGATTATTGAAAAGTGTGCGTGTGTGTGTATGGCACTGGATGAGGACCGGATTACATTTGGCAGTAATGCTCCCTGTGGTCATCCTTTGTGACTGTGACAAAGGTAAACTATACTTTCTCGTACGTCTCGACCTGTCTGCAGCCTACGACACGGTTGACTACTTCATCCTCCTCCAACGTCTCTCCACCATTGTCCAGCTGGGTGGGACTGCACACTCCTGGTTCCATTCTTAACTATCTAATTGTAGCCAGAAAATCACCTGCAATGGCTTCTTTTCCCGCTCCCACATCGTTACCTCTCGTGCCCTCCAAGGATCTATCCTTGGCCCCCTCTTATTTCTCAACTATATGCTGCCCCTTGGCGAGATCATCCGAAAACATGACGTCAGTTTTCACATGTACGCTGACGACACCCTGCTCTTCCTCACCACCACTTCTCTCGTCCCCTCCATGGTCTCTAAATTGTCAGACTGCTTGTCCGACATCCAGTTCTGGATGAACAGAAATGTTCTCCAATTAAATATTGGGAAGACGGAAGCTATTGTCTTTGGTCCCTGCCACAAACTGCGTTCCCTCGCCGCCGACTTCATCCCTCTCCCCAGAATCTGTCTGAGGCTGAACCAGACTGTTCGCAACCTAGGTGTCATATTTGACCCTGAAATAAGCTTCCGGCCACATATCCATGGCATAACTAAAACCACCTATTTCCACCTCCGTAACATTGCCTGTCTCTGCCCCTGCCTCAGCTCATCTGCTGCTGAAACCCTCATCCATGCCTTTGTTGCCTCTAGACTTGACCACTCCAATGCACTCCTGGCCGGCCTCCCACATTCTACCCTACGTAAATTTGGTCATCCAAAACTCAGCAGCCCGTATCCTAATTTGCACCAGGTCCCGCTCACCCATCACCCCTGTGCTCGCTGACTTACATTGGCTCTCGGTTAAACAACGCCTTGATTTCAAAATTCCCATCCTTGTTTACAAATCCTTTCATGGCCTCTCCCCTCCCTATCTCTGTAATCTTCTTCAGCCTCACAATCCCCCGAGCTTCTGCGTTCCTCAAATTCTGCCCTTTTGAGCATCCCTGATTATAACTGCTCAACCATCGGTGGCCGTGCCTTCAGCTGCCTGGGCCCAAAGCTCTCGAACTACCTCCCTAGACCTCTCCGTCTCTCTACCTCTCTTTCCTCCTTTAAGACGCTCCTTTAAACTTACCTCTTTGACCAAGCTTTTCGTCATCTGCTGTAATTTCTTCTTGTCTGGCTCGGTGTCACTTTTTTTTTTGTTGGCTTGTATCATTCCTGTGAAGCATGTTGGGATGCTTTACTACGTTAAAGGCACGATATAAATACGAGTTGTTGTTGTCAAATAGCTGACATTCATCGTCTGGGTTTCTGCATGAAGAATAGCCAGTTGGGTGAGATAGTGGAGGGGTTTCCAGGAGTCATTTGTCTTTACTGCCTGGCCAATTTTAGCATTGCCTGGACGGAGCGCAGGAAGAAGAATCCAGTTGCGATGATCAGATGCCTCTTACAGAACCCGCCAGATTTTCCTTCCATTCCCTTCAATGGAATAAAAATCTGTCCTGTTCCGTTACCATCGTGCAAACCTTCCATTAAAGATCTATAAGTTCTTCCTTTTCGTGTTTGTTCAGGCTTTGAAGATGTAAATCTACCTTACTGTCTTCAGGTGTGGAGGAATGGAAATACTCCCGGTACTTCAAGGAACAGAGTTTGATGTAAATTAGGGATTTTGGAAATTCTGCCCAAAGATTTTACAAATATTCGTGTGGATTGATGTGTAAACAACTGAGCAGTTACACTGCTGGTTCGAAACCGGCAGCCATTTGACACCGGTACAGTAGCAAAGTAGTTAGCTATGTGAGGCCTGGATTAATCCGGAAATATGATCAAATCCCACCACGGCAGCTAGTGAATTTAAATTCAAATAAATAAATCTGGAATCAGTAATGGTGACCATGAAACTCTGATTGTGGTTTAAAAACCCATCTGGTTCACTAATGTCCTTAAGGGAAGGAAATCTGCTGTCCTTACCTGATCTGGCATACATGTGACTCCCGACCCAATAGGGTTGACTCTGAAATGGCCACTTATATGTACAAAACTGCTACAAAGTAGTGTACGCAGAATAAAACCGACGCACCACCTGGCATCGACCTTGGCACCGGACATGACAAAGGCACATCCAGCTCCGTCAACCCTGCAAAGTCCACCTCACTAACAGCTGAGGGTAGCAAGAGCACAGAACGTACTCTGGATGTCCATCGCCAAGAGTGGCTCAGTTGCAGCATTATTGACCGGGCTGGTCGAGTCCTGAAGGACATAGCTGCCAGACTGAGCCTGCAGCAGGTGGTGAGAGAACCAACAAGAGGGGAAAAACCTACTTGACCTCGTCCTCCCCAATCTACCTGTCGCAGATGCATCCGTCCATGACAGTATTGGTAGGAGTGACCATCGCACAGTCCTTGTGGAAACAAAATCCCATCTTCACATTGAGGACACCCTCCATCATGTTGTCTGGCACAACGACCATGCTAAATGGGATAGATTCAGAACAGATCTTGCAGCTCAAAACTGGGCATCCATGAGGCGCCATGGGCCATCAGCAGCAGCAGCAAAATTGTATTCCACCACAATCTGTAACCTCATGACTTGGCATACCCCTCTGCCATTACCATCAAGCCAGGGAACCAACGAGTTCAATGAGGAGTGTAGAATAGCCTGCCAGGAGCAACACCAGTCTAACCAAAAGATGAAGTGCCAACCTGGTGAAACTACAACACCGGATTACATGCATGCTATGGACAGGGCTAAGCGATCCCACACCAACGGATCAGATCAAAGCTCTGCAGTCCTGCCACTTCCAGTCGTGAATGGCGAGCAACAATTGGACAACTAACTGGAGGAGGAAGCTCCATGAACATCCCCATCCTCCATGATGGCGGAGCCCAGCAGGTGAGTACAAAGACGAGGCTGAAGCATCTGCAACCACCTTCAGTAGAAGTGCCGAGTGGATAATCCCCCTCTGCCTTCTCCTGAGGTCCCCACAGAAGCCAGTCTTAAGCCAATTTGATTCACTCCACGTGCTAGCAAGAAATGGCTGAGCGCACTGGATACAGCAAAGTCTATGGGCCCAACAACATTCCAGCTGTTGTGCTGAAGACTTGTGCGCCAGAGCTAGCTCCACTTCTAGCCAAGCTGTTCCTGTACAGCTACAACACTGGCATCTACTCGACAAAGTGGAAAGTTGCCCAGGTACGACCTGCCCACAAAAAGCGAGACAGATCCAATTCAGCCAATTACCACCCCATTAGTTTACTCTCAATCATCAGCAAAGTGATGGAAGGTTTTGTTGACAGTGCTATCAAATGGCGTTTGCTCACAATGCTCAATTTGGATTCCGCCACAACTACTCTGCTCCAGACCTCATTACAGCCAAACATGGAAAAAAGAGCTGAATTCTAGTAGTGAGGTGAGTGACTGCCCTTGACCTCAAGGCAGCATTTGACCAAGTGTGGCATCAAGGTCCTAGTAAATCTGAAGTAAATGGGAATCAGGGGGGGAAGATTCTTCAATGGCTGGAGTCATACCTAGCCCAAAAAAAGATGGTTGTGGTTGTTGGAGGCCAATCATCTCAGCCCCAGGACATCGCTGCAGGAGTTCCTCAGGGCAGTGTTAGGCTCAACCATCTTCAGCTGCTTCATCAATGACCTTCCCTCCATCATAAGGTCAGAAGTGGGGATGTTCGCTGATGACTGCACAGTGTTCAGTTCCATTAGCACCTCCTCAGATAATGGCGCAGTCCATGCTCACATGCAGCAAGACCTGGACAACGTTTAGGCATGGGCAGATAAGTAACATTTGCCCCACACAAGTGCCAGGCAATGACCATCTCCAACAAGAGAGAATTTTACCACTGCCCCATGGCATTACCATTGCCAAATCCCCCACTATCAACATCCTGGGGGCCACCATTGACTAGAAGCTTAATTGGACCAACCACATACTATAGCCGTTCCAGTACCTACAAGGCACAAGTCAGGAGTGTGATGGAATACTCTCCAGTTGCCTGGATGAGTGCAGCTCCAACAACACTCAAGAAGCTCGACACCATCCAGGACAAAGCAGACCACTTGATTGGTACCCCATCCACCACCTTAAACCTTTTACTCCCTCCACCATCGGCACACTGTGGCTGCAGTGTGTACCATCTACAAGATGAACTGCAGCACCTCACCCAAAGCTTCTTTGGCAGCACCTCCCAAACCCACGACCTTTACTACCTAGAAGGACAAGGGCAGCAGACGCATGGGAATACCGCCAAGTCACCATCCTGACTTGGAAATATATTGCCGTTCTTTCATCGTCGCTGAGCCAAAATCCTGGAACTCCCTCCCGAATAGCACCTTGGGAGCACCTTCACCTCATGGACTGCAGCGGTTCAAGAAGGCGGCTCACCACCCTCTTCTAAAGGGCAATTGGGGATGGGCAATAAATGCTGACCTTGCCAGCGATGCCTGCATCCCATGAATTAATTTTTTTTTAAGTCATGGGGTTTGAGTTCAGGACTGCCTGATAAAGGCTGCCACATTTTAATAGGATGGAGATTGTTCTGTTGCTGCATTTTCAGTAGCTTAGTGCAGTCTTTATGTTCTCCACAAATGCCTCGTTAAATTAAAATTCTGGATTTATCCAATTGTAATTAAATCAATCCTGGGCTGCCTTGTGCAGTCCCACACCTATTGACTGTAGAACCCGTTGTCTGTGCGTGTGCAGTGATGCTGTGATTTTCAGAAAGCTGCAACAACCCTTATGCCCTGACCAGCACATTATATTTACTGACTGGTTGGCATATCATCTGCCAACCTGAAAAATTGGTCTTATGCTGGTGGGTATAAACTATATCTTGGATATTATAGCTTGGCTCAGCAGTGATGCTGTGATTTTCAGAAAGCTGCAACAACCCTTATGCCCTGACCAGCACATTATATTTACTGACTGGTTGGCATATCATCTGCCAACTTGAAAAATTAGTCTTATGCTGGTGGGTATAAACTATATCTTGGATATTATAGCTTGGTTCAGCAGGTAGCACGCTCCTTTGGGTTAGAAAGTTGTGGGTTGAAGCCTCATTATAGACTTGAACACGTAATCTAGTCTATATTGCTGATGCTGCCATTCTTCAGATAAATGTTAAACTGAGGCCACATCTATCTATTTGGGTGTGCATAAAAGATTTCATGGCACTTTTTTTTTCTTTGTCTCTTCTGTTTTCTCTCTCTCTCTCTCTCTCTCTCTCTCTCTCTATGGTACTTGCTCATTCTTAGAGATGATTTTCACCTTGTAGTTCTGAAGTGAGAAAATCATGTGTTTAGTACTTACACAAATCACTAGATGGCCCCCTGCTGGTAGTAAGTACATTGTAGCAATTACACTCCAAGCTCTCACTCTTGTAATGCTTCTGTTATTCTTTGTTGAAAAGATTCTAGGAAGTCTGGAAATAAAAGCAGCTAATTAATACCACACCAATATGAATAATTATTTGGACAACTTGACGGCTAAATGGGTTTACCTCGTGCCCGTTCAATGTACTGCAGGCAGCATGGCATTTTCGGGCTGCCTGCTCATATTTTCTGTGTGCAATCAGCGCTAATTCCGCTGTTGATTGGCTGCATGCATCAGCAGGTGGCCCAAAATCGTAACTTGCTAGCACTACTTAAAGCTAGCCTGCACCGCTTAAAAGGGAAGTGCATTGTGGCTGGAGCAGGTGTCGGAAGCCCTTTGTGAGCTGAATCTGACCAGGGAATGAGAGAAGAAGGGCTGAACATGGGATAGAGCGGGCATCAAGGTTTTCTGACACTGCACTAGAGGTCTTAGTGGAGGAGGTGGAAAGGAGGAGAGATGCCCTATATCTGCAGGGGCGCAGGAGGCCCTCCGGATACAGGATGAGAAGGCAGTAGGAACCGATATCCGTGAAAGTCCATGCTAGGCATGCAGTGCCACAAGAAGTTTAATGACCTCACATGAATGGTCAAGGTCATCTTCAACTGCCATAACCTACCAACTGCACCACGAGCTTCAGCCACTGCTCAATTCAACGCACCCCCATCACTACCAACATTCTCTGTCGATCAGGATTCATACCTTCATGTGCTTCTCTTCACCCTTACACACTTGGCACTGATGCAAGCCTCATGCCCACATCTCACAGCTTGCATACGCTGCCAGCCATTCCACCATGACGATCACATTATCCGAACAGATTGCACAACACTCACTGACCCACTTCCCTCTCTTTTGCTGGAGAAGGTGCCTCACAACCGCAGGCAGCAGGAACTCGGCGGACAGGCACATCTGCATGTTCTAATTCCCTTGGAGGTGATGGTGCTGGCCATTATCGGAATGGCCAGCACCATTACCTGTGGCCAGCGGTGGGACTGGATCCTTATACCCAATACTCCTTTTCACATCCCACTTCCCCTTCATCCCGCAATCTCTCTGACTTACAAGCTGCAGATATTGTAAGCTTGCACTTCTTGCATTCCCCTCTCCCATCACTGCAACCCATCTCTTGTCCCTTTTTCCCTTTCAGATACCCAAGAACTACAAACTAGCCAGGCAGTGAGGGAAGAACAAGAGAGTGATGATGAAGACACACCGTCACTTGATTTCACACTTGCAGCCACCAGCTCAGATACTGACTGTGCATAATTTAGAGGATAGCACAGAGGCGGGATCTGCATGTGGTGAGACACTGGGCAGAAGTGCGCTACAGTCAGGGCAGTGGGGCAAGGATAGCGCAGGTGTCAGCTCATCAGAGTGTGGCTGCACACGAGTTCTGCTGCAGAGGACTTTGCTGAGGATTTTGATGGGCCAGACAACAGAAGGCGGCTGATGGGTCTACAGACCCAAATGCTTGGTGCATTGCGAAGCCTACCAGAAAGCCTCCGTTCAGTGTAGAGGAGCATGGAGCGGTCCTGCACCAACTTGGCGCAGGGCTTTGCGCAGAGCTAGGAGTCCATCCTTTCTATCATCGAGCTGGTAGCTAACTCCATCACACACTTGTGGACCCAACCATGACGCAATGCCTGAAGGCCGATGTCGCGGGTTCCAGTGCAGCACAAGCGGCTTCCACCAAAAGTCTGAGTGCTGCAGTGGAACCTCAGACTGAAGTCCTGCAAGGTCACCTTGCTGCCATCATGGCTGTGGATACCAGTGTTCAAAGGGGCTTGCAGAATGTCACAGCAGTCCAGCAATCTGTCCTCCAATAGATTTCTAGGATTGCTGAGGCACCGCCCCTGGGGAGTGGCATTAGTTCCGAGGGGCATGGACCTGCTGTCCCCTCTCAGGCCAGCTCGCCCAGACTGCTGCCACCAATGCCGAGATGGTGCCATCTGAAGCCAGGCCTTATTAGGCCCTGAGCTGCTTGAGGTCATCCTCCAAGGCCATCTGCCATCTTCTCCACTGAAAGTCAGCCGCCATCCACGAACCACGCTGCAGCCACCGGGAGAGCACTTGGGAGGAGCACCAGGTCAGGCAAAGGTACAAGGAAGGCGGACACTAAAAGAATGCACAATGGTAATTAGTTTTATTTTGTATGTAATATGTCATGGTTTAATTGATAAATTTGGTTTGCAATATGTATTTTGGGCTGGATTTTCGGCTTTGCCGTCTACGGGGCGGGAAAGCTACCGGGTAACGTTTGCACTGTGCGGAGACATCCCGGGTCCTGCGCCAGGGATGCAGCGCAAAGGGAGGTGTTGTACAACTTTCGCGGCCCAAAAATGGGAACCTCGCCAACTAAAGTGCGGGGCTGGGAGCGCTCCAAGAGAGGCCTTGGGAAGGAACCCTCCTCTCCCCGCCCCCCCCTCCCAACAAAATTCACAAAAATATTCCAAACACATTGCCCACACCACAACACACATTGCTACAAAAAAATAAAAGAATAAACACTGGAACTTGCCCTTTTTACAGTTTATCTACCTCACCGCTGCCGTCAGGGCTGGACCGCTGTGTTTTCCCTGGCGGTTATCACAGGGTGTGTTTTAGGGCGTACGGGTCGGGTGTGAGACCGAACTACTGCCGGTGTCACAAGAAGAAACATTGCACACCCGGCGTAGCTTTCCCCAGTGGTGATTCTAAGTGCCACCGCAAAACCCAACCTGAGGATCGTGACTGGACGTAATAGACCTCGCTGCCCCATTTCTCGCCGCGGAGGGTCAAAACACGGCGAAACCCGGCTTGCAAACGTCCCAAAAATCCAGCCCTTTGTATTGGCTTTTATTTTAGCATTGTGGCCAAGAATATGATGTGATGGTCAGCGACAGAGGGAAGGTAAAGAGTGTGAAACTGCGGGTGAATGGGGAATTGGGGTTGAGGTTAATATTATCGCACTTGAATTAGTTCTTCACATACAGCCTGGGCAGAAAGAGGCTGTCTAGGTTGCAGCCTCCGTTCCTCTTCCACCTCTTCCTCCTCCTTGTGCTCCTACTCATCAGCTTCCTGCCTGATAATGATCGATGGTGGCACGGGCTGTTCCCGCATGATGCCAAGGTAGGGTAGTCTGCAGCAGACCACCAGAAATCTTCAGACCCGCTCAACCGAGTACTGCAGGGCTTCTCCAGAGTGGTCCAGGCAGCGGAATAGTTGCTTCAGCACGCTACTGGTCTGCTCTCCGATTTCTTGTGGCATCATGGCTCTCATTGTCTGCATGCTATGCACGTGTTCGGAGGTTGTGATCTGGAACCATGATTCATGTCGTCAGCGGCCCTTGTTGCCCAATAGCCACCTTTTTGGTTTACCGTGGTGGCAGAAATACAGGTGACACAGCGGACTGCCGCAGAATGGAGGCATCGTGACTGCTGCCAGGATACTGGGCATTGACTTGCATGGTGCACTGCCTATGGTCACCCACCAGCTGGACTTTGAGGGAGTGAAATCCCTTTCGGTTCTGGCACATGACAGAGTTGACGTCGGGTGCCTACAAAGCAATGTGTGTGTGTGGTCAATGGCACTCAGCACCATGGCGAAGCCTGCAAACCTTCGTGCTCGCCCCACCTGATTCTCTCTGGCAAGAGGGAATGGAATTGAGTTATCTCTCTTTGATTACAGAGCCTCGGGTTGCTAATATTTCCAGCACCAGCCTGGAAGGAGCCAGAGGCATAAAAGTTCATAGCCTCGGAATACTCTTTTCCCCACTCCCCCTCCTCCTCTTACTCTCTTCCCCCCTCCCTTTCCCCCACAACCATCTTCACAGCACTGGCAATGCTGTCCTTGCCCTGCTCTGAAGATGGAGCTGCGGCTGCAGCAGTTGGCAGATTTCAGCGGGGATCTCTTTAGTGAAGCACAGATATCTCAAACATTGGTCGTTGCTGAGGTTCAGCTAGGAGAATGGCTCCCTAAACACCCTGGGCGATATGGCATCCTGCTGAGGGCCTTTCTCCCCATCCTCCTCCTCCCTCCTCTAACAGCTTATCCTGCTCTGAGCGTCCTTTGTTCATTCTCCCAGTCGTGCTCGATTTCAAGAGGAAGGCCGACTAGTGCACTCATGTCTGGGAGCAACTGGTTTGTGCAAAAGCCTTGACATCAGCAAAAAGTACTTCAGCACTTGCACCAATTCGACATGAGTGGTGTGGCAACAGCCAGAAGAAATCAACCAGCAACCAAGCTGTAAGTTGTTGATGCTCCCTTTTTAATAGCGCTGGTGTGAAGTCCTTCTTGCTGCTGAATACATGTTCAGCTGTGTGAGTTTGAGGGTGTCGGCTGGAGTGTGGAGCTTCAACGTGGCAGCGCTGACGTCAAATCAGCATTGTACGCTGGTCGACTTCATGCTGTGCATACTTTCGGCAGACGTTAACTGCACGCACTTTACCAAGATGGCATTCGGCACGCTTCGCCTCAGGAGTGGCAAGTGCGCCTCATACATCATTTTGGATCCCTAACGGCACTCTTAGCACCCCAAAAATGGGCACTACCAAGTCTAATTTCTCACCTTGTGTATATCTCTCTTTCTCACTCCTTTTCTCTCTCTCATCTGTCTCCTTTTCTTTTTCTATGCACTCTTCCTCTCTCTTCCCCCCCCCCCCATCCCCGCTCTTTTTTTTCCTCCCCCCCCCCCCCATACTCTGTTCCTTTCACTTCCCCCCACCCCCCACAATCTGTTCCTTCCCATCCACTCTGTTCCTACTGCCCCCCCCTCTCCACACGCTCTGTTCCTTTCTCTTCTCTCTCTCCCCACCCACACTCTGTTCTTTTTTCTCTTCTCCCCAACCCACTCTGTTCCCACTTCTCCTCCTCCTCCTCCTCCTCCTCCTCCTCCTCCTCCTCCTCCTCCTCCTCCTCCTCCTCCTCCTCCTCCTCCTTCCTCTCCCTCCTCCCCCCCCCTTACTCTTTCTCACCCCCTTGTTCTTTCTTGCCCTCTTACACTCTTTCTCTTCTTCCCCTATCCACCCTTTTACTCTTGCTTTCTTATCCCCCCCCCCCCCCACTCCCTCTTACACTCTTCCCTTCTCCCCCCACCCCCCTTACTCTTGCTCTCGCCATCATGACCACCTTTAAATTACAGGGTATTGCCCTTGCTCTGAGTATTTCGCTGAGGTTGCAGAAACGTTCTGCCCTGCCAGACCACCACTTTACTTGGCTTGTGCTGGAAGTGACACAGTCTGGCTGGTTTTGATTTGACAGCTGTGTAAAGGGATTTCTCCGCTGACAAATTAATTTACTGCAAAGTTCCTCGAAAAACAAAGCATTAGGAAGCTCAGTGTTCAGAGGGCCTGGAAGAAACGTGACCTCATTTCACCCTTTCACCTTCGCTCTGACTCATATTTACAAACCCTTGTTCCACTGGCAGCTGCCAACTCAAAGCAAAAGGCAAATAATTTGTTTTACAAACTACAATTATAAATTTGTCACATCAAACCCATACGCATGATATCTTCAAAGTAATGTTATATGCTTTCTCTCACCCTTTCTTTCACTTTCTCGGTCTTTTCTCTCTCTCCTTTTCTTCTGCCCTTCTTTCGGTGTGAAAGGAGCACTGTTGCTATCAGTGGCCACCTCTTGCTCATAGAAAGCAACATTTGGGAGGTTATTTGTTGAAATATTGTCTTGTTTCTGGTCTTCTGTATTTGTTTAGCTACACTGAACCAAGCTGGCCAATTAGCAGGAGCAAAACCAGTTGTACAAGTTTTATGTCCAGCCCTATAATAAAATGGCTCATTTTCTGAAAGCAAACAATCTTGAGATTCCATCTATTAATAATGGCTTTGTTAATACGATTTATTTTTGACATGATGTGATCATTAGTTCACAAGTGCAGTGAATAGATTTAAAGAATGATCTGATGATTATTTTGTAATTGAATAAATAATAAAAATTACCCTTTATGCCCCTTTTTACTTTGTGGGAAATGAAAATGGGAAAATCTATATCTCAGTAAGCACACCAGAAGTAGCTACAGGACTAGGAGAGTTCCTCAGTAGTTAGAGTTGGTGAGAGCTTTTATCTTGGTCGACATTTTCATTTATAGGACTCTCCAGTAAAAGTGTTTTATTCTGTATGATGGGGAAGGGAGGGAGAGAGAAAATAAGTTCCAGTTTACGTGCTCTCTGTGACACTGCCAAAGGATAGGAGAAAGCACACTGACAGGGTTCGGTCCAGCTGATACTCCATGCACCTGTCTATCAGTTTCAAGAAAAACTCTAATTATAGATAACCAACAACAACAGAATGCATTTATATAGCATCTTTAACACAGTAAAACGTCCTAAGATGCTTCACAGGAGCATTATCAGACAAAATCTGACACCGAGCCACAGAAGGAGGTATTGGGACAGGTGCTAGGTTTTAAGTAGTGTCTTAAAGCAGGAGAGAGAGGTGGAAAGGCGGAGTGGTTTAGGGAGTGAATTCCAGAGCTTGGGGCCGAGACAGCAGAGTGTATGGCCACCAATGGTGGGGCGAAGGAAACTAAAACCGTTCTTTCAAGCTGAGAGTACTTTCAAGCCTGAACAGTCCTCCATATCTGAGATGATGTGTGCCTGTAGAGTTACTTTCTGCTACAAGAACTTTCACCATCATAGTTGGGAGGCCAATGCAAACTGGGCTGTAGAGTTTTGCATATTACTGTGATCAGTCAAATAACAGGTGATTCCTTAATAAAGACTGTGCACATCATTAAGGTCTATTCAAAGCCAAAGGATCTGTAGTTTCAATCGTGAGGCTGGTGATTGAACAGAGAAGTGACTTTTACCTATACTGTACTACCAGCAGACAATTCCATATCTCCTCTGCCCCAACTATACCTAGGCCCCAATGATATTGCCACCAAACATTTATGAATATATTCACTGCCCTGTTAGTTTATCAAAGTCCTAATTATTATTCTACACCTACTGGGAGACTGAACAATTGCTGTTTCAGCAGCTCAGGCATTTATGTTAACTGTTGTGGAAAGGAATATTATTTGAAAGGACACTAAATTGGTTTCAAATGGATCACTGCAAATCTTTGTCCTCTTGTGTGACTCTTTTAAAACAGGAAACAGGAGCTGTGCATTCAGATCCAAGAAGGCCTAAATCGGCTCTCATTCAGATCCTTCTGAATTTTGATTTGATTGTTGGGCTTGGTGGATGTTTGAGATACAATGATTCCCTTATCCACAAGCAAACATGCTAAAATAATCATGTTCCATAGGGATAGTGTTAGAATATGTATTCTCTTTTTAGTAAGCATCAGCTTCCAGAATTTTTTTTTTTAAATTGTATGCAAAGTTGAAATGCAGTTAATTGTATTTTTAATAAAATAGCCCAATGCTGTTTGCAGTGCTGAATCAGATGATGCAATACACTTTATGCATGCCAAACTGGTGGAATATATCCAATGCTTTACTATTGACAACCTCAATGTTTAGCATTATGGCTGGTATTGGTTACTTAAAATTTTTGGGGGGATGGATAGTAATTACAATGGTTAAAACTACTTGGGCCTCTAATTAAAATTGCAGAAGCAGTCTGAGTTGAATCAGTTCAACTCAGTTGAAGATGATGTATTATCTTCAGAGAACATTCAGCATGACATGAATTCTGGAAATAATGCTATTGGTGCAGTTTTTTCCATGTCTATTTCATACATGTATCAAAGTTTCTGCCAATCAGTACTTAATTGTGGCCAAACTCAAATAATTCAATGAGTTTTTGAAAGTGGGATTACAAAAGACTATCTGTTGGTTAATTGGATCTGGGAGAATACACTGCCTTGACGATATTGTCAGTCTTGTAAATGGTGGGCACTTGACCTCAGTTCAATGACTTTGATTGTAAATCTGATGGTATTTCAGTAGCTTGGGGAAATAAAGCTTTTATATAGAAGTGTCCTGGATGTCAGCACACTATGAACGGGATTTCGCCAACAGAGGTGAGTTTGATGCGGGCGGCATTGGTGCAGCGTGCGAAACCCACTCCAAAGTGTGGCCCGCTCACTCCCTTCAGTCTTCTGTGGCTGGGGTTTGTTGTGCTCGCCCTGCGGGTTTCCCGGCCAATTAACTGAAAGTGGGTCTGATGACGTCATCAGCCGATTTCCTTAAAGGGACCATTCCCAACTTTTTTTTTTAACCATTCATCAGTCAGTCTTTTGCAGCATTGAGTTCCTGCAAACACTGCACAAAGGTGCACGGCTGCACCCAGACTCTCCCATGTTCCCCTCCAGATGCTTATGGAAGGAGTCACAGCACGGAGGGAGGTTCTCTTCCATTCCAATGGATGGAAGAGTCTTTTTCCAGGAGACCAACGCAGCCTGGTTGCACATTATACAGGAAGGCACAAGCAGGGACGTCGTCGGGAGGACCAGGCTGCAGTGGCGCAAACCCTTCAATGATCTCAGTCGATCACAAAATGTTACTACAAGGCTATACTCGACCTCATCCTGCTGTGCCACTCATCACATCCCCATCACTCTGCCTTCCCTATTCTACCCCTACACATCCTTACTCACACCAGCTTACCTTGCACCTCCACCTGTCTTCTTTCTCTCCTCCCTCTCCTCCCTCTCCTCCCTCTCCTCCCTCTCCCTCTCCCTCTCCCTCTCCCTCTCCCTCTTCTCCCTCTCCCTCTTCTCCCTCTCCCTCTTCTCCCTCTCCCTCTTCTCCCTCTCCCTCTTCTCCCTCTCCCTCTTCTCCCTCTCCCTCTTCTCCCTCTCCCTCTTCTCCCTCTCCCTCTTCTCCCTCTCCCTCTTCTCCCTCTCCCTCTTCTCCCTCTCCCTCTTCTCCCTCTCCCTCTTCTCCCTCTCCCTCTTCTCCCTCTCCCTCTTCTCCCTCTCCCTCTTCTCCCTCTCCCTCTTCTCCCTCTCCCTCTTCTCCCTCTCCCTCTTCTCCCTCTCCCTCTTCTCCCTCTCCCTCTTCTCCCTCTCCCTCTTCTCCCTCTCCCTCTTCTCCCCCTCCCTCTTCTCCCCCTCCCTCTTCTCCCCCTCCCTCTTCTCCCCCTCCCTCTTCTCCCCCTCCCTCTTCTCCCCATCCCTCTTCTCCCCATCCCTCTTCTCCCCATCCCTCTTCTCCCCATCCCTCTTCTCCCCATCCCTCTTCTCCCCATCCCTCTTCTCCCCATCCCTCTTCTCCCCATCCCTCTTCTCCCCATCCCTCTTCTCCCCATCCCTCTTCTCCCCATCCCTCTTCTCCCCATCCCTCTTCTCCCCATCCCTCTTCTCCCCATCCCTCTTCTCCCCATCCCTCTACGAGCCATCCCTCTTCTCCCCCTCCCTCTACGAGCCATCCCTCTTCTCCCTCTCCCTCTACGAGCCATCCCTCACACTCACCCCTCATTCTTGTCCAATCATACCCACAACGGTAGGCACTTGGGTCCTTTTAGCCAATATCCATGTATAATTAATGTTGATGTGTTGTCAAACATTGAAATCTTTATTTTCAGTACTTTGCATTCTTGGACAGATTTGTGAGCACCTCTGGAAGTGGCTTAGTGAGTTGTAGTGAATGGTGAGACATTAGGGTTCCCCCCCCCCCCCCCCCCCCCCGACAATGGTGATGAGTGTGAAAGGAATGGGTTGGACATTGCAGCGATGTTTTATGGAGCTGGTGTGGGTTGGTGCCAACCTGGCGCATCATGTGGTAGTCAGGGTGTACAGCGTCAAGTGAAGTAAATGTGGCCATGGTGAGGCCATCACTGGCCTCCTGGGCAGCAATGTAATCGTCTGCTGCTGCCCTGTGTACTGTGCAGCATCAGGTGATTGCAGAGAAGGTTGGTGGTGGTGGTAATGCTGGTGTGTTTAGTGATGGGGCTGATCGTGGTGGGATTCTAAGGACCAAGGTGAGATTTATTCAAGGACACCAATGCTGCTGGAATAGATGGCAGGTGAGGTTGAGATGACAGAAGTGCCGTGTCAGTGGTGAGAGAGGTTGCTCCAAGAAGCTGACAGCGAATGGAGAGTTCACTGCAAACTCTTCCAAAGTGCATACAGCTCAAAAATCTCTTCCATATCCTGAAGGCTTCAGCTTCTGACATTGGAAAGTGAACAGCTGTGAAATGGTAGCTTTTATACCACTTCTGCAGCTGTCAACTTGCCATAGTCATTGAGAGTCATTGAGAACCCGACACACTTACCTGGCCTGAAACCCCTCAAAAGGTTGGTAAAATTGTAAGTGCCTGCTTTTAAGCCTCTTACCTAGCATTTAAGTCTCTTTTTTTAAATAATTACCTGTCCTGCCGCTTGTTGTTGGGTATGCTATCTGCAGATCTGACGGCTGAGAAATTCACATGGAAGCAGTTCAGAATGGGATCCGACCCGCTGTCTATCAGGGCCATTTTGACAGCGGACCCACCTCCAAACCTGCAGTCGCAGGGCTGGGATGATCCCGGCCTATATATAGATCTGGTGTATATGGTATTGGTGAAGTTCGGCCTATGCAGCAGAGCCTGGTCTCCAGTCCCCTTGCTACTGGACCAAGACCTTGCTCTGCCAAGCCCGTGAGGTAGCTGATGTGCAACGACCACCTCACGTTAAAAGAATTCACGCACAGGCATCTTCCACCCTTCAAAATGAAGTTCGAGACCTGGAATATCAGGACACTCATGGACAACCACAACAGCGACAGACCGGAATGTCGCACTGCCATAGTTGCCCAGGAACTCGGGTGTTTCAACATCGACATCACTGCCCTAAGCGAGACCCGGCGGGCAGGGGAAGGCCAGCGCCACCACCTTCTGGAAAGGTAAACCAGAAGAATGCCGCCTCCATGGGGTAGGCTTCACTGTAAAGAATAATTTAGTAGGCCATCTCAGAGACTCCCCTTGTGGGATAAACTAATTCTTCATGACTCTTCGGCTCACCTTAGCCCACAACCAGTGCGCTCCGATCATCAGCACGTACGCCCCGACACTGGAAGCTACAAATGAGACCAAAGAGGAATTCTACTCCAGCCTCGGACAATCCTGTCCCGAGTCCCAACGGGTGACAAGCTGATCCTCCTTGGTGACTTCAACCCTAGAGTTGGAAAGGACACTGACCTCTGGGGAGGTGTGATCGGCAGAGAGTGGGCAGGGAACGCCAACTCCAACGGTACCCTGCTCTTGACAAAATGCTTCGAACATGGCCTTATCATAACCAACACCGTGCTCCGTCAAAGAGACAAGTACAAGGCTTCATGGCAACATCCTCGCTCCAAGCACTGGCTTCTGCTCGACTGCGTCATTGTCCGAACGAGGGACCGCAAAGACGTGCGTATCACCCACGCCATGACTGGAGCTGACGACTGCTGGACGGACCACCGCCTAATCTGCTCTGTCATCGCCATCAGTATAGCCCCAAAGTAGTGACGATAACAGAAACCATGCCGCAGGAAAATCAACGCCGGTGCTCTCAAAGGTTCTGATAAGAAAGCCCTATTCAGCCAGTGCCTCACTGCCAAGACTCCCGGCGATCCAGAGACGCAGTGTGTTCAGTGCCTGGTCTGCCCTCGAGGCCTCCATGATCAGCACCTGCGAAGAGACGCTCGGTCACTCGACCAGGAAACACCAAGGTTGGTTCGACGAGAACAACCAGGAGATCCAGCAGCTGATGAGCCTCAAGCGCAAGGCATTTTTGAACTTGAAACAGCAACTCCACTTGAGGGTAGGAAAGCAGCTCTACAGACGGCTGAAGGCCGAGGTCCAGCAAAAAACCCGTGATCTAAAGAACAGATGGTGGGTGGAAAAAGTGCAGGAGATCCAGCAGCTAGCCGACAACCACCCTCAGCACAACCCCAGCCCGGCACAAAGTAGAAAAGGCCATCCGACAGCTGAAGAACAACAAGGCTTCAGGAGCAGATGGAATCCCCGCCAAAGCACTAAAACATGTTGGCGAAGCACTCTTGGCATGAATAC
This sequence comes from Pristiophorus japonicus, assembly GCF_044704955.1. Classification (NCBI taxonomy): domain Eukaryota; kingdom Metazoa; phylum Chordata; class Chondrichthyes; family Pristiophoridae; genus Pristiophorus; species Pristiophorus japonicus. The sequence goes on along the minus strand of NC_091982.1, from coordinate 180,196,147 downwards.
ATTACCTCATTTCTCCTTATCTGGAAGGAGGAGAGGATGCCAGAAGATCTCAGATGTTTTAATCGTGACCATCTTCAGGAAAGGTGACCAGTCCGATTGCGGTAACGACAGAGGAGTTTCCCTGCTGTGTCGGCCACAGGGATCGCAGGAATCCTCCTCAACCATCTTCCTGATGTTGAAGAGCTCTTCCTCTGAGTCGCAATGCGGATTCAGCCCACTAAGGGGCACAATGGACATGATCTTCACCGCGTGGCAATTACAAGAGAAATGCAGGGAACAGCACCAACCCTTGTACATGGCCGCCTTTGACCTCACAAAGGCCTTCGACACTGTCAACCATGAGGGATTATGAAGCGTGCTCCTCCGGTTCGGCTGCCCTCAAAAGTTTATCACCATCCTCCGCCTGCTCCATGATGACATGCAAGCCGTGATCCTAACCAATGGGTCCACCGCAGACCCAATTCAAGTTCTACCGGCGTCAAACAAAGCTGTGTCATCGCACCAACGCTGCTCTTGATCTTCCTTGCTACAATGCTCCATCTCCCCCCTCAGCAAGCTCCCTGCTGGAGTGGAGCTAAATTAGACGGACAAATGGGAATTTTTTCAACCTCCGCCGCCTCCAGGCCAGATCCAAGGTTGTCCCATCTGCTGTCATTGAACTACAGTACGCAGACGACGCTTGCATCTGCAAGCCATCGTCAACACCTTCACTGAGGTGTGCGAGAGCATGGGCCTTATACTAAACATCCGTAAGACAAAGGTCCTCTACCCACCACACAGCACTGCTCTCTGATTATCAAAATCCACGACGAGGCCTTGGACAACGTGAACCATTTTCCATACCTCGGGAGCCTATCAACAACTAGGTCCAACACTGTGTGCCAGCGCAACCTTCGGTCACCTGAGGAAGAGAGTGTTTGAAGACCAGGACCTCAACCCTGGCACCAAGCTCATGATCTGTAGAGCAGTAATGAAACCCGTCCTCCTATATGGCTGAGACATGGACTATATACAGTAGACCCTTGCCATTGACCAAGACCTAGCTCTGTCAAGTCCGTGTGGTGGCTGGTGTGCAACGGCCACTCCATGTTAAAAAAAAATTCACGCACAGGCATCTTCCACCCTTCAGGATGTCGTTTGGGTCCTTCATTGTAACTGCGAACTCGTCGTTTTTTGGTGTGGAAGTAAGTCATCCTCGTTTTGAGGGACTGCCTGTGATGAAACAGTAGAAGCTCAAAACGCTGGAGAAGTACCAACAGCGCTGCATCTGCAAGATCCTGCAAATCCATTGGCAGGATAGGCGCACCAATATCAGTGTTCTCACACAGGCCAATATCCCCAGCATTGACCACGTTCGATCAGCTCCGTTGGGCGGGCCACATAGTCCGCGTGCCCGACCAGAAGACTCCCAAAACAAGCGTTATACTCGGAGCTCCAACACGGCAAGCGAGCCCCAGGTGGGCAGAGGAAATGCTTCAAGGACACCCTCAAGGCCTCCTTGAAAAAATGCAACATCTCCACCAACATCTGGGAATCCTTGACCCAAGACCACCCAAACTGGAGGAGCAGCATTCGGGAAGGCGCTGAACAGTCTCATCGCCGAGAGCAAGCTGAAGCCAAGCGTTGACAGCGGAAGGAGCTGTAGGGGGTGGTGGGTCTGTCAGCTTGCCTGCCTGACCCAGAGCGCGTCGCTCCCACTCCCTGGTTCTCGAGCCTGGATTTATTAATCAGGGTGTGAAAGTGCAGCAGACAACCGTTTGTACAAAGAAGATATAGATTTTATTCAAGAAGAATGAATGCACCTTTTATTAAAACTGAGAAAACTTATCACTCTAATGGGGAATCCTTTACTCAAACACAGGAGAATACACAGCAGTACAACACCTCCCAATTCCCCCTATCTAACTAGGTTAGGCTCTGGGGCTTCAGGGACTATGCTCACCAATCCTTCCTTGACAGTCGGTTAATGGGTCGTGGTTTCGGGGTTTGTTGGATTTTGTCGATTCGGCTAGCCGTACCCCGAAAGTAGGAGAGGACTTCTTGCTGCGTGTTCCTCAGTTGGTGTCCGCTAATGTGGTAGGGCGCGTATTGGATTTATGGGATAAGTAGCCACTTTCTTCCTTCAGCAGTAGGTTGTAAAGTTCTTTTTAGGTAATGTTTTACCCGTTGGTAGCTCAGGGATAGCTTGTAGAGTGGAAACAGCTTGCGAATCTTTGGGTTTTCGTCAAGTTGACTTCGGTTTGGAAATCGTTGGTCGCGGTGGCTCAATATTACCAATTTGGTTGCTGGTAATATCTTGGTGGTTGTTTTGTGAGCCTCTTGCTGCCGCGGCGTGCTTGGTGTCCTGGTTGCTTGAGATACTGTCTTGGTGATTGATCTGAAGAACCAGGTTAACGAAGCTGGTATGCTGGTCTTGAAGTCTGCCAGGTCTGAAGCAAACAAAGCTGGTGTAGAAGCAAAGTGCAGTCCTGACTGTATAAAACAGGCCTCATTTATACTCGTAGAGGCTTCCTTGTCTGCCCGCCAAATCAACCTTGGTTCTTTTAAGTTTTGCAGCCCAGCTAACTGAAACTTGATTAAGTATTTTTAATCTGGCGTTGATGGACTTTTCTGAGCTGACGAGTTCTGGTCAATTGCTGGAATTATCTGTGGGTTTCGAGTCGCAATTGTTAGTTAGTTTCTGGTGTCGAGCTGTCTGCCTGGGTCCCAGCTTTCTATGCAGGCCGGAAAAGTGATTAGCATTATGCATGTGTTAGATGGGTTTTTGTGCTTGGATTGAAAGTGTACTTCCTTGGATCAATTGTTAAAATGTAAATGACTTCTACGGGCAGGTTTCGAGGGTAAACAGTTCCCCAGACAGCTTGATTAGCTCCAATATCCAAACTGGCCTTTTAGAGGTTGAATCCACCCCTTTTCTTGCAGCACTTTTCTCATAGACCCAACATTCACCTTTTTAAAAAAAAAAAATCCCAAACTTAGTTAAAACTCGTAGATTTCTTCCATAAGCATTTTAGGATCCCAAACTTCCTGCTTAATAGTCCCAAATCGAATTTCCTTTTCAATGAGTCCAAACACTGGGGGGTTTCCACGAATTTTGGAATCTTGCAGAGCGCACGACAACCCAAGCACCCCACCCACCTGTTCCTTCAACCACTGTCTGCCCCACCTGTGACAGAGACTGTAGGTCCCGCATTGGACTCTTCAGTCACCTGAGAACTCCTTTTTCGTGTGGAAGCAAGTTATCCTCGACCCCGAGGGACTGCCGATGATGATGATGATGATGATGATTGGTGACGGGCAAAGTTTGGAAAAGCATTGCTCTGTTTTGGTTTTTAAACATCTAGCTGTGTTTCTGTGGAAAGTGATTAAATATAGAAACATGGCATTACTAAATATTTGTGCCATCAAGCTTGTTCAAAACAGATCCTGTTTTAATTTGTACTCTTGTTCTCTGTTTGCCTGAAGGACATATCTAGGCATAGATAAAACTTCAAAGAAAATAAAGCTATGTGAGATCGTTCCGGATCTCCCAGGCAATGTTGTGAAACTCTCTGGCTATCAACCCAACATTACAATGTATATCTTTAACCCTGATCGGTTGCAATCCACAAGTGATGTTTCAATGATCTTAGAAGCACCAGATTCCATACGACCATCTGATCAGCTACATCTTATCGCCGATGGGTTTAGTCCTATTCTTAATAATCTAGTTTAATTTTTTTTAAGGAATTGATTTACAGAGCACCAAATGTTTTGATGGGACTCTTACACACAAAAATGCCATAGTCTGAGGGGAGGCAGAATTTATTTTAATTTTGTATCTCATTTGAGGCTTGATAATTTTGTACTTGTGTCTCTTTTTGTAAATGTATTGAACTCTGATATTTTATTTTATCTGATAAATTCCCACCCATTGCCCACAAGTATGGCTGATGTGGCAAATAGAAAAAATATCTGCATTGGGGGGGGGGTGCATCTTGTGTAGGGGGTAGATTCTGAATAAACTGAAGGAGAAATTTTACCTTTTTATAGCTTGCTGCTGCTGCAGTACATTCACTAACTTGCTGATTTATCAGCCAAGAGTTTACTGAATGAAATACTGCAGTAGCTCTATGACCAGCTCCCTCTGATGGATACTAATGTAATTGCTCCATACAGTCTTGGTACATTACATCCTTTCCTTCAAAGATTAAATGTCCAAAGATGAATTTCTAAGTTTTTATGCAGGAGGTATTATTGATACCTAAGGACCGTGATATACATTAGCACTTTTCTTATTTATCGTTATCTCAAAGTGCAAAGATAATTTTTTTCTGTTACATCTGTAGCTCATAAAATTATTTGGGAGTTTGATATTAGCAATACAAGATCACAAGTATACATTATGTAAGCATTAACTTTTATCAAATGATTTTAAAAAAATATTCTCAAACTAAAAATAGAGCACCATGTTGCTGATTGTACAAATAATGTGCTGGCTGATATTAACACTGTTCCAGATAAATTACCTCATCACCACATTTTTGAGCTTTAACCTTTCTAATGTAACCTTTTGGAGAGAATAAGATCAAGTAAGTCACTATCCTTCTACACTATCAAAACAACATGCTCACTGAATCTCATTCCCTTCTGCTATCCATCTCCAACCATCGTCCAGCTGGGTGGGACTTCACTTGCCTGGTTTCATTCTTATCTATCTAATCGTAGCCAGCAAATCACCTGCAATGGCTGCCCATCCTGCCCCCCAAAGATCTATCCTTGGCCCCCTCCTATTTCTCATCCACACGTTGCCCCTTGGCAACACCATCTGAAAAACAGCGTTAGTTATCTGATGACAACCTGCTCTACCTCACTATCACTTCACTCGACCCATCCACGCTCTCTCAAGTGTCAGACTGCCTGTCTGACATCTGGTTCAGGATGAGCAGAAATTTTCTCCAATTGGATATTGGGAAGACTGAAGCCATTGTTTTCGGTCCCTGCCACAAACTTCATTCCCTAGACACTGACTCCAACCCTCTTCCCAACTCCTGTTTGAGGCTGAACCAGACTGTTTGCAACCTTGGTGTCATATTTGACCCGGAAATGAGCTTTTGACCACATATCGCAGTACCGGTTGAACCTCCCTCGTCCAGAACCATTCCTGGCCACTGGGTGGCGCATACGCAGAACTCTCAGATGAACAAATTGAAGCCCTTCCTCGTTGCTGACTCCCGCAATCGCTGGCCTGACCCCGTGATCCACCGCCGCCCCCCCGCCCCATGATCTCTCTGCCACACTCCCAGTCCGAAGCCAGCCAGCCCCGATATCCCCTTACTCAGTACCTGTACCGTTCAATTTAATGTGACCACCCCTCGTCCGGAAAAATCCCTTATCCAGAATAGACCAGGTCCCAAGGGTTGTGGATAAGGGAGGTTCAACCTGTATAACTAAGACTGCCTATTTCCACCTCCGTAACATAACCCGTCTCTGCCCTTGCTTCAGCTCATCTGCTGCTGAAGCCCTCATCCATGCCTTTGTTACCTCTAGACTTGACTATTCCAACGCACTCCTGGCTGGCCTCCCACATTCTACCCTATGTAAACTAGAGATAATTCAAAACTTGGCTGCCCATGTCATAACTCGCGCCAAGTCCCCCTCACCCATCACCCCTGTGCTCGCTGACCTACATTGGCTTCCGTTTAAGCAACGCCTCGATTTCAAAATTCTCATCCTTATTTTCAAATCCCTCCATAATCTTGCCCCTCCCTATCTCTGTAATCTTCCCCCCCCCCCCCACCCCCCACCCAGAGATCTCTGTGTTCCTCTAATTCTGCCCTCGTGTGAATCCCTGATTATAATTGCTCAACCGTTGGCGGCGTGCCTTCTGTTGCCTAGGCCCTAAGCTCTGGAATTCCCTGTCTAAATTCGCTGCCTCTGCCCTCCTTCAAGATGGTCATTAAAACCTACCTCTTGGACCAAGCTTTTGGTTACCTGCGCAAATTTCTACTTATGCGGCTCGGTGTCAAAATTTTTATTTCATAATACTCCTGTGAAGTGCCTTCGGATGTTTCATTACATTAAAGGTGCTATATAAATACAAGTTGATGTATCTAGAAGCAAGAGATATGAATTTTTCTGACACTGTAGCTCAAGCTTTATGCAGCATTTTGCGAATAACGTTTAGAACAATCTGCCTGTCCTCGACAGGAGACAAAATATTCACATCTTCCCTCCAGTAAAGGGAGAATTTTCTACCCCTACCCCACTATCTTTTTACTGTTTCCTAATATGACAGGGCAATCCGATTACAATCCGAGCTGATCGAGAAGGACAAAGTGTTGAAATATGAATGGTTGATTAGCACCAGAATTCATTGCATGAGCGCCATTATTCATTATGTATTTTCTAAATGGTGAGAAACTAGGAGCTGTGAAGGAACAAAAAGATTTGGGTGTCCATGCATACACATCACTAAAAACTAGTGGATAGGTACAAAAATAATTTCAGAGGCTAATGGAATGTTAGCTTTTATCTCTAGGGGCTGGAATACAATGGGGAGGAAGTTGTGCTACAGTTATAGAAAGCTCTAGTTAGGCCAAATATGGAGTACTGTGTTTAGTTCTGAGCACCGCACCTCCTGAAGGATATATTGGCCTTTGAGGGGGCGCAGTGCAGATTCACCAGAATGATACTGGGGCTTAAAGGGTTAAATTTGAGAACCAATGCATAAACCTAGCTTGTATTCCCTTGAGTATAGTACATTTGAGGAGTTTAAAATTGTTAAAGGGATTTGATAGGCTAGATACAGAGAATCTATATCTTATGGCGCGGGAATCCAGAACAAGAGGGCATAATCTTAAAATTAGAGCCAGGCCGTTCAGCAATAAAATTACGAGCAGTTCTTCACACAAAGACTAGTGGAAATCTGTAACTCTCTTTCCCCAAAAGGCAGTGGATGCTAGGTCAATTGAAGCTTTCAAGACTGAGATTGAGAGATTTTTGTTAGTTACGGGTATCAAGGAAAATGGAACTAAGGCAGGTAAATGGGGTTGAGGTTCAGATCAGCCACGATCACCTTCTGTTCCTATGCAACAAAAGAAAAAGACTTGCCTCTGGCGATTTTGCTATATTATGGGTTTCTGACCTATTTATGATAAGCAAAATTTCCTATTCCTGCTTAAATCTTTTGGCTACTGGTTTACCATCACAGCAGAATAGACACTGATGGGTGTCACCAGCAGAGTTAAAGAAAATAGACTGCCAGTTTTCGAGCTTTTCCTTTGGTGATGGTGACCTTGTCTTACCCCGGGTTTGTTCGAGCATGCAAGGCCTTAGACAGACTCTTCCCCCCGGCCCCATTCACAACAGCAGCAGTGGAAAATGTTAGGTGAAAGCCTTGAAGAAAAGCTTTTGATTACGTGATGGAAACTCTGGCCCACACTTGTAAAAACAATCCCAGGAATGAAAACACTCCCTTTCCCCCTCCTTACTACCCATGTCTAATTCAGGGTTGATTGTGTAGCAACACAGAGTGCTGATGTGGAACACTTGCTCAGTAAAGTGCATCAGACAACAATGAAAGACTGAGCTCGCCTGAAAGCAGACACCTAAATCCTTTACCGCATGAGGTATTCAACAAGACACAGGAGGACTTTTAAGAACTTAAATTTCCGTGGATGTCATCAAACTGTGCCAGTCTTCAAACAAGTACGAAAATGTTGCTGGCAGTGCAATGTCAAACTGACATTTGTCAAAATGTAAACTTCTTTCCGAAATACGGTTTTACATTTTGTTTTATGCAATTGCCACATCAGCAACATGTTTTATTTCTACTTTTCTGTGTCATTGGAAAATGATTGGTTTTCATAACCGGGAACATAACTGAAACAGCACATTTTTTTAAAATCCTAATGCCAGACTCCTTTTTCTGTTATAATTATTAAACTCGAGTATTTGCCACATGTGTGGACTGAAATACAATTGGGGAATTTGTAACAAAGATAAAAATAAAAGCTATGAATGCTGGAAACTACGTGCACACACCCATACATTTTACGTTCAACCTTCACCAGAATTTGAACTGAACTTATGGGGCTTTATTTTTGCCAGCACTGTGCGCCGTTTTTTTTGAGTCCGCTGATTTTTTTTTGAGCAATCTTGATTTTGCAACTTTCCTCAAAGTTTGTACGCCGGCAGCGATTGTCAGCGGCGGACTTTTAGTACGGCAGATTTTTTGCCGCAGGTCTGGTTGAAAACTGATTTTCGCTCCTTTTTTGGCCATTTCTGGCTATTTAACCAATTTTAGCCAACACCAATTTTTTTTTCAGGACGGCGCACAGTGGCCTTAAGTACTGATCAGAAAAACCCTACATTAACTGAAGGAAATCGTCACTGAGTATATTTCTGAGCTTTTGGAGCGAGGGAAGACAATTTAAAACACACATTCATGATGATTTTTGCAGAGGGAACTTGGAAAATAACTCAAAGTTCATTTTTTCCATAGAATGTTAGAAATTAAATTTTTTCCATATTATGTGAGAAGTCAAATTGCGACTCCACCCCACTACAGAATCTCTGCTCACGGGGATCCAGGCACGGGTCGGAGGAGTGCCGGCCGCCGGCAGGATCACTCCCTCGGCCGGACACAAGCACAGGAGCTCGGTGCTTGGATTCCACCCTCCCCGCCCCGAGCTCAGCTTGTAAAGAAGCCCATGCATACGCATTTCGGCAAAAGCTCAGTGCCATAAATCACTGTGCGTCGTGTTTCCATAGAGTCAGAACCTAGTGTTGCGCTTGCGCACAGACCAGGGTGTGGTCCGTTCTACTAGGGCACCCAGCAAAGGTGTGTGTACTGTGCTTCAGTAATCTCTCAATGACAAGAATAACAAAGTTAAGAATAATTATAGGCGCAAATATTACTATGCCTCATGTAGTAAGGTTGGTTTACATGCATACCATGCAGAGGCGACGGAAAGTATGACGCCCCCGTCGCACAAACCAGATCGCTCGGGCATTAATGGGGAGGAGGCCATACCCTGATCGAATCTACAGGGACAGTTGCTCATACCTACACCTGAGTGAGGCAGACTACATTCGCAGGCTGCGATTTAGAAAGGAGATCATCACCGAGATCTGCCAGCTAGTCAGGGCGAACATAGTCAAGAAGTGCAGGAGGACTACCCTACCTGTGGAAGTGAAGGTCACTACAGCACTTGCCTTCTACGCTTCTGGCTCATTTCAAGCAGCAACTGGGGACATGTGCTGCATCACGCAGCACAGCACACATTGCTGCATTCGACAGGTGGCTGCTGCACTGTATGCCAAAAGTGACCAGCTCATCAATTTCCTTATGACCATGCATGCAATGCGAGACAGAGCTGTGGGGTTCTCCAGCATTGCTGCTTCCCAAAGGTACAGAATGCGATCGACTGTACCCACATCGCCATGAGAGCACCTTGGGACTACTGTGAGGTTTATCGCAACAGGAAAGGGTTCCATTCCCTCAATGTGCAGCTCGTCTGCGATGACCTGCATCGGACCATGGCAATGGATGCCAAATTACCCAGGTAGCATCCATGATGCTTTCATCCTACGTGAGAGTGTTATATTTACGATGTTTCAGGAGCTGCCAGAAGGCCACAGCCAGTTGCTCAGGGGCAAAGGCTATGGGCTCGCCACTTGGCTTATGATTTCCCCCCCCCCCCCCAACGCAATCCCTGCACTGAGCCAGAGCATCGGTACAACATGTTGCACGTAACGACACTGAGCATCATAGAGCGGACAATTGGCATACGGAAGCAGTGTTTCCGATGCCTGGATCACTCTGGAGGCTACCTGCAATACGCCCCTCACCATTTCAGTTACTTCACTGTCATGTGCTGCATGCTGCACAACTTGGCCATCATGAGGTGCCAGGCCCTAGACATTGAAGATCCTCCTGAGGGGAGAAGGTGGGGGGGTGGAGGGGAGAGGAGAACGAGAAGGCTGACAACGAGGAGGACCATCACCAGCAGCAGGAAGAGGAGGACGATGAACCCATGCCACCACCTCAACCCGCAGGACGACAGCGGAGGAGGCGGCCTCGTGCACCGATAGCCATAGCTAGAGACTTGGGTCAGCGGCTAATCCGTGATCACTTTGCTGCCTGAAGGCTAAATGGCCCGATAGTGTTGACTCTCTGCACCTGTTAGTGTGAAAAAATAATGTACATCACTTGTACGTCATGTTGTGTTGGTTTATATTGCTTTAATTCAAAAAATAACATGCAGGATTCTGCTTAAATTTGAAAAATAATTAGGTTAACTTTACTTAACTTTAATAAAAAATGTTGTATCAAACTGTAAACTTGTCAATGGAAACAACAAGTACCAGTAACAAACAAACTCTAGCTGCAGCCATCTCTCCTCCCCCTTATTCAAAGACCTTAGCGCTGTGCGCCCTTCTTGCCCCTGTTATTGCCTCTACCTCTACCTGTGCCCATTGTCTCAGACTTCTGCTTCCTCACCCTGACCCCAAGGTTTTTTTCTGCTTTCTGCGCAAAGGTGCTTTTGTTGTTGCTGAGGTTGGACAGGGACAGGCCTAGCAGACAGCATTGTGGAAGGCCCGGGCTCCTCTTCAGACTCTTCTTCAGCCTGTGAATGAACCCCCAGCACACTACCTGACTTAGTCTGGGGATTGGAAAGTGAGTGTCAGCAGTTGATGCTGCCAGTTGCTGTTGGGCAATGACAGCCAGGGTGTGTCCACTTATTGCAACCGCTATCTCTGACACTCCCTTCCCTTCTTCCCGCCCCCCCCAACTAATCTCCAACATCCCCGCCCTCATCTGTCCCGACACTGCATTCGTTCCTCCAGACAGTGTTGCTACTTCTATTGACTGTCCCGCTAATTCTACCCTCACTCCATCCATGGTGGCCAGGAGCGATCTGCTTAACTGAATGCTCTCCCTACTCATGCCCATGATCTGTCCTATGTCCCCTGCATTTCAGATTAAGCTCTCCTTCCCATCCTGCTCGGCTGTCTCCCAGGTGTGGCTTGCTGCAACCCACTGGGACCCGCAGCCTCAGACTGTACCCCATGAAATGTCGCGTCGGTTGTATCGCTCAGCAAAGGGCTTGGCATCCTCAGGGGGTTCACCGGCTCCAATTGTAATGTAACCATCTCATCATTGGGATCTTCCTGCTGCCCTTCATTGTCCAGCTCATCCTCGCCCTGAAGTTGATGATGAATAGCTGGACTGACAGCTTCCTGATCTTCAGCTTCTGTCTCTTCCTAATGCGCAACATCAACACCGAGCAGATGTTTGGTTAGCAGCAGGGGAGGGGGCAGAGGGAGCAAGGTGACATGAATACGTGGGTCACACAGCGCAGGCTCTTTTCAAAGACCACGATGCCAACCCGGACTGTGCAATTTGCAGGGCTTACCCTTGGTAACCTGGGCCCAGCGTCCACATTGGTGGTCGATCTTCTCTTGTGAGATTTAATGATATCAGCGATCCTCTGTTCCACAGCTGTTAGTTGCAGCCTACTTGGCGCACCTCCTCCAGTTTTTGACCTTTCTCTGTTGATCTGTGACACCCTCTGTAAAGAAGAAAATATAACTTACACGCGCACACACACACACACACACCACATAATTGAAAAATATTACTTATAGTAACTGCTTGGCCAAGGTCCTGCCACTTCTTTTTGATCTGCGTACCGCTTCTCAGGGTCATGGCCACTGCATTGAACACTTCTGTAACTTGTTCCCAAAGTTTTGCTAGTAGAGAGGGTTTCAGTTTCTTTTGTCCCATTCTTCCTTTGTTCTCAAGCACATCCCATCTCCTCTCAATGATATCTACCAGGGGCTCAATTTCTTCTGCTAGAAATCTCTTGGCCCTTCTCCTTCCCCTGGATCAATCTTTGCAGCTAAAATTTAAATGTCCAGATCCAGCTCCGATCCCAACGTGTTCTCTCAAGCTCTTGATCCAGACTAGGAAGTTCACTGGATGCGCGGACACACCCGTCACATGGAAAAAGGTTTTTTTCCCCGGCGCGTGCTCACTGACTTTTCGGCGCACATTTGAAGCTCCACCCCCAGATTTAACTTCAGGTACAGGAGCCAAAATTAAATTTTACTTTGGCGAAAGCTGTATTTTTTTTTCCTGGTGCAATCGGGCACAAAAAAAATTGGCTGTACATCCTCCTGGGCGCCAAAAATCGACAAAGAGGAAAATAGAGCCCATGAAGAATGGGTATAAGTTATAATTTTGTTTTTTTCTTTCCTACCTTAACTCACCAACTGTTGTAAAGGTGTGAATTGTAGCTTTTTGGTTGTCATGAAATGCTTTAGGAATAAGTAGTCTGAGACCTTTTACTGCACATTGTTCTTGGGTGCCTGATTTTATGCTAATTTTGAAAACCTGCTCCAGATGGGAGAACTGCATATCAAAATCTCCTGATGTGCCCTCCGATTTGTAAGCAGGAAACTTGTGCAGCAGTTCAAGAATATAATTTTGTGGTTAAAGAGCTGTCAATATATTATCATCATCGTAGGCAGTCCCTCGGAGTCGAGGATGACTTGCTTCCACACTAGAAGTGAGTTGTCAGGTGACTGAAGAGTCCAATGTGGGACCTACAGTCTCTGTCACAGTGGGGCAGACAGTGGTTGAAGGAAAGGATGGGTTGGGTGCCTGGGTTGCCACGTGCTCCTTCCGCTGTCTACGCTTGGCTTCAGCTTGCTCTCGGCAAAGAGACTCGAGGTGTTCAGCGCCTTCCCGGATGCTTTTCCTCCACTTTGGGCGGTCTTGGACCAGGGATTCCCAGGTGTCGGTGGGGTTGTTACATTTTTTCAAGGAGGCTTTGAGGGTGTCCTTGAAGCGTTTCCTCTGCTCACCTGGGGCTCGCTGGCCGTGTCGGAGCTCCAAGTAGAGCACTTGCTTTGGGAGTCTCGTGTCAGGCATGAGGGCGATGTGGCCCGTCCAGCGGAGCTGATCGAGCGTGGTCAGTGTTTCGATGCTGGGGATGTTGGCCTGAGCGAGGACACTGACGTTGCTGTGCCTATCCTGCCGATGGATTTGCAGGATCTTGCTGAGGCAGCGTTGGTGGTACTTCTCCGGTGTTTTGAGGTGCCTGCTGTACATAGTCCATGTCTCTAGGAGGGCGGATATCACCACTGCTCTGTGGACCATGAGCTTGATGCCGCGTGTGAGGTCCTGGTCTTCAAACACTCTCTTCCTCAGGTGATCGAAGGCTGCACTGGCACACTGAAGGTGGTGTTGGACCTCGTCTTCTATGTCTCCCCTTATTGACCGTAAACTCCTGAGGTATGGAAAATGGTCCACATTGTGCAAGGCCTCGTCGTGGATTTTGATTACCGGGGGGCAGTGCTGTGTGGCGGGGGCAGGTTGGTAGATGACCTTTGTTTTACAGATGTATAGTATAAGGCCCATGCTCTTGTACGCCTCGGTGAAGGTGTTGGCGATGGCTTAGAGTTCGGCCTCAGAGTGTGCACAGACGCAGGCATTGTCTGCGCACTGTAGTTTGATGACTGAGGATGGGACGACCATGGATTTGTCCCGGAGGCGGCTGAGGTTGAACAAATTCTCGTTTGTCCTGTAATTTAGCTCCACTCCAGTGGGGAGCTTTCAGAGGGTGAGATGGAGCATTACAGCATGGAAGATTGAGCAGAGCGTTGGTACGATGACACAGACTTGCTTGACCCCGGTCCAAACGTGGAATGAGTCTGTGGTAGATCCGTTGGTCAGGATCACGGCTTGCATGTCATCGTAGAACAGGCGGAGAATGGTGACAATCTTTTGAGGGCAGCAGAATCTGAGGAGCTTGCTCCATAATCCCTCACAGTTGAAAGTGTCGAAGGCTTTTGTGAGGTCGAAGAAGGCCATGTACAGGGGTTTTGCTGTTCCCTGCATTTCTCTTGTATCTACTGCATGGCGAAGATCATGTCCATTGTGCCCCTTAGTGGGCGGAATCCACATTGCAACTCCTGAGAGGAGTTCTTCAGCCACAGGAAGGTGGCGATTCAGGAGCATTCTTGCGATGACTTTTCCCGGTGGTCGACAGCAGGGAGAGTTCTCTGTAGTTATCGCAGTCATACTTGTTGCCTTTCTTGGAGATGGTCACGATTACAGCATCACAGATCTCCTGGCATGATCTCCTCCTTCGATAAGAGAGATGAGGTCATGGATCCGTGCCAGTAGTGCAGCTCCACCATGTTTCAGTGCTTTGGCGGGGATTCCATCTGCTCCTGGTGACTTGTTCTTCAGTTGTCGGATGGCCTTTTCAACCTCGTGCCGGGCTGGGATTGTGCGGAGATGGTGACAGGTGGCATGCTGTGGGATGGAGTCGAGGACACTCACCGTCGAAGACAGAGCCTCGGTTGAAGAGATCCTGCGAGCACTGCCTGCCTCTCTGTCCTTGATGAGCACACCTCTGTTCTTGGCCAGTAGTGGGGTAGGGTCTTGGGTGCTTGGGCCATGGGTCGTCTTGATTGCGCTGAAGAATCCTCTCACGTCGTGGTTGTCGGCTAGCTGCTGGATTTCTTGAGCTTTCTCCACCCACCATCTGTTCTTTAGGTTGCGGGTTTTCTGTTGGACCTCAGCCTTCAGAGCTGCTTTCTTGCCCTCGAGTTGTTGCTGCTTCCAGTGCAAGAATGCCTTGCGCTTGCGGCATATTAGCTCCTGGATCTCCTGGTGGTTCTCGTCGAACAAGTCTTGGTGTTTCCTGGTCGAGTGACCGAGCGTCTCTTCGCCGGTGCTGATTATGGAAGCCTTGAGGATTGACCAGGCACTGTGGACACTCTGCGTCTCTGGGTCACTGGGAGTCGTCGGGTTGGTAGCGAGACGCTGGCTGAATAGGGCTTTCTTAGCAGGATCTTTGAATGCTCCGGCGTTGATTTTACTGCAGCATTGTTTCTGTCGTCGTCGCTGTTTTGGGGCAATGTTGATGGTGGTGACAGAGCGATTTAGGCGATGGTCCATCCAGCAGTCGGCGGCTCCTGTCATGGCGCGGGTGATGCGCACGTCTTTGCAGTCCCTCGCTCGGATGATAACGTACTCTAGCCGATGCCAGTGCTTGGAGCGAGGGTGTTTCCATGAAGCTTTATATTTGTCCTTCTGACAGAACAGGGTATTAGTTATGACGAGACCGTGTTCTAAGCATTCCGTGAGGAGGAGAGTGCCATTGGAGTTGGCTTTCCCTATCCCCTCACTGCCGATCACCCCTCCCCAGAGGTCAGTGTTCTTTCCGACTCTGGCGTTGAAGTCGCCAAGAAGGATCAGCTTGTCGCTCGTTGGGACTCTGGGCAGGGATTGTTCGAGGCTGGAGTAGAATTCCTCTTTGGTCTCGTCTGTAGCTTCCAGTGTTGGGACATATGCGCTGGAGACCGTAGCGCACTGGTTCTGGGCTAGGGTGAGTCGAAGAGTCACGAGGCGTTTGTTTATCATGCAGGGGGAGTCTCTGAGATGGCCCACTAGTTTGTTTTTTACGGTGAAGCCAACTCCATGGAGGTGGCGTTCTGCTTCCGGTTTGCTTTTCCAGAAGGTGTAGCCACCACCTTGTTCTTTGAGCTGGTCTTCCCCTGCCCGCTGGGTCTCGCAGGGCGGCAGTGTCAATGTTGAAGCGCCCGAGTTCCTGGGCAACAATTTATTCGCAAAAGAACTAACAGCTGAATTGACTCCATTGGGATTTTCACATTCATTTCTCTTCTACTTCTTTTCTCTTCTACTTCTTTTGATACCAGTAAGCTGGCAGTCTGGTGAGCCCTAATGTAACCAGATAATGAATGTTTTGTAAATGCTGGGTTCTGGCATGCAAACTGGAAATCTCTGACGCATGATCTTTAACCCTTTTGAGTACTGAACATACAGTCCAGAGTGAATAAATGCCTGTTTGGATTTCATTTCCCCTTTAAGTGTTGATGTCTTTAGTCTTTTATTTGGACCAGAAATAACACTTTTTAACTGTCGGCAATTTTATAAAAACATAATTGAGTCACATTCATTCCTTTTGGAAGAAAAAAGAAAATATCTGATGTCTGCAGAGCAACCTCTCTTTTTAGTGCAAATTGTGTTTATTTAAAAGGTCAAGAACTTCCAAGATACTGAGAAGCAACATCTCCCTCGAGATGGTGGGGTGTGGAGAATTAAAACAAGCTAATTGATCCTCAAAACTGTCCATTGTCATTCACTATTTGAAAATGTATACAATTGCAGAGCATTTGCCTGTTCCTAGTTTCTCTAAATAAACTGTAATCTTGCTATACATGAGGCGGATAAATAGTACTGAACTGGTCCTGCTTTCTGAGTCTGTTTTTTTTATTCCAACTTTCTTCCTTCTCTTGAAAATGCTGACTCTTATTGGGTACGGTTCCATAATCACAGGATATATATATATATCTCTATAGTCACCTGTTGATTACATTTGCAATTGCCCACAGATTTTCTATAGGCTTTCCCACTGGAACTTGCAGTTATTAGAAATTCAAAACAGCGCGGCGCCCTCTACAGGGGATCTGGGACCTGTGTGAACAGGACAAGCAACGGTGTGTCTCCTTAACCAATCAGATTGGAAAATCTTTCATGGGACACGCAGACTCTGAACCAGGAAGTCTAAGTTAGAATAACACATTCAATGCCAAATCAGATACAGAAAACAAAATAAAGAGAGGGAACAAAAGGTGGGATTAAGAGAGAGCGACAAAGAAAAAGTTTTTTAAAAAATCATTAAAAAAAAAATCTTCAACAATAATTAAAATCTGAAAGAATGAGACTCCACATTTGTAAAAGTTAATTTTCAGCGTTAAAGAATTACTTACACTGGATTTAATGAGCCCTAACTTTTTCTGGGGAGTTTAATGGGCATCTATCACATAAGTACCACAACTTCACGCTGGTCCATGTATTTGAATGCTGAGTCTATGGGTGAGCTTTTGGATGAGCAAGGCAACTCAGACAGCAGCTTCGTGATTTTTGTGTTTAAATGCGCATGTGCAGTCGTTGGAAGTTGTTGTCCAATTTACTCTTTAATAAAGGAGAGTGCTGGTAGGCTCACTGTTATTTCTGCTGCAAAGTCCGGGTCATTATCTACATGGACCTCCTGCCAACTTCTTTCATTTGTAAATTCTTATATCCACATTTATAATGGAAACTGCTTATGTAAACTTTGAACACTGTAATTAAGCCCTTTTACTAGTGGTGACAGTGTAGCATCTCCAATGGGGGAAGGGTGTAATTACATTGTGAAAGTTTATCTAGTTTCCATTATAAATGTGGTCATAGGAGGTTATAATGGAAAAAGTTGACAGGAAATGCTTGCAGATGTAAATTTTTTAATATACTAGTTGATTTCCTAGCGAGTCGAGACCAAGTGTAGGCATCAGGTGGAGTGTGATTAGAGGATGATGAATAATTGGACCAGGGCCAGCAAATGTAATTCATTCTCCATTTTAAAATCATACATGCTCTCCTTTTCCTTTTTGTATTTCCATTTTTGTACATTTTCCAATAGTTTCGGTGTACCTGACTTTGATATGACTTACATGGTCAGTTTATAATCTAAATTAAACACACTGTTTGTTGTGGAAATATGACCATAAAGAAAATGTATAGGCTCAGAAATCTGCAGCCATTCTAGCATACTCTGTCAAAGGTGGGGGGGGGGGGGTATCTGGGCAGTGACACAGGTGCGCTAGTTCCCAACCTTATGGCAAACATTCTGGGATGGCTTTGTGGAAGCAGAGCCTCTATGCGCCCCTTAAGGCCATCGTTGTAGAGGCGAGGATTCCCTACATTGGAAGTTTTGCAACCTTGGTCCTCAAAGGGGCCCAGTAATTGTTTGGTGCAAGCGTGGCTAGAGCGACCAAATGAACCAGCCAACATCGTGGAGGATATGAGGACCACCAGGGCGGGGTGGGAGGCTGAGACAGTGGCCTGGAGCTCTATAGATTTGATTTAATGTTTCAAATGGCCTCCATACTAAGAGGAAGAGTGGGGGATGGGAAAGGCACAACGATACTTTGTTTCTTGGGGGAAATCCTGACTTGTCCACCTTCTCTGCACTGGGTGCCCCAGATGCACCCCTAGTGGCAGAGCCTCTGCCATTGGCAATGTAATTATGGGACCCTTTCCTGACCCTAGAACATTAGGGTAACAAAAGCAGAGTGGTTTTAATGATGGATTTTTAACTTCCATATGGATTGGGATAAGCAGGCGAGCTTGTGTCCGAATGATGCCAAATTTCTTGTGGGTTTGGGACAGTTTTCTGCAACAATGTGTCCTAGACCAGCGTTCTCAACCTTTTTGCTTTAAGGCCCCTCTCCCGTGTTATAAAAATTCTACGGACCACCATAACACAACACACTTATTTGTTTTGTTTATAAAAGTTATTGATAGCTCTGTTACGCCTTGCCTTAAGTCCTACATTTACAAAAGTAAAATACTGTGAATGCTGGATATCTGAAATAAAAACAGAAAATGCTGGGAATACTCAGCAGGTCAGACAGCATCTGTGGGGAGCAAAACTGAGTTAACGTTTCAGGTCTGACGAAAGGTCAGTGACCCGAAAAGTTAATTCTGTTTCTGTTTCTCTTTCCACAGATGCTGCCTGACCTGCTGAGTATTTTTATGCTGAATTTACATTATGTGCCCATTTGCTATCTAAAGTCTGCTCCACCCCATCAACCATTTGCTTAACAGGAAATGAACCAGGAGCAACAAACGCAGTGCTCACTACAGGCTCATTTCGGTGCACACTCGGTCAGACTACACTCAAATTCCAGGTCCACATCCTCCATTTTGGAAACAGAACTTCCCTTTTATTTTGATACCAAACCCCAACATGGCGGTGAAAGCCAGAGACTTGAATTAACAGCATTAATGGCTGTGTCAGATGCACCTGAGAGAAATGGAGAAATAAACAGGGCCCTGAGCGACTTTACCCAGCCGGACTCATTGCCATAAGTCCTTCAGTGACAAAGGCAGCCCACTTCCTTCCTCCTCACCAACCTTTTCACAAGTAGCCAGGGGTATCTCAAAGGACACAAATACCCAACGCGGCCTATCCGTCTGTCAGAGAAGCACATGGCCATGAATATAAAGCTCCAAGTCTAAGGTACAAGGAAAATCACAATAACACGGTCAGTTATTTTATTAACTCAGACTGAAGATATTGAAGGAGAGAGTCACACCAAATCCTGATTATTACAGCTTTGCCGCAGGCCCAGAGACTGGAAAGTTTCTTTCTTTCCTTTCTCCCCAGCCCCCTCGCCCGCCCCCCCCCGCCTCCACCAAAGTCACATGGCGCGTATGCACTCTCGCCACTGGTGGCGCTCTTTTCAAACGTGTGAGCGACTTCCAGCCGATACAGGGCGGCTCCGCACCAGGGGAAATAAAAGGGTCAAAAGGAAGGCTTGCGCTACCTCGGCCATGCCAAACTAACTTGCAGATTTCCCCGCCCCCCCCCCCGCCCCCAACTCTGGTTTTAATCCCCTGGAAAAAAGTTATAACTTCCACATTTTATTTAATAGTTAAATGCCATGAATATCGGTAGTATCCTCTGCATATTGATGGGAAAAACCAACTGGCAAATCCTTCTGAAACCTTCCCGATTGAGAACCACTGGGGGCAGGCCATATTAGATTTAATAATGAGCAATGAGCCAGATTTAGTGAACAGCTGAACAGTGAGTGAACATTATTCTAATCGGGACCATAATGTGATTGCGTTCAATGCTATATTTGAAAGGGAGAAATGTGAAACAGCGACTGAGATTTTAGATTTAGGTAAGGCCGACTTCAATGAGATATGACCGAGACTGTCCACAGTAAACTGGGCAAATCTGTTAATGGGTAAAATGACAGAAGATCAGTGGGAGGTGTTCAAAAAATAATTTAACACGATACAGAACCAGTTTATTCCCCTGAGGGGCAAAAGCTCTACTTGCCAAAAAAAACCAGCCATGGATGGCAGAGTTAAGGGGCAACGTAAAACTAAAAGAAAAAGCATACAAAAATACAAATCTAGCACAGATCCTGGCGAATGGGAAAGATGCAAAGAACAGCAAAGGGTGACAAAACAGTAAGAGCTACAAAAAGGGAGTATGAAAAGAAACTTGCAAGGGATATCAAAATCAATACAATTTTTTACACTAGGAAAAAGAGCGTAGACAAGAGCATTGCAGGTCCTTTGAAAACTGATTATGGTAATATTGTTAAAAAAAAAGTAAGAAAATGGCAGACATGTTAAAAAATTACTTTGTGTCAGTATTTACAGTAGAGGAAGGAAAGTAATTTTGAATCGGGGACAGGAACTCGCCATAATTAATTTAAGCTAATTAACAGTAATGAAGAAAATAGTAGCATTAAAGAGTGACAAATCCCAAGGACCAGATGGTTTCATCCCAGGGTTTTAGTTCTCTCGATTCAGAAATTGCTCCATTTTAGATTGGAAAATTGCACATGTCACTCTGCTATTTTAAAACAGGTGAGAGAGGAAAACCAGGGAATTGTAGACCAGTTAGGCCTAACCTCTGTTGTCGGGAAATTACTAGATTCGATAATTAAGGATAGGGTGACTGAACATCTTGAACATTTTCAGCTGATCAGAGTGAGCCAACATGGATTTGTAAAGGGTAGGTCATGTCTGATGAACCTGATTGCATTTTCTGAAGAGGTGACTAAAGTAGTGGGCAGGGGAATGTCTATGGATGTTATTTATATGGACTTCCAGTTGGCATTCTATAAAATCCTAATACAGCCTGTAAGAGACTTGGCGAAAATTGAAGCTCATAGAATTGAGGGCAAATTATTGCCCTGGTTAGAAAATTGGCTGAGTGGCAGGAGACGGTGAGTATGGACAATGGGCCGGTACTCTAATTGGCAAGATGTGCCTAGTGGTGTCCCACAGGGATATATGTTGGAGTCTCAACAATTCACACTATTAACGATGGGATAGAGAGCCACGTATCAAAGTTTGCTGATGACATAAAGATACTGTATTGTAAGCTGTGTAGATGGAAGCATAACATTTACAAAGAGCTATTAATAGATTAAGGGAATGGGCAAAACTGTGGCAAATGGATTTCAATGTAGGCATGTGTGAGGTCATCCACCTTGGAACAAAAAAGGATAGATCAAAATATTTTCTAAATAGTGAAAAGCTAGAAACAGCAGATCTCCAGAGATTTGGGGGTCCCTGTACATAAACCATTGAAATGTCAAGAACTGGTACAGAAAATAATCAAAAGGCTAATAGAATGCTAGCCTTTATATCTGGAGGACTAGAATACAAAGGGTAGAAGTTATGCTTCAGCTCTTGGTTAAAATGCACCTGGAGTACAGTGTTCAGTTCTGGGCACCACAGCTTAGGAAGGAAGTGAGATGAGTGTAACTGTCCTTGACATCAAGGCAGCGTTTCACCGAGTATCTAGGAGTCCGAGTAAAATTGAAACCAATGGAAATCGGGGGGGAAAACTCTCCCTGGCGGAGTCATACCGAGCACAAAAGGATGATGGTTGTGGTTGTTGGAGGCCAATCAACTCAGCAGTTCCTTAGGGCAGTGTCCTAGGACCAACCATCTTCAGCTGCTGCATCAATGACCTTCGGCCACCCCCTCCAACATCATAAAGTCAGAAGTGGGGTTGTTCGCTGATGATTGCAGTGTTCAGTTCCATTTACAACTGCTCAGATAATGAAGCAATCCCTGCCCGCATGCAGCAAGACCTGGACATCATTCGAGCTTAGGCTGATGAGTGACAACCAACATTTGTGGCACACAATTGCTAGGTAATGACCATCTCCAACAAGAGAGACTCTAGTTCTCTCCCCTTAACATTGAACGGGATTACTGTTGTGTATGGAGAAAGAGTCAGACTGAACACTGTGAGTTTAAAGTAAAGTGTGACCGTAGTCTTTTATTGCAGGTCTCCAGAGTGCCTCTCCAACCTGTGAAGCCTCCTTAAATACCTGTGCTCCCAAGGGATTATGGCATCCCTTAGGACTCCAGGGGATGAGCCCTCTGGCGGCTGTACAGAGTAAATACAAGTACACATATATAACAATTACTATTGCCGAATTCCCCTCCATGAATATCCTGGGGGTCATCATGACCAGAAACCTAACTAGACCAGCCATATAAATACTGTGTCTACAAGAGCAAGTCAGAGGCTGGATATACTATAATGAAGGACTCTCCTCCTGACTCCCTAATGGTGCCATTCCACCATCTACAAGGCACAAGTCAGGAGCGTGATGGAATACTCTCCACGATTGAGGCTCCAACAACACGCAAGAAGCTCGATACTATCCAGGACAAAGCGGCCCGCTTGATCGGCACACCATCCACCCGGTACCGGCACACCGTGGCTGCAGTGTGTACCATCTACCAAACCCACGACCTCTACCACCCAGAAGGACAAGGGCAGCAGAACACCACCACCTGCAAGTTCCCCTCCAACTCACACAGCAGCCTGACTTGGAAATATATCGTCACTGTGTCAAAATCCTGGAACACCCTCCTCCCCAACAGCACTGTACCTTCATCTCACGGACTGCAGCGGTTCAAGAAGGCGGCTTATCACCACCTTCTCAAGTGCAATTTGAGATGGGCAATAGATTCTAGCCTTGCCAGTGACCCCCACATCCCATGAATGAATTTTAGAAAATTGGCCTTGGAGAGAGTATAGCATAGATTTACTAGAATGATACCAAAACTTCAAAGGTTAAATTATAAGGAGAGATTACACAAACCAGAGTTGTATTCCCTACAATTTAGAAGATTAAGGCATGATTTGATCAAATTTTTCAAGATATTAAGGGGAACTGATAGTTTCTCTCTACCCTATGTCTGCTGCTTAGGGAGTCTAGGACTATGGGACGTCGCCTAAAAATTAGAGCCAGGCCTTTCAGGAGTGAAGTTAGGAAACACTTCTACATGCAAAGGGCGGTAGAAATTTCAAATTCAATGGTATTGAGAGCCTATGGGGCAAAGGCGGGTATATGGAGTTAGGTCGCAAAATCAGCCATGATCTCGTTGAATGATGGAACAGGTTCGAGGGGCTAAATGGCCTACTCCTGCTCCTATGGGGCCAGCAGCAAAGATCCCAAGTGGGTGCATCTTAGCACTTATGCCTGTATGCGCCTCCACAGATTTTATAGGCCTATGATTTTAAAATGTTTACTGAATTATATCCTGCACACCCAATTAGCCCTGCTACACTTAAAGACTGCACTTGGTCTTGACTCCTGTACACAAAATGTCACTGACCTAGGGCACTAATCCTTGCTGACCTTCATTGGCTCCCTGTTCCCCAATATGTTGATTTCAAAATCCCATGTTTGTCTTGAAATCCTTCCGTGGCTTCATTTCCTCCTGTCTTTGCAATGGAAGGTCTTGCCCACACCTTCCATTGTTCCAGCTGTGGCTAACTGTGTATTCCCTCTCTTGCCCTCCGCTCTACCATCAGTGGCAGAATGCTCAGCTAACTTGCATCACACTCTGGCACTCTATCTCTTTCACTTGCTGTAACTGCCCCTATCCTTAAGTTCCTCCTGAAAAATTAACACTTTAATGGTGCCTTTGGCTACTTCAGCTAAACTACACCCCCATCCCACTCTCTGTTCAGGTTTGACCTCTAATTGTGATGTGCCATGGGATGCTTTGCTATTGCAAAGGCACTATATTAATGCATGTTATTGTTGTCTTTAATTAATAATAATGGCTGGACATTTGGTTTTAATGGTCAATATTTTTCAACTGATGGCAAGATAACCAAAGTCCAGCTTCTAGTTAATGTTATCAACTAAATCTTGTGCTTTTGTTGTGGTTCTTCTGAAGAGGTATGCTGAGATTGTTTCATTCCTTTATTCTCTGATATTTTTGATCTGTGTAATGCTAACTTGCTTCAGAGCCATCACCAGAGTAGTACTGGCATGGAAATGGTTAAACCGCAGAACTGCCCTTTAACTTTTCTGATTCCAGATTTTATTTGACAAGTTATTTATTTGATTAAAGTTCTAACCTTAAAACAAAGTCCTCTACATTTTAATTAACTTATCTTGTAATGGAACAATTGATTACAATGATGGATTGTATTACTGCAGTGCAACTAGATAGTTATATCATACTCTTTTTGAAAAATAATTGTTGAACCTTTCTAAAAATATCTGCAATTCCAGCAGAACTTACTGGCTGTAAAAGAAGTCCCATAACTGCACTTCTGTTGGAGTAAGTTTTGTTCTAAGATCTATGTGTGTCCTGTAGTAATACATTGTGGATTGAATCAATAATGTGAGTTTTGTTTTAAGCTACTGGGTAGTGGAACAGGTTTGAATACATTTTACTCACCTCTGATCTTGCTTTTTGTCTCTGTTTAACTTCTATCAGGAGTGAGATCACAGCATACAATTGGCCATGATTTGGCAATAAGTTGACAGGCTGAGATTAGTTGGCATGGGGAAAGTCAAACATGATGGCAGATGAAATTAAAGCAATATAGTGGATGCTTTATCCTGCTTCTAAAGAATGAACTTGCATTTATACAGCACCTTTCATATCCTCAGGACCGCTGAAAGCACTAAACAGCTAATTAATTACTTTAAAAATGTAGTCACCGTTGTTATTTAGGCAAATGCCGCCGCCAATTTGTGCACAGCCAAGTACGACAAACAACATTGAGATAAATGAGCAGCTGATCTGTTGGTGTTGGTGAGGACTTTGGGAGAACTTTGAATAGTGCCATGGGAACTTTTATGTTCAGTGTTAATGTTTAATCTAAAAAGACAGCACTACCCGTAACTACACTGATGTGTTAAGGCTAGTAATTTTATGACTTTTGACCTGGTTGATGGGGATGAACAAAATGGAATCATGTTGCATTCTCCAGTGATGTCGGCCCTCATAAGAATTAGGAGCAGGAGTAGGCCACACGGCCCTTCGAGCCTACTCTGCCATTCAATAAGATCATGGCTGTTCTTTGACCTCAACTCTACTTTCCCACCCGATCGCCGTAGCCCTTGATCCTCCTAGAGTCCAAACATCCATCTATCTCAGCCTTGAATATACTCAATGACTCAGCATTCACAGCCCTCTGGGGTAGAGAATTCCAAAGATTCACAACCCCCTGAGTGAAGAAATGAGCACAAATTCACCAAAAAAAGAATGAAAGCATACTTGTTGCCTATTTCACATGTACTCCACATTCCTGCCAAGCCCAACTGTACAACTCATACTTTGAATCTCATGAATACTTGTACCTCAGGAGAACTTTCACAATGCAATGCACAACTGAAAAACTAATGACCATAAAATTTCACTTTGCGGTGAAGCAACCTAGTTATGTGATGCATAATCACTTATTAACATCCAAGTTGGTGTGCTGGTTACATAGAATTACATAGTGCAACAAATAAACAACCCAAGCAGTCCATGTTGATGTTTACTCTCCACACAGGCAGTAGTCCTAATCCCACGTGCCCACCCTGTTCCCAGTTCCCATTATCTCCCTTTCCTTCAACACATATCTAAACTTTTCTTAAATGTTGACATGGTCTGTGCTTTAATCATTAACTCCAGTCGTGCATGCCACAGCCTCTGTGTAAAAAAATGTTTCTCCTGCTCTCTGTCCTAAATCTCTTCCATTTAATCTTATAATCATGTCGTCTTGTTCTCAAACACTGGGAACAGTCTGTTTTTATCTTCCCTATCCCACTCTACCAAATCACCCTCTAATCCCCTCAGCAGTAATGAAAACATCCCTAATTTTTGAATTATTGCTTTGTATTTATATTTCTTCACACCAGGCAGTATCCTAGTAAATCTGTACAGTACCCTCTCTCTCATTTCCTGTAGCGTGGAGACCAGAACTGCACACAATACTCCAACTGTGGTTTTACTAAGGTTTTATGTAGATTTACGATTACATCTTGATTTTAAGTACAGAAAAATTAGGAGCAGGAGTAGGATGTATGGCCATTTGAGCCTGCTCTGCCATTCAATAAGATCATGGCTGATCTTTGACCTCAACTCCACATTCCTGCTCGAGGGGCCATATGGCCTACTCCTGATCCTAGTTCTTACGTTCTTATGTAACCCTCTCATCTTAGGGATCAATCTAGTGAACCTTCATTGCACCGCCTCTAAGGCATGCTTGTCCTTTCTCAGATAAGGACTGTGCATAGTACTCCAGGTGTGGTCACACCAAAGCCCTGTAAAGCCATTCGTGTTAAACTGGTCTGTAATTATCCGGGTTAGCTCTGTTTCCCTTTTTGAAAATGGGTGTTACATTGGCCACTCCACTCTAAATAGAAGTCTGAAATATAATTTCTAAAGTCTACGCTGATTTTTTTACTCCTATTTTTCTTTGGGTCCATGGATGTATCCCATCAGTTCCCAGAACTTTGTTTCCCTTTAGCTTAAATATCTTCTCCAACACTTCTCTTTTATTTATTATAATATCTCGCTTTTAACCAATTCAGCATTTCCCTCCTCCCCAATATCGTTCTCCTTTGTAAACACTCTGCACATTCCTGTCAATGTTGAACGTGGTCTCCTTTTCTGGTGATACAACAAGATGGCATCTCAAGGGCGCAGTCCCAATCTGAGAAAGGACTCCCTTAATAATAATAACTTTTATTTATATAGCGCCTTTAACGTAATAAAATGTCCCAAGACGCTTCATAACAATTTTACATAGAAACATAGAAGCACAGAAAATAGGCGCAGGAGTAGGCCATTTGGCCCTTCAAGCCTGCACCACCATTCAATAAGATCATGGCTGATCATTCACCTCAGTACCCCTTTCCTGCTTTCTCTCCATACCCCTTGATCCCTTTAGCCCTAAGGGCCATATCTAACTCCCTCTTGAATATATCCAACGAACTGGCATCAACAACTCTCTGCGGTAAGGAATTCCACAGGTTAACAACTGTCTGAGTGAAGAAGTTTCTCCTCATCTCAGTCCTAAATGGCTTACCCCTTATCCTTAGACTGTGACCCCTGGTTCTGGACTTCCCAAACATCGGGAACATTCTTCCTGCATCTAACCTGTCCAGTCCCATCAGTATCTTATATGTTTCTATGAGATCCCCTCTCATCCTTCTAAACTCCAGTGAATACAGGCCCAGTTAATCCAGTCTCTCCTCATATGTCAGTCCTGCCATCCCGGGCATCAGTCTGGTGAACCTTTGCAGCACTTCCTCAATAGCAAGAACGTCCTTCCTCAGATTAGGAGACCAAAACTGAACACAATATTCCAGATGAGGCCTCACCAAGGCCTTGTACAACTGCAGTAAGACCTCCCTGCTCCTATGCTCAAATCCCCTAGCTATGAAGGCCAACATACCATTTGCCGCCTTCACCGCCTGCTGTACCTACAGGCCAACTTTCAATGACTGATGTACCATGACACCCAGGTCTCGTTGCATTTGCCCTTTTCCTAATCTGCCGCCATTCAGATAATATTCTGCCTTTGTGTTTTTGTCCCCAAGGTGGATAACCTCACATTTATCCACATTATACTGCATCTGCCATGCATTTGCCCACTCACCTAACCTGTCCAAGTCACCCTGCAGCCTCTTAGCATCCTCCTCACAGCCACCCAGCTTAGTGTCATCTGCAAACTTGGAGATATTACACTCAATTCCTTCATCTAAATCATTAATGTATATTGTAAATAACACATTAGATATTGACCTTTGAGGGAAAGAGAGAAAAAGCGTGAGAAGGAAGTGTAAAAATAAGTTAAAGGCTCGGGTCCAAAGCGGCAGTCAAAATGCGCACGCAGATAGACACAGGTGGAAAAAACTAAAAAAAGAAATTCAAATTACATTGTAAATAATATAATAAGGAGTATACAATAGTAAAATCAATATAATAAAGATTAATTATAATTAAACAAAATTAAATAATATATACCATAATTATAAATTAAGTTTAAAATTAGAAAATCAGCAATTGAATCAAATTAAATCTGTTATTAGCTTTCTTTTAAGAATCATTCCCTGTCCAGTGATTCAATGAATATGGAAGAACCCACATGGAAGAACCAATCACTGTCCTCCATCCTTGTGTTGTCATCATTTTATTACTTTTTATTTCTCATTTGTCCTCTTGATAGGACCTGTAATAGCTCCAGGCTCGAGCTGCCTCCGTTATCAGGGAGACGCTTATGTTTATATCTCCCTCCAGCTGCTCCAGGCTCGCGCTGCCTCCGTTATCAGGGAGATGCTGATGTTTAAATCTCCCTCCAACTGCTCCAGGCTTGCCCTTGTCAAGTCTCCTCTGACATGTCTAAGCAGCTTTAGCAGGATCTTTGAACCAGCCTATCTGGGTAATGGGGTATCTGTGCTATTCACCTCAAGTGCAAGGAGAACGCTCTCTGATGAACCGACCAGAAATCCTCCTTGTTCTTCAGTTTCTAGGAAGCCCATCCTACCAGCAAGGGCTGATGCAAATCACTGTGAGACTCCTCTGATTGGTAGGAAAGGAGGAAAAGAAAAGATTGTATTAAACTGAAATGTAATTTAAAAACTGCTTCTAAATAAGTTAATTGAAGTAAAACCAAAAAAGCTAAAAATACATAAGCAAGGTATTCACCAAACCTAGGGAGATGCAGCTTTAAGAGCAACAGGAAGTCAGTTCCAATGACCTTGCGCTTGCTGAGTGGCACCATGCTCCTGTTTATACAGAAGTACTTGCCAACTTAATGCTGGTGGAACAACCCACTGGAAACTGTGTGGCAGGGAAGCCATCCCTTCATTTAAATAGTTTTTGAAGGTTTAATGAGGCTCGTGCCCTGGAGCAGCACAAGCCACCTGCTCCTTTAACACTGCCCAGCCAGAAAACCCTGGGCAGTGTGTCCATAGCATATATCTGCCGCACGACTACAGTCCCCAATTTTCTGCTCCTCAGCTCCTGACCTGTACATGCATCATTGACACAGTAGTATGGAATTTTTATCCAACAGTGCCCTTGAAGTTGTGAGTTTGGCATCGCCAAAATATGACCCCATTTTTTAGTGGGGTTCAGGATTTAGACGAGGATTAATTGTGGACTTGTTTGGTGCTGGGAAAGTACCACTAAGGAAGTCTGACTCTTGACACTTTTTGTTTTTGTCTTGGATGTTCCCAACATTCATTCCTTGTGTGTGTGCGTGCATCTGTGGGTAGGTGTGAGGTGGTGGATGTGTGTGGAGGTGGAAGTACCTGGGTTAATCTTTCCTGTATCGCATTGATACCGTGCTTTCCTATTCACATCAGTCAGTTTCTAGCTTTTAATCCATGTACAAATTAAAAGTGAATCCGGGACAATCGTGGAAGCTTTCAATACCTTCTCATTAACCTTAAAGCAATTCAAGTTTAAATGCACATCTATGCTAACAGTAAGTACATGTATCAGAATCTAATGCAGAGCTTTTAGTTCTAGTGTTGGCCATGTCTCAGTTGGTAGCACTCTCGCTACTGAGTCAGAAGGTTGTGAGTTCAAGTCCCACGCCAAAGACTTGAGCACAAAAATCTTGGATGACACGCCAGTGCAGTACTGAGGGAGTGCTGCACTGTCGGAGGATAGGTGGATGTAAAAGTTCCCATGGCACTATTTTGAAGAGCAGGGGAGTTATCCCCGGTGTCCTAGCCAATGTTTATCCCTCAATCAGCATCACTAAAACAGATTATCTGGTCATTATCACGTTGCTATTTGTGGGATCTTGCTGTGCGCAAATTGGCTGCTGCGTTTCCCACATTATAACAGTGACTACACTTCAAAAGTATTTCATTGGCTGTAAAGCACTTTGGGACATCGGATGATCGTGAAAGGCGCTATATAAATGCAAGTCTTTTAGAACCCTGGACCATAAGTTAATGGAGAAAAAATTAAATGCATCTACAGGAACAGGAAAAATGTCTGCCTCTTCATCGATGATGTACTTTTAAGCAAGCTTTAGAAAAAATATGCCATGCTAAGTAGTAATAATTGTTTTATTTTTGCTCGTGGTTGTATAATGCAGGGCAGTAGGTTAATTGTGGGTGGACCTTTTTTCTGATCTCTGGAGTCTTTTATTATTTAAGCCAAAGCTTTTCAAACCAGAGGTTTAAATTTCAGATAAATATATTGCCCTGGGGACCCAATGTACATTCATTGTTCTCGGGCCAAAATAAATTGCTCCACACAAAAGGCTGTATTTCATTCTGAATTATAAACGTGCACTAGGAAATGAGATTAGTGATTATCATTGCTCATGCACTATCTACAGGAAGTAACCAAATATGTTGTCGTCTAGGTTTGACTTGTTAATCATTTGAACATAATAGTAATTCAAACTGTTCATGGTTGGAAATCCCTAATGATGTCCTCACTGTTGTAAATGTATTCCATCAACTATGGTGCTTTTCTCCCCTCTGCATTTACATAGTTTGCCTTGTCTGTTGGTTCCGTGCAGTGACTTTGTAACATGCATTAAGAAATGCGCATTGATTTTTTGAGGACAGATGGTTTTTTGGGATGTAGTTGTCATCGAGCCACTGCCGGCAGTGGGCGTAAGCACGGTAAGTAATGACCAAAGAAAAGATTAGCTGTATGTTAAAAGATTTCCAATGGAGTCTTAATCCGGGAAAGCGAGGGGCGACCCATTTGAGCTGTTGCCAGAATGCAGGCATTGTGAACCATACATGGTGACCATGTCATTTTAATTTTCCAATGCTGTACGTACGGGGAATATTCTTAATGTTTCAAGCCCAAAATATAGAATATGTTTGGTGGCAAAAAGTTTGAAATACAATGGAGCCAAATTTATCTCCTGTTGGGATTTGAAACAATATATAATTTTCACACGCTCTTTGCAATTAGCAAAACCTCTTCTGTCTGATGAATGTGCTTGTAATGTTCCACTTGAATCTGTTGCAGATTTGTTTGTATACTTTACCTGGTGTTTAACAGCAGGGAGGGTACTCCACCTATGCTAGTGCATCGTACAATGTCTTACTGTCTTACCAGTGTCCATGTTGTAAAGTGAATAACTGGATTAATCGATTGCTTCTTTTTGCTTCATGAATTGTGAAGCGGCCTTTTTGCAATGTTCTGATTTGTATAATTTTCAAAGAAAGAGTATTCTTGACTTGGGGTTATATAATCTAGACGAAAGCCATCAGTGTACTGAAAAAGATGTGTTGAAGGCCACCTGTCTGTGGTGACCAGTTGTATCTGTCCCAACCATCATTCAGTGAATGTAGCTTGATAACTAGATGGCTGTTTTTGCTCGTTCTTATTAATTCCTTGTTCATTTGAGGAGCATGTGTTTCCTTATAAGAATACTTTTTAAAAAATTCGTTCCTGGGTTGTGAGCATCGCTGGCATTTATTGCCCATCCCTAATTGCCCTTGAGAAGGTGGTGGTGAGCCACCTTCTTGAACCGCTGCAGTCAGTGGTGAAAGTACTCTCACAGTGCTGTTAGGGAGAGAGTTCTCGGATTTTGACCCAGCAACAAAGGAATGGCGATTTATTTCCACATCAGGATGGTGTGTAACTTGGAGGGGAACTTGCAGGTGATGGTGCTCCCATGCGCCTGCTGCCTTTGTCCTTCTTAGTGGTAGAGGTCGTGGGTTTGAGAGGAGCTGTCGAAGAAGCCTTGGCGAGTTGCTGCAGTGCATCTTGTAGATGGTATACACTGCAACCACGGTACGCTGGTCGTACAGGGAGTAAATGTTTAAGGTGGTGGATGGGGTGCCAATGAAATGGGCTGCTTTGTCCTGAATGGTGTCAAGCTTCTTGAGTGTTATTGGAATGTTTGCAGACTGTTTTCCTAGACTGTACCGTATTATTGGTGTTGCTGATTTTAAAGTTCAATAATTTTCTTAATTTTATTTTAATATTTTTGTCTACAAAAACTGCTCACTATTCCAGAATCATTCTGGATTGCAAAAATAACCCCAGGCTACTATTCTCCACTGCTAACTCTCTCCTTAAGGCCCTCTCCCCTGTCTCCACCACACTCACCTCCAACAACAAATGTGAGGAGCTCATAGACTTCTTTGTATCAAAGATTGAGACCGTCCGATCAGCTGCCTCTGCCAGTTCCCGTCCTTCACCTAGCCCACAGGGCCAAACCTCATCTGACGCTCCCACCTGCCCTAGCCCTAAACTCCTATCTTTCTCTAGTTTCTCTTTGATCTCCCCTCTTAATCTCTCCAAACTCATCTTGTCCATTAGACCTACTTCCTGCTCTCTTGAACCTATTCCCACTAATTTCCTGACCACCCAACTTCCTTTTCTGGCTCCCATGTTAGCCGACATTGTTAACGGTTCTCTGTCCTCAGGTATTGTTCCCCTCTCCTTCAAATCTGCTGCCATCACCCCTCTCAAAAAAACAACTCTTGACCCCACTTTGCTTGCTAGCTGTTGCCCCATCTCCAACCTCCCTTTCCTGTCCAAAGTATTTGAACGTGATGTTGCTTCCCAAATCTGTGACCATCTTTCCATGAATTCAACGTTTGAATCCCTTCAATCTGGCTTTCGCCTCTGCCACAGAACCGAAACAGCTCTCCTCAAAGTCACAAATGACATCCATTGTAACTGTGACAAAGGTAAACTATCCCTCCTCGTCCTTCTGGACCTGTCTGCAACCTTTGACACAGTTGACCTCTCCATCCTCCTCCAACTCCTCTCCACCAATGTCCAGCTGGGTGGGACTGCACTCGCCTGGTTCCATTTTTATCTGTCTAATCATAGCCAGAAAATCTCCAGCAATGGCTTCTCTTCCCACTCTTGCATCGTTACCTCTGGTGTCCCCCCAAGGATCTGTCCTTGGTCCCCTCTTATTTCTCCTCTATATGCTGCCCCTTGGCGATATCATCCGAAAACACGGAGTCAGTTTCCACATGTACACTGACACCCAGCTCTACCTCCCATTCGCTTCTGTCGACCCCTGCTTGGTATCTAAATTGTCAGATTGCTTGTCCGACATCCAGTACTGGATGAGCAGAAATTTTCTCCAATTAAATATGGGAAGACCAAACCCATTATCTTTGGTCCCCGCTACAAACTGCGTTCCCTAGCCACTGACGCCATTCATCTCCATGGCATCAATCTGAGGGAGAACAAGACTGTTCGCAACCTAGATGTCATATTTGACCCTGAAATGATTTTCCAGCCACATATCCGTGGCATAACTAAAACCACCTTTTTCCACCTCCGTAACATTGCCTGCCTCAGCTTCTGCCTCAGCTCATCTGCTGCTGAAACCCTCATTCATGCCTTTGTTACCTCTAGACTTGACTCTTCTAACTCACTCTTGGCTGGCCTCCAACATTCTACACTACATAAACTTGAGGTCATTTAAAACTCAGCAGCCCCTGTACTAACCTGCATCAAGTCAAGATTACCCATCACCCTTGTGCTTTCTGATCTACATTGGCTCCCAGTTAAACAACGCCTCGGTTTTCAAAATATTCATCCTTGTTTACTCCATGGACATACCCCTCCCTATCCCTGTAATCTTTTTCAGCCTCACAATCCCACAAGATAAGATGTCTGCGCTCCTCAAATTCTGGCCTCTTGAACATCCTTCATTATAACTGCTCAACCATCGGTGTACGTGCCTTCAGCTGCCTGGGCCCTAAGCTCTGGAACTCCCTCCCTGAACCTCTCCGCCTCTCTACCTTTCTTTCCTCCTTTAAGACGCTCGTTAAAACCTACCTCTTTAAACAAGCTCTTGATCATCTGCCTTAATTTCTTCTGTGGCTCAGTGTCAAATTTATCTGTTTGTCTGTAACACTGTTGTGAAGCGCCTTGGGAAGTTTTACTACGTTAAAGGTGCTATATAAATAAAAGTTAGTATTATTATAATCTCATTGGACATACTGATGAGGTAGCTAAATTCAATTGTAATAGAGTTGCAGTTAATAACCCAGGTTACTTTATTGGCAAATCCATCTTCTGTCATCATCAGAGGCAGTCCCTCGAAACGAGGATGACTTGCTTCCACACCGAAAGTGGATGAGTTCTTCTGTAATGCAATGACCATTGCAGGTGCATATCCTAAAGCTATCATTAGAACTTACTGTTTTAAATGTATATGCGCCATCCTACCTTCTGTACCAAACTACAATTGAAGAGCAGTTTATCACTGCTGATTTCTTAGCAATCTGACAAATAGTCCTTGTAGCAGCATCACCTGGAATACATGACTTTACAGCACAAGCACTACACTCTGATTATAATGCATCATTTTAACATGCATGGATGTGTTAATGTGCGATATCTGCAATTGGCCATGTGTACACAGGACTCCTGAATAGGTGACCATTGGCCCTCCTCGAGCATTGTACATAGGAATGCTGTCCATTCAACAAATCCCTCCATGTCCTTGCCCCTCCCTATCTCTCTAATCTCCTCCAGCCCCACAACCCCCAGAGATATCTGCGTTCCTCTAATTCTTCCCTCTTGAGCATCCCTGAGTATAACTGCTCAGTCATTGGTGGCCGTGCCTTCAGCTGCCTGGACCCTAAGCTCTGGAACTCCCTCCCTAAACCTCGCCACTCTCTACCTCTCTCTCCTCCTTTTAAGATGCTCCTTAAAACCTACCTCTCTGACATAATTTTCTTATGTGGCTCGGTGTCAAATTTATTTGTTTTGTCTTATAACACTCCTGTGAAGCGCCTTGGGATGTTTTACTACGTTAAAGGCATTATAAAAATACAAGTTGTTGTTGCTGCTTCAAAAAAGGTATTGGTATCCCGCTGAGACTAATCATATAACTGCATCATCAGATAACCCGAGCAGCCAGAAAAGTGAACAGTAGTTTCAAACCTGATCAAATATCTTTCTAGAACTTAAATTCTGGAACTTAAAGGGGAAGGGAGCTAAAATTAATCTTATTCATTAAAACATATTGATGGTAATTCCAATTCATGGATGCTGATGTCTACAGATCAGCAGCTGCAATGCCCAAATGATTATGTTTGTCTGTATTATTTTTGTGCTTTGCAACGAAACTCATTTGAGGATTAGACCCCTACCTGATGTGCACATCCATGGATAGAGAATGAACAGGCATTTTCAACAACTGTCTCTAATTCATGATTGGCCCTTTGTAAGATACTCATTGTTTCCCAGTGTGGGTAAGTCTCATCTTGTTTTGGTCACAGTCATGTGATCTTGTGAGACATGGATTGCCACATTGATAGGGCATGTATCTGGCTCCTATGGAATAATCAGGAATAAAGACTTGCTGTATATAGCGTCTTTCACAACCTCCGGATGGCCCAAAATGCATTATAGCTTTTGAAGTGTAGTCACTGTTGTAATATAGGAAATCGAGGGATAAATATTGGCCAGGGCACGGAGGATAACGCCCCTGCCTTTCTTCGAAATAATGCTTTGGAATCTTTTACATTCACGTGAGAGGGCAGACAGGCCTCGGTTTAACGTCTCATCTGAAAGGCGGCATCTCCGACAGTGCAGCACTCCCTCAATACTGCACTGGCATGTCAGCCTAGATTTTGTGCTCCAGTCTCGAGTGGGGCTTGAACCCTCAAACTTCTGAGTCCGAGGTGTGAGTGCCACCCACTGCGTCACAGCTGACACTGAATGTCTTGATTCAATGTTAGGGGGGAACATGGGTTGTTTCTATAGGTGGGGTATATCCCATTTGATGAAAAGTGGTTTGATCCAATAATTCATTTTCCTACAGACAAGTATTCTCTTTTAAATTGGTGACTTTGTAGTTATCTCCAACTTTGTAGCTATCTCCATATCTGTAAACCTTTTTCATGCTAGAGGAACCCAGATTCCCAGATTCCAACCTTCAGTTAATTAAATAAATCTGGAATAAAAAGCTAGTATCAGTAATACTGACCATGAAAACTACTGGAATGTCCTAATAACCATCCAGTTCACTAATACCCTTTTTAGGGAAGGAAATCTGCCACCCTAACCCAGTCTGGCGTAGATGCGCCTTCAGACCCGCAGCAGTGTGGTTGACTCTTAACCGCCCTCTGAAATGGCCCAGCAAAGCAATAATAATTTTAAAAACTGGACAGACCACCCGGCAACGACCTCAGCACTGGATTCGAACATGGCAAAGGCACACTTGGCCCAGTCAACCTTACAAAGTCCAGCTCACAGCTCACAAACATCTGGGGAATTGTGCCAAAGTTGGGAGAGCTGTCACACAGACTAGTCAAGCAAAAGCCTGTCATAGTCATACTCTGAGAATCATACCTTTTCAGCCAATGTCCCAGAATCATCTATCACTATCCCTGGCTAGGTCTTGTCCCACCGACAGAGCAGACCCACTAGAGGTGGCAACACAGTGGTATACAGTCAGGAGGGACTGGCCCTGGGAGTCCTCAACATTTACTCCAGACCCCATGAAGTCTCATGGCATCAGATAAAACATGGGCAAGGAAACATGCTGATTACCACCTACCGCCCGCCCTCAGCTGATGAATCAGTATTCCTCCTCCATGTTGAACACCACTTGGAAGAAGCACCGAGGGTAGCAAGGGCACAAAAGGTAGTCTGGGTGGGGGACTTCATTGTCCATTACCAAGACTGGCTCGGTAGCACCACTGTTGACCGAGCTGGCTGAGGCCTGAAGGACATGGCTACCAGACTGAGCCTGCAGCAGGTGATGGGAGAACCAGCAAACGAGCAAAACCGACTTGACCTCGTCCTCACCAATCTACCTGTCGCAGATCCATCTGTCCATGACAGCATTGGTAGCAGCAACCACCGCACAGACCTTGTGGAGATGAAGTTCCGTCTTCACACGGAGGACACCCTCCATCGTGTTGTGAGGCACTACCACCATGCTAAATGGGATAGATTCAGAACAGATCTAGCAGCTCAAAACTGGGTATCCATGAGCTGCTGTGGGCCAGTAGCAGTATACCACCACAATCTGTAACCTTGTGGCCTGGCATATCCCTCACTTTACCATTACCATCAAGCCAGAGGACCAACCGTAGTTCAGTGAGGAGTGTAGAGGAGCATGCCAGGAGCAGCACCATGCGTACCTGAAAATTAGCTTGGGGAAGCTGAAACACAGGACTGCATGCATGCTAAACAGCAGAAGCAGTATGCTATAGGCAGAACGAAGCAATCCTACAACTAATGGATCAGATCAAAGTTCTGCAGTCCTGCCACATTCAGTTGTGAATGGTGGTGGAAAATTGAACAAGTAACGGGAGGAGGAGGCGCCTTGAACATCCCCATCCTCAATTATGGCGGAGTCCAGCATGCAAGTACAAAAGACAAAACTTGAGCATTTGCAACCATCTTCAGCCAGAAGTGCTGATTGGATGATCTCAGCCTGTTCCTGAGGTTCCCACCATCACAGAAGCCAGTCTTCAGCCAATTCGATTCACTCCAGTGATATCCAGTAATGGCTGAGCGCAGCAAAGACTAAGGGCCCCGACAACATCCCGGCTGCTATGCTGAAGGCTTGTGCGCCAGAACTAGCTGTGTCTCTAGCCAAGCTGTTCCAGTACAGCTACAACACTGGCACCCCGACAATGGAAAAATGCCCAGGTATGTCCTCTCCACAAAAAGCAGGACAAATCCAATCTGGCCAATTACCGCCCCATCAGTCTACTCTCAATCATCAGCAAAGTGATGGAAGGTTTCGCCGATAGTGTTGTTAAGCAGCAATTACTCACCAATAACCTGCTCACCAATGCTCAGTTTGTGTTCCGCCAAGATCACTCGGCTCCAGAACTCATTACAGCCTTGATCCACACATGGACAAAAGAGCTGAATTCCACAAGTGAGGTGAGAGTGACTGCCCTTGACAAAGGCAGCATTTGACTGAGTGTGGAATCAAGGAGCCCTCGTGAAATTTAACTCAATGGGAATTGGGGGACAAGCTCTCCAATGGCTGGAGTTGTATCTAGCACAAAGGAAGATTGTTGTGGTTGTTGGAGGCCAATCATCTCCGCCCCAGGGCATTGCTGCAAGATTTCTTCAGGGCAGTGTCCTAGTCCCACCCATTTTCAGTTGCTTCATCAATAACCTTCCCTTCATCATAAGGGCAGAAGTAGAGAGGTTCGCTGATGATTGCACAGTGCTCAGTTTCTTTCTCAATTCCTCAGATAATGAAGCAATCCATGCCCGCATGCAGCAAGAGCTGGATTATAATTATACAGGGCATTGGTGAGGCCACACCTGGAATACAGTGTACAGATCTGGTCTCCTTACCTAAGGAAAGACATGCTTGCCTTGGAGGGAGTGGAACAAAAAGGGTTCAGTAAACTGGTTCCTGGGATGAGGGGATTGCGCTATGAGGAGACATTGGGTAGACTGGGACTATATTACGTAATTTAGAAGAATGAGAGGTGATCTAATTGAAACGTATAAAATTCTTAAGGGGCTTGACAGACTTAATGCTGAGAAAATATTTCCTCTGGCTGGAGAATCTAGAACACTGGGTACAGTCTCAGAATAAGGGGTCGACCATTTAGGACTGAAATCTCTTCACTCAGGGTTGTAAATCTTTGGAACCCTCTGCCCCAGAGAGCTGCGAATGCTCTTTCATTAAGTATATTTAAGACAGAGGTCGATAAACTTTTGGGAACTAAGGGAATTGAGGAATATTGGGATAGTGCGGGATGATGGAGTTGAGGTAGA
Organism: Pristiophorus japonicus; assembly: GCF_044704955.1. NCBI lineage: Eukaryota > Metazoa > Chordata > Chondrichthyes > Pristiophoridae > Pristiophorus > Pristiophorus japonicus. Next base: position 180,157,557 of record NC_091982.1, on the reverse strand, counting down.
AGATCAGCTATGATCTTGTTGAATGGCGGAGCAGGCTCGAAGGGCCAATGGCCTACTCCAGCTCCTATTTCTTATGTTCGTATGGACAACATTCAGGCTTGGGCTTATAAGTGGCAAGTAACATTCGAGCCACACAAGTGCCAGGCAATAACCATCACCAACAAGAGATAGTTAGGCCACCTCCCCTTGACATTCAATGAGGTTACCATTGCCGAATCCCCCACCATCATCATAGGCAGTCCCTCATATCGAGGATGACTTGCTTCCACGCCAAAAAGGGATGAGTTCACAGGTCCTGCAATGAAATACCTAATATTCCAGGTCCCGAACTACATGTTGAAGGGTGGAAGATGCCTGTGCGTAGATTTTTTTAATGTGTGGTGGCCGTTGCACACCAGCCATCACGCGGGTCTTGGTCCAGTGGCAAGGATTAACCAAGACGACTGCAGAGCAGCTCTGCTGCACGGACCTAGTGCGTACACATATCGCAGTGTGGGCTGGCCCATGCTGCCCCTGGGCACTCGCCTCTCCTGGGCCCCTATCACGTCGCTCCACGATCTCTCGCCGTTCCTTCGCCCCGACCTCGCTGCTCCTGATGTGCCTACCCACGCTCCAATCACCGACCTGGATTAAGGTGACATCCAATCCAGGGACCCTCTTCACAGCTGTCGCTCTCCTGCACCAGCACGCGCTGCTCCTTAAAGTGGTGCTCGCCTTTGAAGGTCCCGACCTGCCGCTGATGGTCCTCGCTGGTCAGGGCCGCCGTGCTGAATGCAGTCTCCGCACTGCTTGCCTTTGATTACAGAGATGGAGGGGAGAGGGCCATGGAGGGATTTGAATGGGAGGATGAGAATTGAAGGGCTGGAGGAGATTAGAGATAATGGGCGGTGCGAGACCATGGAGGGATTTGAAAACAAGAATGAGAATTTTGAAATTGAGGCGTTGCTTAACCAGGAGCCAATGTACGTCAGCGCGCACAGGGGGTGATGGATGGACTTGATGTGTTGGGACTTGGGCAGACGAGTTTTGGATGACCAAATTTACGAAGGATAGAACGTGGGTGGCTGGCCAAGGGTGATTTGGAATAGTCAAGTCTGGAGGTAACAAAGGCATGGATGAGGGTTTCAGCAGTGGATGAACTAAGGCAAGGCTGGAGACTGATGCTGTTACGGAGATGAAAATATACGGTCTTGGTTATGTCACAGATGTGTTGTCGGACAGGCTGGTAGATGTCTCATTCTGTGCCATATGATTCTCTGCGAGACCTTTCCATGTTTGGGTGAGACTGTGTGGTGTTTGAGTGCGAGCGTGTTTGTTGGGGGGGGGGGGGGTCTCGATTCTAAAATTGAAAAAGCTCGATGCGTGCAGGGAGTGAAAATTGTTCCAACTGTTTGATTCTGTGTAGTGTTTTGTCTGGGTGTGGTCGAATGAACAATTCAACACTTAATGTGCTAACCTCATTTCTCTGTTTCTTCCGCACTTCCCTGATAAGGAAACATCAACATCCTAGTGGTCAGCATTGACCAGAAAGTTAACTGGACCTGCCACATAAATATTGTGGCAACAAAAGCAGCTCAGAGGCTGGGTATTCTGCGATGAGTGTCTCACCTACTGACTCCCCAAAGCCTTTCAACAAGGCACAGTTCAGGAATGTGATGGAATACGCTTCACTTGCCTGGATTAGTGTAGCTCCAAAAAACACTCAAGAAGCTTGACACAATCCAGGACGAAGCAGCCCGCTTGATTGGCACCCCATCTGCCACCTTAAACACTCACTCCCTCCACCACCAGCACACCATGCAGCAGTGTACCATCTACAAGGTGCACTGCAGCAACTCACCAAGGCTTCTTCGTCAGCACCTCTCAAACCCGCGATCTCTACCACCTAGAAGGACAAGGGCAGCAGGTGTACGAGATCACCACCACTTCCATGTTCCCCTCCAAGTCTCACACCATCCTGACTTGGAAATATATTGCCGTTCCTTCATTGTCACTAAGTCAAAATTGTGGAACTCCCACCCGAACAGCGTTGTGGGAATACCTTCACCTCTTGGATTGCAGCGGTTCAAGAAGGTGGTTCACCACCAGCCTTTCAAGGGCAATTAGGGATGCGCAATAAATGCTGGCCTTGCCAGTAACACCTATATCCCTTGAATTCATTTTTTAAAATCCTGCAGTTTTGAGGAGGATGAGTTGACTTAACCATCCTCTTCTATATTGATTTTGACAGACGCGCTGAGCTCGTTGTGTGAAAGATGTGGATAGTCAATCTTAGCTGTATGATTTTTGAATAAGGATTGGAAGGTTCTGCATGCAGGTGGGGCAACTGAAAATTCTTATTCATACCTGCTGCATGCCACATCTGGTTTTTGTGGATCAGTCTTGGAGAGGCTGTGGAGGAGTAAGCTCCCATTCATCTATCTTTTTGATAGTCTCTCAGTCCAGTCATATTGGACCTCAAGATAAATCCATCACACTGCAAAAGGTCAAGTCCATCTTAAGTACCTCTATCTCCACCACGAAGAGACCCGGCGACAGCAAGCAGTGACTGCTGCACAGGTTATAATATAGTTTGTTTTGAAAACAAATTAAGTTATTTTCTGCATTTTATTTTGTCTAATTCTGTGTTGTCAGTTAAATTTAAATGAACAATGCATTTTTGAGAAACGAGCATGCTTTTTTCTGTTTGTCAAATGCTGTAACACGATGGTGCAGATCACACTGAAACATATTATTATGCCATGGGAATGTTATCCAGCCACTTACATGTGACATCATAGCATTGAAAATATCTTCTCTGTCCCCCTTCCCCACTGCAATGACTGTAACTTTTTAAAAAAGAAACAAATTCCTGTTCAGATAAATGACTTTGACTTTGTGATTGATGATAGGAGTTTAACCGTCAAGCAAATTGCTTGCAAGCCAGATATTACTAAAAGAAGAATGAGCATGCATTTATCTAGTGCCTTTCAGGTGCTCAGGATTTCCCAAAGTGCATCAAATAAGTTTTGAAGTGTAGTCATAGTTGTAAAGTAGGGAATTGTGGCCGCCAATTTGCACACAGCAAGTTCCCATGAACAGCATTGAGATAAATGATCAGATAATCTTTATCAACTTAAATTATTTGTTCCAAGTATCTGGAATGGGACTTGAACTCATGACCTTCTGACTCCGGTGAGAGATGTTACCACTTGCCAACACAACCTCGAAATGTGAATATCGCTGGATAATATTCTAGTGCTCTCCACTCCAACCTCTCCCCACACATTGTCTGGCATTGATTGCAACATAATACTTTTCTTGTGTGCCGAACCCTCTCCGCCTCTATAAAAACCCTTTTTTTATTTGTAGTTCCCACCCATTAACTTGTTTATTCGCAACAGCCAGGGTGTGCATTTTTATCGAGTAAATGAAAATTAAAACTGGGTTTGTCCTGGTACCTAACTGGTGTTTTGTCACAAAAAGTGATAATTTCAGTCCACAAAATGTGCCAAAAGTGCAGTGGTAATGTAACTATAATCATGCATCTCAGCTACATCTGTCAACAGCAAATGCAGCCAGCTAGTAATTCCACGCATCCCTCTGAGAAACTCTCTGCAGCTGGGTCCATTGTGGAAGGAAGTTGACTTGGTTGAATGCTTGTCAAATCAACAGAGGTGATCAAGATAAACAGAAGTTTCAATTTAGGATGGGAATGTGGCCCTTCATTATTATAATGTTAACAATGCCTCTTTTTTGTTTATGCTATTTACTTGATTCTGTTTTTCCATTTTATTACTAGATGTATGGCAGATATACCCAAGACTTGGGTGTATTTGCCAAAGAAGAAGCAGCTCGTTTGCGCCAAGAAAAGGACCACGTAAGAGTATTTTCAAGAGAACAAGTTAGGCGTGCTGAGTTGATAGAGTATGATCGAAGCTGTTGCGCTAGATGTAGAAGTAAGTCACTTTAAACCGTATATATATATGTGGCTGTGTGGCAAACTAACTAGAATACAGCAGCAAATGTTAATATTTGGTACAGACTATTTGGCTGGATAACGATGTAACACAATTAAAGTTCTTAAACTAAACTACTGTTTGCCTTAATATGTCATTGCAAGAGGATTGGGTGACAATGGTTCCATTAAGTGTGTTGAATATTTTAAAAATGTCACTGTCAACAACATTTTATGATGGTTTTTCACAATATGAGGGTTTCATTGTTAAAAAGTAATTGTTTGATGTTTAATAGGGGTGCTCATTGGTGTGTCCTGCTCTAGCAAAAAATCTTTCAGCAGTTATGCCGTGGTAAAGAAGCCCATGTGTAAAGTTTTTAACAGGCAGACAGTGTGAGTGTTTTTTCCTGGTCTTACCTGAGCTTACGGTAATGATACAAAATGTTTACTGGAGGAAAGTTCATCCCATTTCTAAGCCGACACCTGTTATTTGCGATAATTGAAACCTGTCCTAATCCTAAATAGAGATGTATTGTTTAAAAAAATATGTTTTTGATACAATATTAACAGATTTTTATTTTGGGGGGGGGGGATTTATTTGTTGTTTAATCTGGCCATGGACCATTTTCTCTACCAAAGGGAAGTGGGAAAGGAAGGAAAGTGATTTATCCATCCTATGCGAAAGTTAAATGAATAATGAGGAAACCCAAACAGGAAGGATGGGACAATCCCTGTGAATGGAAGTGATTTGTTTCCTCTCCACAACGTGACTATATTCCTCACCAAACATTATTCTATGGCATCGTTATTTACTCTTCTCGCATTTTAGTAACTTTTAAAAGATATTCTTTTTCCTCTGTCAGCTAAACTTATTTTTAGAACAGTTAATTCAAACTTCAGGTATGTTATGAAAAGGTTGATTTTTACGATGCCCTGGAATCACAATTTCTATTTCCTACCATGGGTCACAATCTGTGCCTCAAGTGCATTACTATATATACTGACTTTGTTCATGGTGAATTATGCCTGAAATTGCTCTACAACAGCCCAGGAAGCTGATAAGATAGAGAATGAGGGGTAAAGTTTCCGCTTTGGGCATAATGAGCAATCCGGGCGCAAATTGCGCTAGTTTTGAGAGGTGTGTGTGTTCCTCCCCCCCACCTCCCGAGCTGCTGTTGCATATTGCCGAATGCAAAATCTGCCATGAACCGCACAATTGGGCAATGTTTAAGAATGTAATTTTTTTTTAAATTGCTTTTAAGAAATATATTCCTTGATATATTTAAGTGGTAACTTATTACACTTGGATTAATACCGCTGAAAATGGGTTTATCACCCAAAAAGCATTTTAACCTGTGTCTAGTCCACCAACTGTGAGTAACCTGATTTTAAGTGACTGAAAATGACTTTATAAAAAAAAGGAACCATTTGCTAGTTATATTAGTGTACAGTAGTCAGTTTCCATGTAAATTTTTTAAAAATTCAAGAGCTTTTAAAATGTGCCTTTTTATAAAAAAAAATGTTTATTTTTTAGAGCCTCCTTGAAGGCTCACCTACGAGCACAATTAGCGGAAACACCCAGTGGTGATTGATTCAATTTGGGGCGTGGCCAGTTTTATGGGCGGGGCCAGCTTCTAGCGCGATTTTTTTTCCCAACTAGTGTAAAAGATCGTGGAAACACGATTTGCGTTTGAACGTAATTTGCACTTTAAACTGCCCCGAAAAAACAGCCCAATTGAGTGGAATCTCCAGGCCTCACTGTCTGAAGCAATGATTTGCTTTGTGGTCAAGCTGAGGAAACCACCCTCGTTCTGCAAAGGGTTTTACTTTGGCTGCAGCTTTCAGATACAACGAGGCTGATGTTAGTCCTCTAAGGCGACTAATAAAGTTCACACAGTCAAGACCATTGACTTTGGAGCCCTAGGCTCTTGACCATGTTTTTATATACACCTTCTGTGGACACTGTATGGAAAAGCTGGGAAATGGCTTTAAAATTCAAATCCAAGATTTCAACTGGTGAGAGAGACAGTTCAAAGTAAAAAAAGTACTTTGTCAATTTCGGAAGTTTAGTACAAAGGTTGAAAAATGTTGATGTATCTGTTGCCTTGCTCAGATCACAAGCGGTGGACACATGGTGCTAGTACAGAGAATGGTCCTTTGATTTGGCCTTCGGTCTGCCCTCGACATGCATGTCTGCTCCTACTGCACAACAGGGCATGCGAGACAATGGGGGTCTATTGACACCCCTCCCCCCCCCCGCGGGCGTTTGGGGTAAACATAGGGCGGAGGTACTTACTGCCCGCTGTTGCTCAGTTCGCATCCGACACCATGTGAATTTTCCAGGTGGCTGAGACTTCTGCTACAGGCAGGCGGAAGCCTCATGAATGGTATGAAAATTGGGATCCTATGAGGCAATTAGAACCCCAACATGATGCTCACCAAAAGAATCGAAAGTGCTGCCAATTGCCTGACCCGCTTGGTAAAGCCCAACAAAATTGATTCCGAGGTTGCGGGATTTAAAGATGTCATGAGTTCCAAGCATTCACATCATTGGCATGTGCGTGCTAATGAGCTTGGAGTAATTTGGCACTTTCAGTATTGCTTATTTGTTCTGTTCTATATTGATTACTCGCCCTCAATAAACAATGAAAGTTTATGATGGGTGGTGCTCTTGCTGCACTGTACTGGGAGGAGGAGGAAGAAGAGCAGGAGAAACAACAAGAACAGAGGCCTCCACATGGAGGAAGAGCTGATGGTGGGCTTCTGAGAAGACAGCAGATGTGGAGGCCAGCTCGCAAGAATGCCTTACCCAGCCGGCAGGATCCATAGGCCAAGGATGACTTTTCCAGATCTGTCTGAATAGGCTATATTTATCAAGGCTGGTTGTTTTGCACCTCGACAGCCTCCTGAAAGAAGACCTGTTGCTGACTGCATCATTGAGGCTAAGCCAAGCCAGTGGCTGTAAAGGGGATAGCCCCCCTGAACTACTTCACCATAAGGTCATTCCAAGGTCACTGGGGACATCTCGCACATGTTGTAGTCGGCGGTCCACAAGTGTATCAAGGAGGTGACCACTTTACCAAGGCGGACCAGTGCATGTCCTGAATCAGAAAGGAGGACTGCCAAAATGAGAGTGTTTTGGGGTTCACACCAATGGCTGGTGCTGTTGACTGCACTCATGTTGCCATCAGAGCACCACAAGACCAGCCAGGAGGTTTTGTAAATCCCAAGGGGCTCCTCTCAATTAATGTGCAGCTTGAATGCGATCAAAACAAAATGATTGTGCAAGTCTGTGCTCGGTTTCCAGGCAGCTTTCACAGCACATTCGCCTTGTAGCAGTCAGATAGCCCCCCCCTAGTTTTCCAACTTGTCAGGAATGTTCAAGGATGGCTGCTTGGGGACAAGAGCTATATTCCCTTCTAACATGGCTCCACAAGGAGCGTCATCAAATTCACTCTCTGACTCCTAAAGCAAAGATTCAGGTGCCGTGATGGGTCTGGGGGCTCCCTGCGATATGCTCCGGAGAGAGTCTCCTGCATTCTTGTGACCTCCTGCACAATATCACTATCCAGAGAGAATTGCAGCTGGAGGAAGCAGATAGGCAAGGAGTCGTCCTGTAATGAGGAACCAGCGGGTGATGCGAGGGAGAGGCAGCAGAAGGAAGGCCACTACAGCACTTTGCAGACAGAAATGAAAGTGATACATGAATTGCTCAACGCTTCAGATGATGTGCTCAGTTCCCTGCCATGAAAACTGAAACCGGCCTCCTATGCAGCAACAGTCCTGGTTACCTCAGTGCCCCAGTCGCCACTCTTATTCCTGCATTATATAACATTGAAATCATTTGGGCAACTTTAAAAAAATATATATATATATATTAATTCTCGAGATATGGGCGTTGCTGGCAAGGTTGGGATTTATTGTCCATCCCTAGTTGCCCTTGAGAAGATGACAGTGAACAATCTTGACCCACTGAAGACCATGTGGTGAGGGGTACGCCCACAGTCCTGTTAGGTAGGGAAGTCCAGGATTTTGGCCCAGGGACAATGAAGGACTGGCCAAGATGGGATGCTGTGAGACTTTGAGTGGATTTTGGAGGAGATGGTGTTCCCAAGCACCTGCTGCCCTTGACCACCTTCAAGATGGTGGAGATCGCAACTCGCTGCCGTACATCCTGTAGATAGTAAACACTGCAGCCATGGTAGACTGGTGGTGGAGGGAGTGAATGTTTAAACTACTGACAAGGCAGGCTCATAACACACTGCCGATCAAAGTGATGAATGCGTTTGAGTGCATATTAAAACCATCAGTTACTTCAAATTATGAATCACCCAGGTTTGAGCCCATAGTGCCATTTTAAAAAAATTTACTCACTCTGCTACTTATAATTGTGCTCACCCAGTGGCTTCAGCCGAGTTGATGGTAAGCTACTGTGGATGAAGTTGGGACGCTTGAAAAATAGGGAAAAGTTAGGATGCATTCGATAGCCCTTGTAGTCATTACAAGTGGATTCTGCTTCCAACAATCAATGCTCATATTTTTGTTTGAGGACAGAGATGGCCTGGAGGCTGGATGGCTCCTTTTTTCCATAATTTTGGTACATATTTCTTCCATTCCCTGATCTCATGATTAATTCGAAAGATAGAAGAGAGGGCGAAAGTTATTCAGGTGGCGCAATGCTGGCTTCAAAACTTACTGCTTCGACAACCTGAGAATGGACAGGACCAGATTTCCATTGTCATCCAGGAGAGATCTCTTGTCAGTGCGGAGCTGGGTGAGGACGAAAGTATTACATACAAACCTGGAAACCATTTGTTTGTTGACCTGGTTATCGATGACTGATTGAACCTTTGGTAGTGGACTCCTTGATCGGTGTTTGCAGGATGTGCAAAAAACAGGGCTTTTAATCACTTGTGATGTGGTGGTCTCTTCATCTATCTGTCTCACATTCGGGGGTGTCTTCAGCATTTTTCAAAGTCAGTTTACAGCTCAGCTATGTCCCCTGTTCCACAGTTGCTTCCTTGGCGTCTCTATCCTGGATTCCAGTTGATCATGTTTGGATGAATCTTTTACAATCATTACTGTCTGGATTGACAGCTCTACACAATAATGCCTTTGGCAGATCTGTCGTGACTGCTGGTGGTGTGGGCCTGCTACAGGTGCCTGTGCCCTCCTGAGTTGTACCACTTTGGTGTACTCGTAAGCTATGTGAGGTATGCTTATCGAAGAAGCGAGATTGATCATATAGATTATCTTGTAAGGTCATCTTCATTCTTTGAATGACATGCATCCTCGGCATGCAGCAATCCCATCCACATGTCTCCTCCGGCCCTGGAGCAGCATGTGAGTGTCGCTAAAGAATTAGTAATTGCTCCATTTGAGGTTGTGAATATTCCATCCATTTAAATATTATTTTGAGTTCCAAAACAAAATAAATTGGCATAATGGCTCCAGCTCTTGGATTTTATACGGGATGGGAATAGGAGATCATACATGGTTAAAGAACGATGGAATTTGCATTTATAAAACAAGTTGTTACCCATCAAAAATGTCATTGGTTCTGGGCAAACAACATGCCTGCAATGCACAAAAAAATCCCAATCAAGCTAAGCTTTACTCCAAGTGTGTGTGGAGGATGCATATTATAAGAATGAAGATGCTACAATGGTATATAATCTGGGTAATTTGTCCTTTTATGAAGCTGGGCGTGAGTGTGGCATGTGACGGGAGAGTCGAGCACTGCATTGAGACCCCAAGAGATTTTAACTCCTAGGTCTAACTTCCACGTTCGAAGTCGGTCTCCCGCCTGGGGGTGGTGGGGGAGGGGAGGATTCAGAGGCAGATGCGGTCGGGGAGTAGGAAGGGAAGCTTGGGGTCAGGGGAGACCCAAGATTTCATTGTGGGGCCTGGCGGTACACTGCTGATCCTCCCAACTCACACGGCAGCAAAACAAATGTAATTTTACTTATTTTTTTGGCCCAGATCCTGCTTGTCACCAGGTTTCACAGGTGAGTCTAGCACTGTGCTTGACTGCCGGGATCATCAGTTAAAATCGCATTGCGGTCTTAATTACGCCAAAGGATAAATTGACATTTTAATATTAACGAGGCCCCTGCCTGCCTGTGGTGGGCGGCCCAGACACAGCAGCTAAAATGGTGCTGGGTGGGAGTTGAAAACGAGCCTTCATTTCAGTTGACTGGAAACTTGGCTAGGTCAATATCAGCATCAGGACTTGAAACTTTATCACCAAGGATTCCCTACCTTGGATAGTCACGTAAAATGTAGTCGTGTGCTTTCTCTGATTTCAAATTTCAGGAGTATGAAACTGGTGTGTGCTCGACCTCCAGTGCAGTGAGGGTTGTTCTAGGCCAAGGGAGAGGCCTGGGAACTCACAGTAACCATCCAAAAGTGATGTTGGCTACCGACTGCTCTCGGAATTGGGATGTTCATGCAATGCATCAATTTTTAAAGTTTGTGGATGAGTGGGAGTCCTAAGCACATTGCTTCTAAGCTGCTGATGGTGATGGCAATCGCATATGCAATTGGGGAACGAATCTTGAGATTTTCTAAATAAGCCGGCAGTTCGCAAGCATCCAAGGCTGGTGACATGGTAACATATGTAAGGTTGCCACTCAGAGACGTGATGCTATTGTTACTTTAAAAGCCAACTATCTGCCCGTCGGATGAGAATGAGTATTTCCTGGTTATAGAAGAAAAATATAATTATCCCGGATCCAGCTATTAACGGCAACTCCATGCATTTAAGAATCACCTGTAATGTAGAAAACGTCCTAAAACATTTGGCAGAGGTGTGTGAGAAACAGACACTGAGCCAAAGAAGGAGCAATTAAGAGGGGTAGCCAAAAGCTTGACCAAAAAACTTAGCTTTAAAGAGGGCCCTAGAGAAGTGGAGAGGCAGAAGAGTTTGGGCAGGGAATTCTAGAGCATGGGGCAGAAGTGGCTGAAGGCAAGGCCAGCAATGCTGGGGTGAAAGGTTGAGATGTACAAAAGGCTGGAATCAAAGGAAGTTTGGAATGTTGTGTGGCTGGAGGAGGTTACAGAAATAGGGAGGGCTAAGGTTATGAAAGGTTAAAAGGAGGAGCATTTTAAATTTGCGATATTGAGGGACCGGGATATCCACAAGGACAAGGATGAATGGAAAGCAATACTTTGGTGTGGGACAAGGTATGAGCAGCAAGGTTTTGGATGAGTAGAAGTTTATGGAGGGTGGGAGGACAGCCAGGAGAACATTGGAGTGATTGAGTCTGGAGATGATGAAGCCATGACAGAGGGTTTCAACATTGGATGAGCTAAGGTAGGGGCAGAGACCGACCGGCAATGTTAGAGGTGGAAGTAGGTGGTCCTTGTGATGAAGAGGATATGGAGTCAAAAAGTCAACTCGAAATCAAAGAGGATACCGAGAATGGAACCATCAGATTCAACCTAAGACAATGTCCAGGGAGGGGGCTAGAGTCTATGGCAGGGACCGATGATTTTGACCTCAGTTCTTTCAATGTTTAACTGGAGGATGTCAAGACTCAGCCAAGACTGATGTCAGACAAGCAGTCCAGCAGCACCGAGATAGCGGAGGGGTCACGAGAGCTAGTAGAGAGGTACAGTTAGATGTTGGCGTTCATGTGGAATTTGATCCCATGTCTTCGGATCATGTCACCAAGGGGCAGCATATAGCTGAGGATGAGTGGGGGGGGGAAATGGGGACAAGGATAAATCTTTGTGAGACTATTGCAGGGGTAGGAAGACAACCCATTGCTGGAGATGCCCAGGCTACATTGGATAGGTAGAAATGGAACCAAGTGAGCGATGTTGGGGGATAATGGTGTGGTCGACCATGTCAAAGACTGCAGAGAGGTCAAGGAGAACAAAGAGGGATAATGTGCCATGGTCACAGTCACCGAGGATGTAATTGGCAATTGTAATTAAGGCTGTTTCAGTGCTGTGAATTACTCTGCTAATTGAACTATTTTGGTTTTTTGTCATTTCTGTCTTTTAATAGAAACAGTTTAATTTTTAGTCTGAATTGGCCTCTGGGTGTGCTGATTTCCACCGATTTTCGAGGAGTAAACAAAAGGAAAGTATGCAGGTACAGCAAGTGATCAGGAAGGCCAATGGAATCTTGGCCTTTATTGCAAAGGGAATGGAGTATAAAAGCAAGAAAGTCTTGCTACAGCTATACAGGGTATTGGTGAGGCCACACTTGGAATACTGCGTGCAGTTTTGGTTTCCATATTTACAAAAGGATATACTTGCTTTGGAGGCAGTTCAGAGAAGGTTCACAAGGTTGATTCCAGAGATGAGGCGGTTGACTTATGAGGAAAGGTTGAGTAGGTTGGGCCTTTACTCATTGGAATTCAGAAGAACGAGAGATGATCTTATCGAAATGTATAAGATTATGAGGGGACTTGACAAGGTGGATGCAGAGAGAATGTTTCCACTGATAGGGGAGACTAGAACTAGGGGGCATAATCTTAGACGAAAGGGCCACCCATTTAAAACTGAATTGAGGAGAAATTTCTTCTCTGAGGGTTGTGGATCTGTGGAATTTGCTGCCTCAGAGAGCTGTGGAAGCTGGGACATTGATTGAATTTAAGACAGAGATAGACAGTTTCTTAAACGATAAGGGGTTATGGGGAATGGGCAGGGAAGTGGACCTGAGTCCATGATCGGATCAGCCATGATCGTATTAAATGGCGGAGCAGGCTCGGAGGGCCGTATGGCCTTCTCCTCCTATTTCTTATGTGTAACCCCATACCACATCTCAGCGGTAAAATGCTTCATTGTTTACCCTGGGGCCTGCTATCCCACATACCTTCCACACAAGGCCAAGTTTCAGTTCACAGGAAACGTGCTTGTTTATGGAAGTGGAGCTTTGCATCGAACATGAATTTAAAAAGAAATTAGTAGTTCCTAATAGGGGTTTTCCTGTTGTTATTACAGCTGTTTCAGTTTCACTGAGATGAATGATAAATTAGTGGTCTAAATCAATTTGATTAACAGTAATAAAAACCTGGCTTATTATCGTGTTTGACAGACATTGACTATTAGAAGTAATCACAAGAAGATAACTCTGACCGACATATTTCCAGGGGTACTTAAGAATGACATTCCACATTTAGTTTAACCTAGAGTTTCCGTTTTTATAAAAAACAATAACTTGGCCTGTTTTATTTTGTTTTACTTAGCGAAGTAAAGTCTCTAAAAATTTGTCTGAATTCACCATTGCGTTACTAATTTGTTGCTTGTAGGAAGGTAGAGCAATGCATCCTTTGCTGTTATTGGATACATATTTCTCTTCTCAAATATATGTTGTTTGTATAACTTTTTGGACCCAAATCTAGGTAGTGGGAGCATGCCATTTTGCTTACAAAGTTTCTTTCGAACCTGAATCAGTTGGTGTAACAGCTGGAAACTGGTTGGCCATTCAGAACCCATCTGTAATGTTTTTACACAGCTCAAGCACTTAAATTTGCACATAACCAATTTCATACACCCAGCACAAAGAAATGCACAAAGATTAACTGAAATAGCGCAACAACAGTTTTTGCAAAGCTCATTTTAGAGATCTGGACATAGAACTGCCATTAAATTGCATTATTGAAATGCATCGTAAACTTCATGGCTAAGGATACCATCTGAGAAACTTCCCAGGGAGTGGCAAATTTAGGGAGCTGTGGCTCCCATTATTAACCTTATTCTTATTGTGAGCTCAAAACTGGCTGCTACTGGCTTCCCTACCCAGACGCAACCCCAATCTGACCCGACCCGACCCGACCCGCCCTGCCCCGACCCCACCTGACCCCTGCTGGATCTGAAGTGCATCAGGTATGCAATTATCTGTCTAATCCACATTCTCAACTGCTACTTTTGTGTCTGCTGCACTTGGGTAGTTGAACAAGTAATGGTAATCTGCTTTACAACTTTCTGCTTAAGTTTGTACCTGTCAGAAACTGGATTCCTGGAATCAAAGTATTAGAAACATAGAAACATAGAAAATAGGTGCAGGGGTAGACCATTCGACCCTTCGAGCCTGCACCGCCATTCAATAAGATCATGGAGGATCATTCCTTCAGTACCCCTTTCCTGCTTTTTCTCCATACCCCTTGATCCCCTTAGCCGTAAGGGCCATATCTAACTCCCTTTTGAATATATCCAATGAACTGGCATCAACAACTCTCTGCGGAAGGGAATTCCACAGGTTAACAACTCTCTTGAGTGAAGAAGTTTCTCCTCATCTCAGTCCTAAATGGCCTACCCCTTATCCTAAGATTATGTCCCCTGGTTCTGGACTTCCCCAACATCGGGAACATTCTTCCCGCATCTAACCTGTCCAGTCCCGTCAGAATCTTGTATGTTTCTATGAGATCCCCTCTCATCCTTACTATCTCCAGTGAATAAAGGCCCAGTTGATCCAGTCTCTCCTCATATGACAGTCCAGCCATCCCTGGAATCAGTCTGGTGAACCTTCGCTGCACGCCCTCAATAGCAAGAATGTCCTTCCTCAGATTAGGAGACCAAAACTGAACACAATATTCCAGGTGAGGCCTCACCAAGGCCCTGTACAACTGCAGTAAGACCTCCCTGCTCCTATACTCAAATCCCCTAGCTATGAAGGCCAACATACCATTTGCCGCCTTCACCGCCTGCTGTACCTGCATGCCCACTTTCAGTGACTGATGAACCATGACACCCAGGTCTCGTTGCACCTCCCCTTTTCCTAATCTGCCGCCATTCAGATAATATTCTGCCATCGTGTTTTTTGCCCCCAAAATGGATAACCTTACATTTATCCACATTATACTGCAGCTGCCATGCATTTGCCCACTCACCTAACCTGTCCAAGTCACCCTGCAGCCTCTTAGCGTCGTCCTCACAGCTCACACTGCCACCCAGTTTAGAGTCATCTGCAAACTTGGAGATATTACACTCAATTCCTTCATCCAAATCGTTAATGTATATTGTAAATAGCTGGGGTCCCAGCACTGAGCCCTGCGGCACTCCACTAGTCACTGCCTGCCATTCTGAAAAGGACCCGTTTATCCCGATTCTCTGCTTCCGATTCGAGAATCATACAGCACAGCCTGTGCTGGCTCTTTGAAAGAACTATCCAATTAGTTCCACTTCCCTGCTCTTTTCCCATATCCCTGAAAATGTTTTCCTTTTCATGTACATATATCCAATTTCCTTTCAAATAGTATCATTGAATCTGCTTCCACCAACCTTTCATGTAGAACTTTCTACATCATCATAACTCGTTGCATTAAAACAATTCTCCCCAAGTCGCCGCTGGTTCTTTTGTCCAGTTCCTTAATTCTGGTTCCGACCCTCCAGCCAGTGGTAACAGTTTCTTCTTCTTTATTATATCAAAACCCTCATAATTTTGAACGCCTCTATTAAATCTCCCCTTAACCTTCTCTGCTCTAAGGTGAGCAATCCCAGCTTGTCTAATCTCTCTACATATCTGAAGCCCCTCAGCCGTGGTATGAGATTACATAAACATTATTTCTGCAGAACTGATGGATATTTACACTTCAGAATCTAATCAATCCATCTTCATTAAGCCAAAAACCGACTCTTCACCCTCAGCAGAGGAAGACTTCATCATCATAGGCATCCCTCAGAATCGAGGAGGACTTGCTTCCACTCCCAAAGTGAGTTCTTTGATGGCTGAACAGTCCGATACGGGAGCAGCGGACCCTGTTACAGGTGGGACAGACATTCATTGGAGGAAGGGGTCGGTAGGCCTGGTTTGCCGTGCGCTCCTTCCGTTGCCTGCACCTGGCCTCTTCGTGCTCCTTGCATCGAGCCTCAAAGCCCTCCCGGATGGACTTTCTCCACCTCGGGCGGTCTGCGGCCAGGGTCTCCCAGGTGTCAGTGGTGATGTCGCACTTTACCAGAGAGGCTTTGAGGGTGTCCTTATAACGTTTTCACTGTCCTTCTTTGGCTCGTTTACCATGAAGGAGCTCCGCATAAAGCATTTGCCTAGGGAATCTCGTATCTGGCATGCAAACTATGTGGCCTGCCCAGCGAAGCTGATCGAGTGTGGTCAGTGCTTCAATACTGGGGATGTTGGCCTAGATGAGGACACTGATGTTGGTGTGCCTGGCCTCCCAGGGGATTTGCAGGATCTTGCGGAGACATCGTTGGTGATATATCTCCAGCTATGCTCATCACTGTTTTGCTGGTGCCAATGGGTCTTTGATAAATTATCTAATTTTGGATTGAATGGCAAGAACTGGCACTGGGCTAGGACTAGGGACCACATTGTCAAGGTTTCAATTCTTAACAAATAGTTTTGTTTAAATTCCTAACACTTACAATAATTATAACATGTACATTTGACTTTCTTTGCTTTCATTTGTGGTTCTCCTGTGAACTGGATCTCATTCAGTGATGCCACTCATTAATGCCTGGCCACAGTTTACTATTGCTTTAATTTCATTTATTTCCTGTGTAGTAAGGATTTTTCCTGTACCTATAGTGCTGCCTTTTTACCCATTTATGGCCACTCACTACAGAAAGGTCACTTACTTTTTTTTCCCTCTTGGCAACTCAAAATAATAATGCAAAATGCAGCAGAATTGCCAACAACCCCAATTCTTCTCTCGCCTGATCGCCACACGTGGGCACATTCCAGCAGGGCTCACCTTTTAGCAGCAGGGACCCCCATGAGTGTTTTGGCACTTTTACAGGCAACTGTAGCAATGCACTGCTATTCCAGCTGAGATCAGCTAACTAGGCACAATTGGAGGATGGAACTGTGATGTTCTTTGCCTATAATGGTGCATTACCACACTACACAGTGCATTTATCCATTTAACCATGGATTTTCTTTCGAGTTCATTTTAAACAAATACAGGGCCCTAGTTTCAGGTTGCCAGATGTAAGATACCCAGAGATGCCTACTTTCCGATAATGTCTTATTTCACCAAATCACAATGTCTGTCAACACTTGAAACTGTTGCTTCTCATAAATGTTTCAGTTGAACAATCCTGTTTCTGGGACACTCTAAAGCTTTTTTCTTGGGGAAACACTCCTGGGCATTGCGAGCTCTCTACATTCTGGGTGCTCCTTAGTCTACGATTTGGGGATGTGGGCACTTCACTAATCTGTCCAGTCCCTTTCAAATAATGTCTTATTTCACTAAATCACAATGCCCGTCAACATTTGAAACTGTTGCTTCTTGTAAAACGACGCTGGGTGCAAAGCTAATAAATTGAAAGTACTGGGGCTAGTTCCAACCCCAGCACAGGTCTGGGGTTGTGTAATCAAATGAATAGCTCAGAAGAGGTCCCATCAATTCAGCCTAGAGATACCAGCGGTTGTTGGCATTGGGTGAGGTCTTTGAGGCAAACATTTTAACAATTCTGAGCGAGAGAGAGAGAGAGCGGGAGAGCGGGAGAGAGAGAGAGAGTGAGCTGTTTGGGAGAATTTCAATTATGTATTTTTGATCTCGCAATAATTGTGCTTATGAATTAAAAAAAAAAGCGTTTCACAATAAATTCGCCGACAGTGAATGTTTTCTCTCTTTGCTTCTCGCTGTTTCTCTTCGCACTTCTTCTCTCCTTGTCCCCGTCCTTCTCTCTTTTTAAGGTTGTTGGTAATGACAGCAAGTGAAAACTAGTGACTGTAAATGCAGATGTGAAACTTGGCTGAGAAAACTCAGAAATGACAATGAAGGGCAGCGCCAGAGCGGGGTGGGTGGGAGGGGCAGGGGCAGTGCCAGAGCGGGGAGGCAGTGCCAGAGCAGAGGGGTGGGGGGAATAACGTCCGAACAGGGGGGCTGGTGGGTGCAGCCCCCGAGCAGGGGGATTGGGGGGGGGGGGGAACAGCGTCAGAACAGAGGGGCTGGTGGGATGCAGCCCCCGAGCAGGGGGGTTGGGGGTTGGGGGGGTGGGGGGAGGGACAGCGCCAGAGCGGGGTGGGTGGCAATGCCAGATTGGGTGGGGTGGGGGCAGTGCCAGAGCAGGGGATAGCATTGGGTCATTAGAGCTTCAATATGCTGTGCCATGGAGACGAGGATCAAAGAAGGAGGCCATTTGGCTCCATTTTTCTGCAAGAGCACTTCGCCAATCGCACTGCCCCGCCCTTTCCCTGTAGCTCTGCAAATTATTTTTCATCAGTTACTTATCCAATTCCCTTTTGAAAGCCACGATTGAATCTGGCTCCACCACCCTTTTCAGGCAGTGCATTCTAGATCATAACCATTCTCTGCATAAAACAGGTTTTCTTTATGTCTCCTTTGGCTCTTCTGCCAATCACATTAAATCTGTGTCCTCTGGCTCTTGACCCCTCTGTCAATGGGAACAGTTTCTCTTTACTCTGTTTAGACCCCTCATGATTTTGAACACCTCCATTAAATCTCCTCTCAACCTTCTTTGCTCCAAGGAGAACAACCCCATCTTCTCCAGTCTATCCACGTAACTGAAGTCCAGCATCCCTGGTACAATTCTCGTAAATCTTCTCTGCTCCCTCTCTAAGGCGGTGCACAGAATTGGACACACTAATCAAGTTGAGGCGGAACCACTGTCTCATCATAACGTCCTTGCTTTTGTACTCTACGCCTCTATTTATGAAGCCCAGTATGCCTCTACCTATGAAGCTCAGGATCCCGTATGCTTTTTTAACTGCTTTTTCAACCTGCCCTGCTAACTTCAGTGATTCGTGGATATATATCCCCAGGTCTTTTGGTTCCTGTGCCCCCTTTAGAGTTGTGTCCTTTAGTTTATACTGCCTCTCCTTGTTCTTCTGACCAAAATGTATTGCATCGCACTTTTCCGCGTTAAATTTCATCTGCCACGTATCCGCCAGTCTATGTCCTCTTGAAGTCTCTCACTATCCTCCTCACTGTTCACTATATTCCAAGTTTTGTGTCATCTGCAAATTTTTAAATTGTGCCCTGTACGTCCAAGTCATTAATATATATCAAGAAAAGCAGTGGTCTTCGTACCGACCCCTGGAGAACTCCACTGTATATCTTCCTCCAGTATGAAAAACACCGTTCACCACTATTCTCTGTTTCCTGTCACTTAGCCAATTTCGTATCCATGCCTCCACTGTTCCTTTTATCCCATGAGCTTCAACTTTGCTGACAAGCCTATTATGTGGCACTTTATTACACGTCTTTTGGAAGTCCATGTACACCACATCAACCGCATTGTCCTCATCAACCCTCTCTGTTATCTCATCAAAAAACTCAATCGTTAATTAAATATGATTTGCCTTAATTAATCCGTACTGGCTTTCCTTAATTAATCCACACTTGTCCAAGTGACTGTTAATTTTGTCCTTGATTATCGTTTCTAACAGCTTCCCCACTACCGAGGTTAACCTGACTGGTCTGTAATTGCTGGGTTTATCCTTACACTCTTGTTCAAAAAAAGGGTGCAACATTTGTCATTCTCCAGTCCTCTGGCACCACTCCGGTATCTAATGAGGATATGAAGATTATAGCCAGCACCTCTGCAATTTGCACCCTTGCCTCCCTCAGCATCCTAGGATGCATCCCGTCCAGTCCTAGTGACTTATTTACTTTTGAGTACAGCCAGCCTTTCTAGTACCTCTTTTATCAATTTTCATCCCGTCCAGTATTTCAACTATCTTCTCTTTAACTATGACTTTGGCAGCAGCTTCTACTTTGGTAAAGACAGATACAAAGTACTAATTTAGTACATCGGCCATGCCCGTGACCTCCATTTTGGTCCCTAATTGGCCCCATCCCTCCTCTTGCTGCCCATTTACTATTTATATGCCTTTTAGAAGACTTTGGCAGCCAACATAAAAATAAATCCAATCTATTTCATGCTCTCTCTTTGCCTCTCTTATTTCCTGTTTCACTTCTGCTTTGATCTTTTTATATTCAGTCTGGTTCTCACTTGTATTCTCAACCTGACATTTGTCGTACGCTCCCTTTTTTTGCTTCATTTTACTCTATCTCTTTTATCATCCAGGGAGCTCTGGCTTTGGTTGCCCTACCTTTTCACCCCTGTACCTCGGCTGCATTTGAACCATCTCCTCTTTAAAGGCAGTCCATTGTTCGAATTACAGTTTTGCCTGCCAGTCTTTGATTCCAATTTACACAGGCCTGATCCGTTCTCAACCCACTGAAATTGGCTCTCCTCCAATTAATTATTTTTACTCTAGATTGCTTGCTGTCCTTTTCCATAGCTCATCTAAACCTTATGATATTATGATCACTGTTCCATAAATGCTCCCCTACTGACACTTGCTCCACTTGATCCACCACATTCCCCAGAACCAGATCCAGCAATGCCTCCTTCCTCATTGGGCTGGAAACATACGATCAAGAAAAGTACTCCTGAACACACTTCAAAAATTCTTTCCCCTCTCTGCCCTTTACACTATCCCCAGTCTATTTTAGGATAATTGAAGTCCCTCATGATCACTAATCTATTGTTTTTTGCACCTCTCTGTAAATTCACTGAAAATTTGCTACTCTATATCCCTCCCACTTGTTGGTGGCCTATAGAATACACCTAGTAGTTTAATGGTACCTCTATTGTTAACTCAAACCAAATCGATTCTGTTCTTGACCCCTCCAGGATATTTCTCTCCAGCACTGTAATATTCTCCTTAATTAATACTGCCTCTGCACCTCCTTCCCTTCCTTCCCTTCCTTCCCTATCTTTCTTGAACACCTTGTATCCAGGAATATTTAGTACCCAATCCTGCCCTTTTTTGAGCAGGGTCTCTGTTAATGTCACTATCATTTCCCCATGTGGCTGTTTGTACCTGCAGCTCACCAAACATATTTATCATGCTTTGTGTTTACACACCTGCACTGTAAACCTATCTTCGATCTTGTATTCTCTCTTAGTCTGACCCCACATAATACCGTACTATTTCTTACTCATGCTATATGTCTCTCCCAATGCTTTGTGCACCTAGTTGCTCCTTTTCTAATGCTACGTCCTGGTGCCCATCCCCCTGCCAAATTCGTTTTTAAACCCCCCCCCCCCCCCCCCTGCCCCCCCCAATGAGGATATTGGTCTCAGCTCTATTAAGGTGCAACTCTTCTGGCCTGTACAGGTCCCACCTCCCTCAGAACTTGTCACAATGTCTCCAGTAATCTAAAGCCCTGCATTCTGCACCATCTCTCCAGCCATGCATTCATCTGCTCTATCCTTCTATTTCCATACTCACTAGCTCATAGCACTGGGAGTAATCTGGAAATTACTAGCTTTTTTGAGGTCCTGCTTTTTAATCTCTTTCTTAGCTGCTTAAAATCTGCCTGCCAGACCTTGCACCTGCTCGGTGACATCTTTGACCCTAGCACCAGTGAGGCAACATACCATCCTGAAATCACCTCTACGGCCGCAGAAACGTCTGTCTGATCCCCTAACTATTGAAACTCCTATCGTTACTGCTTTCCTGAACTTCCTCCCTTCCTGTCCGTCCCCCCCCCCTCTGTATAGCTGAGCGGACTTGGCTCTGGCTGTACTCCCCAGAGGAAACAATCGCCCTCTCCCCTGAATAACGGTTAGAGAGTGAGATGCACTCGGG
Organism: Pristiophorus japonicus; assembly: GCF_044704955.1. Classification (NCBI taxonomy): domain Eukaryota; kingdom Metazoa; phylum Chordata; class Chondrichthyes; family Pristiophoridae; genus Pristiophorus; species Pristiophorus japonicus. The sequence continues at coordinate 180,136,081 of NC_091982.1, read as the reverse complement.
ACTCCTGCATGACCTGCCTGGTCCTCCTTGTATGTCTGGCGGTCTCACATTCCCTCTCTGAAACGTGCTATCCACATAGCGCTCAGCTTCACGGATGCACCGCAGTGATGCCATCTGCTGTTCAAATTTTGAAACCTGGGGCTTGAGCTCCTCCAGCTGATGACACTTCCAATATACTGGAAGCGTCCTGGAGCTGCCACATGGCACACGATGCTCATTCCAAGGGATTGAGGTGCCCTGCCATGCCGCTATGTATTTAACTTAACAAAAATAAACTCAAGACTTGAGGAAAAAAAAATCTCCAGCTACTCTCATTCCCTTGTGCTGACATCACTTCCCTCGCTCCCTCTGGGCTCTCAGACTTACCTTTACCTCCAGTTGCTCCTCTCTCACTCCTCTTTTCTCCCTCTGCTCCAAATGTTGTACACCATATCCAAGTTTGCAGATCACACTAAGATAGGAGGCACAATAAGTAGTGCAGATGGGACCAGGAAGTTGCCCAAAGAGAGTACTGCAGATGGGGTCTGACCAAGGCTCAACTGAAGCACATCATCTCCCCCCCCCCCCCCCCCCCCCCCTGTTATACTGCAGATGGGACCAGGATGTTGCAAAGGGACAATGACAGATTAAGTGAGTGGGTAAAACTATGGCAAATGCAGTTGAATGGGGGAAAGTGTGAAACCATCCACTTTGGCCCCAAGAAAGATAAATCGGAGTATTTTCTAAATGGTGAGACACTAGCAGACAGGTACAAAAAGAAATCCAGGCTAATGGAGTATTGGCCTTTATCTTAATGGGGCTGGAATATAACGGGGGTGGGTGGGGGGTGCAGCACAGATTCACCAGAATTGTACTGGGGCTTAGAGGGTTAAATTTGAGTGTAGAAGCTGGAGGAGTGATCTGATTGAAGTGTTCAAAATGTTGAAAGGATTTGATAGGTAGTTAATGTTATTCCTATATTTAAAAAGGGAGATAGAACAAGTCTTGGGAATTATTGACCAGTTAGCTTCATGTAAGTGGTAGGAAAGATAATGGAATCTTTTCTCAAAGATGCAATAGAAAAACATCTAGAAACCAAAAATATAATAAAGACCAGTCACCACGGATTTCAAAAGGGAACTTGCTTGACTCGTATTGAAGAAATAACAAAGAGTAGATAAGGTTAATGTAATTGATTTTCATTTTCAAAAGGCCTTCGATAAGGTACCCCATAGTTGACTCGTAACCAAGGTCAGAGCATGTGGAGTCGGGACAGATAGAATGGGTAGCAAGCAGGCTCAAAAACAGAGTAGGGGTTAAGGGTAGATATGCAGACTGGCAAAAGGTGGGAAGTGGCGTTCCAGAGATAGGTGCTGGGACCACTGTTATTCATAATTTACATTTAATGATTTGAACTCTAATCAGAAGTACAATTAAAAAAAATTTGTGGATGACACCAAATTGGGAAGTTTAGTTAATACAAAGGAAGAACATGACAAAATATTGACAATATTAATAAGCTTGCAGACTGGATGTGTAATTGGCAAATTAATTTCAATATAGATAAGTTTGAGGTGGTGCGTTTTGGTTGGAAGAATAAAGAGGCCTTATTCTGATTGGATAATAGTCTAAATGGGATAGAGGAACAGAGGGATCTGGGGCTCCAGATACACATTGTGAAATGTAGAGACACCAGCTTATAAAGCCATTTGGGGGTTGGAGGGGGGAGGGGGAGCAAACCAAGCACTGGCGTTCATTTTCTAGAGGATGGAACTGAAAAGCAGAGAAGTTATGTTAAACTTGTATCGTACCTTTGGTTAGACCACACTTGGAGTACTGTACACAGTTCTGGTCTCCATGTTTATAAAAAGGATATAGCGGCATTGTGGAAGGTGCAAAAAATGATTCATCAGAACTAAGAGGACATATTTATCAGGAAAGGCTGAACAGGCTGGTGCTCTTTTCCCTAGAAACAAGACGACCGAGGGGTGAACTGATAGAGATCTTTAAAATAATGAAAGGGTTTGATAGAATAGACATAAAGAAAATGATTCTTCTTGTGCGAAAAGAGTCCCAAACTAGAGGTCATAAATATAAGGTAGTCGCTAATAAATCCAATAGGGAATTCAAGAGAAATCTCTTTACGCAAAGAGTGGTAAGAATATGAAACACGCTACCACAATGAGTAGTTGAGGTAATTAGCATAGATGCATTTAAGGCGAAGTTAGATTAACACACTTGAAGGAGAAAGGAATAGAAGGATATGTTGATGAAGTAGGGTGGGAGAAGGCTCATGTGAAGCATAGACTAGTTGGGCCGAATGGCCTGTTCTGTGCTATACACTTGATGATGTCAGATACATAGAAACTGGAAGCAATCAAGAACAAGGGAATGTAATCTTAACATTAAAACTAGGCCATTCAGGAGCAAAATCAGGAAGCTCTGTTCCACACACATGGTAGTAGAAATTTGGAACTCTCACTCCCAAAAGGCTGTGGATCCTGAGACACTTGGAGCTTTCAAGACATGATACCCTTGCATAACAAAAATATGTATCATGGGATATGGAGCAAAGGTGGGTAAAGGGAGTTGAGGTGCAGATCAGCCATGATCAAATTGAATGTCGGAGCAGGCTCGAAGGCTTAATCCTGTTCCCAGTGTTCCAATAACGTGTGCTTGGAGTTCAGAAAATAAATTGTTGAAGTTTACTTCTTATGTTTTATGATCTCTGAACATCTCTAATATGTTCAAGTTTTAACACATACTCAGCCATCTTATTATTCATCAAATAGCCACCTACTGCAGATTCAGTTTAAAATTCTTCATTTTTATCTATATTTTGCTTATTTTCATGATATCATTTTGGGACTTGCATGTAGTTCAGATTATTGCATCACTTATCCAGTTGCAAATGAATTTAGCCAGGTGATGTCATAATCCATAGACCCCATTTGAGTCCTTCATTCTTTATTTTTTCCTGTTGTGGGGCAGGTACACACTGCATGCATTGCACCAATGAGCACATTGTCTTGAGAGTTCTGTATTCTTTGTTTCTTAGTGTATTTGTTAAGGAACTAATGTTGTTTATGTTGTAGTGTACTAACATTTTCCACGATAAGGATTGCTTTTCTTTGGCTAACAGACTTTAGGGGTGAACTTGCTCCGCGCTGGGTTTGGGGCAAATAATTTGAATGATCAGATTTGTTCTGAGTGTGTGTCTATATTTGCAAGGGAGTCTCGTGTCTGTACATACACAGAAGTTTGGAAACCATCACCCAAAAGCTAGGTGCCCAGGTGACGAGCCTGAAAGTGATGGATAGCATTCAAAGGGATTGGGACAAATTCTTTGTTCCCAATTATAACTTCACAGATGATTTATACAAATTTATGATTATACTTAGAATCAAATCCAGCTAAAGGTCTAGCATTGAGAAATTACTCAATTGCTTTCTAATAAACCACACAAGTTATATGCATTGGATAGCTCTTATCTACTATTTCAGTTACTTCCTCAAAAACGCCCAGTAGATTAGTGAAAGGTAAAGTGTTGGGTCAAGCCTTCGGCCGCCTGAGGAAAAGTTCGTTTGAAGACCAGGCCCTCAAATCTGCCACCAAGCTCATGGTCTACAGGGCTGTTGTAATACCCACCCTCCTGTGTGGCTCAGAGACATGGACCATGTACAGTAGACACGTCAAGTCACTGGAGAAATACCACCAACGATGTCTCCGCAAGATCCTACAAATCCCCTGGGAGGACAGACACACCAACATTAGCGTCCTCGACCAGGCCAACATCCCCAGCATTGAAGCACTGACCACACTTGTTCAGCTCTGCTGGGCAGGCCTCATTGTTCCATGCCAGACACGAGACTCCCAAAGCAAGTGCTCTACTCGGAACTCCTTCACGGCAAACGAGCCAAAGGTGGGCAGAGGAAACGTTACAAGGACACCCTCAAAGCCTTCCTGATAAAGTGCAACATCCCCACTGACATCTGGGAGTCTCTGGCCAAAGACCGCCCTAAGTGGAGGAAGTGCATTCGGGAGGGCGTTGAGCACATTGAGTTTCAATGGCGAGAGCATGCAGAAAGCAAGAGCAGACAGCAGAAAGAGCGTGCGGCAAACCTGTTCCGCCCACCCTTTCCCTCAACGACTATCTGTCGTACCTGTGACGGGGACTGTGGTTCTCATATTGGACTGTTCAGCCACCTAAGGACTCATGTTAAGAGTGGAAGCAAGTCTTCCTCGATTCCGAGGAACTGCCTGTGATGATGATACATGGCAATATCGTCTGGCAAAGTGGCCTTTTCCCCACTACAGAGGTTAGACTATAGTTCTTTAATTCTTGTTGTTTTCCTTTGTGAAGATCACAGTAACATTTTTCTATCCCCTAGTCCTTGTCCTTGTGTATTTTCAATGGTGTCTCTATCTCTGCTGGTTCCTTGAGGGTTCTGATGTCCTGTCTATATTTAATTCATTGAGTTTTGTTTTCCATACTGACTTCTCTCGCTCTCTGTCCTAGATTCCCAAGCCAGTTCTAACTGGATCTGTAATTTGTTTGTTTGTGTCTTCATTTGTGGACAATTCATTGAACATTTCTTATCTTTTACAATAATTCCATCTGGTGCATTTTAGTGTTTTAAAATTCAAGCTGACAGCAGACAGTGCTTTGCTATGAAAGTGCTCATCCTCAGCCCTCCATAACAGTACAATTTGTACACTGTCTGTTTGAAGGCGGAACCGTATGATTTGACCGTTCCTTATACCATATACTGATGTGTTTATTGATGGGTAAAACCAAGTGCCTTCTCATTGCTGGTAAAGGCTGTGTACACCCTGCCACCTGCTGGCTGACTGCTATTATTGCAGCAATATTAAGTACTAATGTACTATCCAGCACAGTAAAGTTTTCAGTTCTAAATAATTTTCAGAATTCATTTGCAACTGACGTGCTGAATATTTAAGACCGTAAACAACATTGACTTATCTGTTCTACCTGGGTATGTCTCGTGCATATGTATAGAAGAAAAAACTCTGGCTTTTTACTGCTACTTTCATGCTATTTAAGGTCTGAATGGCTTTAAATATTAGCCTTTCAATGATATATAGTTGATTTTTAAGACAGTGCTTTAAAAAAAATGGCTACTTATAATATTGGAGAGCACTGTGAGAATAAAAGATAAAAACACGGTGAATCCCTCATCTCTGTGATGTAATCTATAGTAAACTAGTGATCTTGATTTATTTTTGTACATGATGTAACATATTGCAGCTGTCTTTGAATGGATAAAGTATGCAGCACTGTACCTTCATAAAAGCTGCGCCTTCTTAGCAGTTGAAGTCGGTCTGGTTATTCAGCGTATTGTTGATTCTGGCGAGATACCGATCCTATTTTTGGAGCAATATGAGTGACTGAACAGAGTAATACTGAGCACTCTTCTTGAATCAGGAAAAGCAGAGTTCCACACACACACACGGAAATGGAAGCACTGAGCTTTGTTCACTGGAACTCAACCTTTGGTGAAGCTTTAAAAAATGGGTAAAGGTTGGAGTATGCTGTTGGCTCTTTCTATCATTAGAATCTTTAAAAGAATCCAGGGAGTCTTCACAACTGTCTTTAATATTAAAAGTTGTAAAGTTTGACTTGTCATGCTGCAGGTATATCACCCCATCCAGCCGCATTTACCCAGTCATTTCTGATTGGTGCGGTGTGAAAACTATTTGCCCACAGCGAGCCGTGCAGTATAACTGATCTGCAAGTCTGTCCTGATGGGAAGTTACTTGTGTTTGACAGATGTACAGATGTTGCATTGCAGATGAGTACTAATAGGAAAAGAAAGTCCATTTGAGGGATTCTCTCTTAATTTGGCCATCCTGCTCGAAGGAAACCTACCTGATGATTTGATTTGTAGGATACAGAATATCTTGGCTGTCAGCAGCAGCGATTGCAAATAAGTATAAAAATATGTAATTAAAACTACCAGAGACAGTGGCAATGAAGGGTTTTAAATTTCATTAGTCGATAATTAAATGATCAAAAAGTAATTAGCTGCTTGAATTGCAATAGATTTGGCACATTGTTCGCCAGGAAGTGACTTGTAATAGCGTTGCTGTAAATTGACTGGGAGCATTGAAGTAGAATTTTTTTTTAAACCCGACTGAACACTGCTCCTTGATGTTGAAAATCTTAGTGCGAGGACGAGCTCAATCGAAGCTTCAGAAATAAAAATCAGTGGCGGTACTATTTTGGTTGGTTTTGAACGGTGGAAGCGAAAGTTACCCAACTCCTCCTTGTAAATAACCAAAGATGTAACATTGAGCGAACATTGATGATAAAAAGAAATCCAATTTTAATTTGGTTTCAATCTTTTGAAGCCACTTTCAGGGGACACGTGTCTTTTTAAACCAACAACCCTGATCATTATGTGAGTCACATCTACTCCAATTGACAGAACTGGGCAGGTGAATGTGCTGGGTTTCAGTAACCTGACAAGTATATGTTAAGGAACCAGATGAATTCTGGAGAGGGCTCAACAAAGTGGATGCAGAGAGGATATTCCACTCATAGGGAAACTAAAACTAGGGGACATAGTCTCAGAATAAGGTGCCGCCCATTTAAAACTGAGATGAGGAGGAATTTCTTCTGAGGGTTGTAAATCTATGGAATTCTCTGCCCCAGAGAGCTGTGGAAGCTGGGTCATTGAATATATTTAAGGTGGAGATTGACAGATTTTTGAGCGATAAGGGAGTAAAGGGTTATGGGGGTTGGGCAGGGAAGTGGAGTTGAGTCCATGATCCGATCAGCCATGATATTAAATGGCGGAGCAGGCTCGAGGGGCCAAATGGCCTACTCCTGCTCCTATTTCTTATGTTCTTAAATCCCTCCTGTAACACCTTTTATAAGGAATTGTCTTGGATTTTAACTCTTGGCCGAGGTCTAGGAATTAATGAGACCTGACTTGCCTCACCAAATTGTCTTGTAAGTAACCCATTTTGGATCATAATGAATGTAATTTACTAATCCTTGCTTAGGTTGCCCTCAAGCTACGGAATGAGTGAAATCACTCTTGCCAAATCATCTAGGAAGAAGCCAGACCACAAGTCATGAACTGAACACTATTTATTGGTTACGAGTCACAACTTACATTTAAAGTTGACCACATGAACACTTAACGGACATACTTCAGTATAATCAGAGTTACCTAGTAGTTGAGTATCAAATCATTAATGAACAGTTCGGAAACAAAACAAGTAGCAAAGATTACACGGGCAATTCAGTGTAACACTAAGTCATCACTAGCAGTGACCAGAGTCTAAAGTTATAAATTGGTGAGATTACTTTAAGAATAAATCCTTAGACAGCTGATAGACTGGCTGTTTAAAGCTGCCAACTTATCAAATAGCTCAACTCTACAAGTGTGAGTAGCAATATTGAGAGTTTACGTGACCATGTCTTTATGTGCGGTGTGGTTGATTCTTTTCGATAGTAAGGTTATCCCTTCCACTTGGATCTTCAGTTGTGACCTGAACCCACCTTGTGCATGAGTGATACTGTCTGAGTTGGCTTAACACTTGCCTTTCTTTCATCTAATGGCATTTATACTTCCGACTACATCTAGGTAATGCTCCAGGCATAAACTGGAAGCTTTATGACTATTTTTCCTAAAACCCTTTGGCATAAACATTTTTTCCCCACTTCTTCTCAGTATTTTTCTCGATCTTTACTGTCTAATGCCTTCCTTTCCAATCCTTTCCCCCCAGACTGTGGTTTATAGGCAAGTTGCTTAAAATGCATTTAGGATAAATTTTTAACCAGTATGTAGCAAGCCCAACACGAGAGGGGGCGATTCTGGACAGTTTTAGAGAATGAAGCTGGGCAGGTGAAAGGAGTATCGGTGAGAGAGCATTTTGGTGCTAGTGACCATAATTCAGTTAGATTTAGGGTAGTTATGGAAAAGGTCAAAGACCAGGAATAAAAATTCCCAATTGGGGAAAAGCTAATTTTACTGAGCTGAGATGTGATTTAGCCAAAGTGGACTGGAAACAGCTACTTGAAGGTAAATCAGGTCTAGAGCAGTGGGAGGAATTCAAGAAGGAGATAGTGAGGGTTCAGAGCAAGTATGTTCCCTTAAAGAAAAAGGGTGGGACTAACAAATCTAGAGCCCTCTCGATGTCAAGGGGCATACAGGGTAGTATAAAGAAAAAAAGGGAGGTTTATGACACACACCGAGCGCTGCAGAAACCCGAGAGGAGTATAGAAAGTGCAGGGGTGAAATTAAAAAGGAAATTAGGAAAGCAAAGAGAGGGCATGAAAAAATATTGGCAAGTAAAATCAAGAAAAACGCAATGGTGATTTATAAATACATTAAGAGCAAGAAGATAACTAAAGAAAGAGTAGAGCCTATTAGAGACTATAAGGATAATGTGTGTGGAGGCGGAGACGTGGGTATGGTTCTTAATGAATACTTTGCTTCTGTTTTTATAAATGAGAGGGGCGATGCAGACATTGCAATCAGGGAGGAGGAGTGTGAAATATTAGACAAAATAAACATAGTGAGAAAGGAAGTATTAAGGGGTTTAGCACCTTTGAAAGTGGAGAAACCCCAGGCCCCGATAAAATGTATCCCAGGCTGTTAAGAGAAGCAAGAGAGGAAATAGCAGAGGCTCTGACCATCATTTTCCAATTCTATCTGGCTAAAGATTGGTGCCAGAGGACCAGAGGACTGCTAATGTTGTATCGTTGTTTAAAAATGGAGGAAGGAATGGACCAAGTAATTATAAGCCGGTCAGCCTAACCTCGGTGGTGGGAAAATTATTGGAAAAAATTCTGAGAGCTAGGATTAATCTTCATTTAGAAAGACACAGATTAATCAAGGACAGTCAGCATGGATTTATTCCTCCAGAGTGAGTACAACAGTGGGGACTTCATCCATCACCTTCCTTCCCCCCCTCTACCCCTGCTCCTGCCATCCTCATGTTCTTGGTTTGGAAGGTGGGATTGGAAGATGTTCTCCTCTTCAGGCTTGTCCACGTCTGAATCTTCTGCATTGGCTTCAGCCTCATTAGGGTTGACCTCGAATTCTGCAAAATATAACAGAACACAGACAAATGGTTAGCAACAGAGGAGGGGGCAGGGTGGGTGGCATGAGTAGGCTCACACAGTGCAGGCAGCAGGCTCATTTGTAGGACCATGATGAATGATAGCTCATTGCATCAACCGAAGTGTAGCTGAGGGAGACGTCCCCATGAACCGAAGCATGGCTAGCCCGCGCAGTACTGAACATTTAGGAAAGCCAGACTGTGGAATTTTCAGGACTTAGCCTCTCCCTCGCGTGTGGCCCCAGTTTGTGCAGTACTGATTGCTTTTCTCCAGGCAGGACCCAGCAAAGCAGCGACCCTCTCTTCCAAGGGTGTCAGTGGCTGCAGATTTGCCGGCTCTCCTCCTGTTCGGGTTCTTTCTCGTTTGTTGTGTACCACCTTCTTCTGCAAAGATGAAAATATAATTTTTTAGAGAGGGTGTTTTTCTGCTGGGTGGGATATGTACAGGTGGTCATTTTTACAATTGCAATTCCATTGAATAAATTAATGTATTACTTACACTAACTACTTGACCAAGGTCCTGCCACTTCTTTTTGCACTGGCCACCATTGCACAGTAATCTTCTGCAAGTTGGTTCCAGCGTTCTATCTTTCTTTTGGTGAAACTTTTATGTGACCTCTGCTGGTGTCCAGCTCGTGCAATCAGGCCTCAATTACAGTAATTAGTGCCTCCACTTCATCCTGTAAAAAATTCTTGGTCCTTGAGCCATGTTGCATCTTGTATTGCAGCTCCAATTTTCCCATGAGAATTAAAGTTCTCTTACACAACTGGCATTTTGAAAATGGCCGAATGCAGACTGGGAGCTGTACTGGGCATGTGCGCCCGTAGCAATCACGTCAAAAACGTCTGCGCATGTGCAGAAGGGGTGGTGGGCATCGTTTTTTCGGTGCAGTCATTAGGCTCCACCTCCTGAAAGTAAAGGACCGGCTGCGTGGCACCAAATTCAAAAAGATAGAACGGGGAAACTTGCAAGTTATTTTCTTGGAGTAGTTGGGGCCAAAAAAAAGGGAGTAACTCTTGCAGTATGCCAAAAAACAGCATTGGGGAAAATTGAGCCCCATATATGTAACTGAATTATTATTCTAGGAACTGCCCTGCAGTTCTAGGAACTGAGGCTAGTTTTTCCATCCAAGCCAATGTGGCAAGATTTTCTTTAAATAGAAATGCAAATCACACACACTCACCCTCTGATTGCTCCAATCTAATTTTAAAGAAGTGCTCCCTAGACTATTATGTACCATTTTAGGGGGATCAATCAGACACCATTAAGACTTCAGAAAGCGACATTTTCAAAAATATATCCAGAGTTGGGGGAAGAAACCCCGAGGTAGAAATAAATCTATTCCGAAACTACGTTAGAGAGTTGAAAACACACACACTTTATTAATACAAGATACCAGGGGAGTTGTATGTAGGTCTCTCAACCAGGCAACAACTCAATTTGGGGTCACAAAAAATTAGTATTTAAAGTCGTAAACCGCAAAGGTCACATGTCACTGCTTCTACATCTGGCATTGCAAAAAGTGTCTACACAACGAGTTTTTTTCGTCTTTGTCCAGCTTATTTCCTTCTCTTCGGCCAGCGTCTGGTGTGGTTGGTTTCTTTCTTGCTCAGCGTCTTGTGACCTTTTCGCAATTGTTTATCTCATTCTGTCATATAGTACATTTTCGAAAGCACAGCAATTTTGCACTAACGCTATTAACCCTTCAATCACTCATTTGGCCGAAATTTTTCATATACATAATTCTAGGCCAACGTATACCCGGTCTTCGTGCAGAAATTGGTGATGTGATGTGCCGGTTCCTGAGCCCCGGGGTCTCCACTCCGGGGTCCAGGTTCCCATCTCCTGTCGCACCTCATTCTGCTGCTAGTAAAACCTCATCATAAAGGTGTTTTGGGCGTGTGTACGCCACCTTCTGAGACACCGCTAGGTTCTCGTAGTTTGAGGGCGGTTGGGTTACAGGTCTGCTCGATAGTAAAGATGACAGTGCTTTGCTTATACAACATTTAAGTAACATACATAGGCAATACAGCATTATTACCACCACCACAAAGGTAACCAGACCTTGGATTAGTGACGTTCCCATAGATTCTAACCACCCTGAGAACCAGTCCCACAACGTGGAGGCTGGTGGTTGCTTAAGCTTTTAAATCTCTTCTTGGATATGCTCTGCCAGATTGGTAATTTCTTCCGAGCTATCCGGGATGTATGTACAACATTCGGCCCCGATGTGGGCACAGGTTCCCCCTTTTTCTGCCAACACATAGTCGAGAGCCATCTGATTTTGCAGAGCTACTGTGCGGAGGGCTGCCATCTATCTCTGCATTAACCTTAACTAAGGCTTCAGCTGTATCACTGGCCACCTGTTCCAGGACCCTTGCTAATTTACCCACTCCATATCAGGGAAACGCAATGGCCCAGAATCTTTCAGTCTCCATGATGGCTCGTCTGGCTCTCCGGTGGAGGTCCTTCAGAGAACCCAGGTGATACATGGTAGGGTACGATATAAGCCAGATAACAAGAACTCGTCCATTCTCGGGGCAACCAGGGGTAGGCCCTGTGACCGCACACAAAATGAGTCCCGTTGTTGGAGGAGAACTTATTTATCGCTGGGGGGTCCTATTGGACCGAAAAGTCACCATTTCCGTTTAATGACGGGAGTGTCACCCTACCCCCTTCGGCAGGTAAGGTAAGGCTATATGTACAGTTACTGTACACCACAATAGGATCTTCCGGTTGTCCCTGCCTTTTGAGACATAGCCCCCCTCCCTGTCCCTTCTTACACCTTGTTCTCAGGAACGGTGGTAGATAGGAATCGTTATAGGTTGATCGTCTCCACCCACTACACTGTTCTGGATTGTACCCATGACTTTTAAGTTTTATTATGGTGCTGCCGTCTGCCTCTATGACATTAGATCCTGTTCTAACTCCAAACATCCAGCTGGCCGTCTCATTATCACTAAATGAGATTGATTGTAGGGAGATTCCTTCCTTTGAGTGTGTGGGGACATGGGCACAGACCCAACAGCTGGCAACATTGGCTTTCTTGGCATAGGTGTATAACACGTACAAAAAGGTGTTCACATACAACTCTCTCTTGGTCCGTGGAGGTACTCTGGCCTGAATCCTCCCTAGGCTACATATTACAATAGCACAAAAAGCAAACTGCACATAATATCGCGTAACACATTCATCTTGGATCGTCTTTATTTCTTCCAGCATTTTCTGCTGATGCGTCCGCCTTCAGTTTCCTAGAATGTGTATGAAGGCAGGGTTATTTGTTTTGTTCGCTTGTGCTGGGGTCGTTGGATTCATATTCTTTGAGCTGTGAGACCAATGTTTCCATCGGCCAACCCCACCCATATCTATGCAGGCGCACGTATCTCCGCTAATTAGGGCTTCAAATGGGCCAGGCATTTTACCATTACCTTTGTGCCTACCTGTGGGACCTCTCCCTGGTCCTCCAATTCCTTCTGTTCATCCCTGCCTGCTTGCCGTTCCCTCACTTCCTTCCTCAATTCTTTCAGTTGCTTACTCCGTTCCAAGACGTACTTTCTAATCCGATCCCACAGGGGTCCTACGTCGGATCCCCAGTTATGATTCCTACCGGCAGGTTCATCGCCCTGCCTGTCATCAACTCATGGAGTTAATCCCGTCACTTGGTTAGGAATTGCCCTTTGTCTCATCAAGATTGTGGGGAGTAAATCCGCCCAAGCTTGTCCCGTCTCTTGGATGGCTTTTGCTAGGGCTGTTTTAAGTGTCCTGTTCATACGTTCTACCATCCTAGAGCTTTGCGGGTGGTAGGGGATATAAAACTTCTGTCTAATACCCAACATAGCACACACCTCCTTCATTATTTGTCCGGTAAAATGGGTTCCCTGGTCGGAATCGATTTGGATAGGGACGCCCCAACGTAGGATTACTTCCTCTGCCAATATTCGGCCACCGTGATTGCGGTGCAGCTTCGCGTGGCGAACGCTTCTACCCGCCGCGTAAACTGATCTATTATTACTAGACAGTATTTCTTGCCCCTTGAGAATGGTAAAGGTCCCGCGAAGTCTATCTGTATACATTCCCACGGCCCCCTTGGTCATGGTTGGTGAGCCATTCTAACCTTAACGGCCTTTCCTGGGTTGTGCTGGGGACACACTGCTGACAATACTTAGCTAAGTCCCGTCCCATTCCTGGTCACCACCAATCCCCAGTTATGTTTGTTATTATGATGTTCTGTCCGACATGACTGATGCCGTGGTGTAGTTCCATGAGCATTTGTCGAATACAAGCCGGGGCTATTACCTTCCCATCTTTCCTCCATACGAAGTTGTCACCCTGGCTCCCCCCTTTTGTGCCTCAATCTTTCTTTTCTTCATCACTTACATAGAAAATAGAAAATAGGTGCAGGAGCAGGCCATTCAGCCCTTCTAGCCTGCACCGCCATTCAACGAGTTCATGGCTGAACATGAAACTTCAGTACCCACTTCCTGCTTTCACGCCATACCCCTTGATCCCCCGAGTAGTAAGGACTTCATCTAACTCCCTTTTGAATATATTTAGTGAATTGGCCTCAACTACTTCCTGTGGTAGAGAATTCCACAGGTTCACCACTCTCTGGGTGAAGAAGTTTCTCCTTATCTCGGTCCTAAATGGCTTACCCCTTATCCTTAGACTGTGACCCCTGGTTCTGGACTTCCCCAACATTGGGAACATTCTTCCTGCATCCAACCTGTCCAAACCCGTCAGAATTTTAAACGTTTCTGTGAGGTCCCCTCTCACTCTTCTGAACTCCAGTGAATACAAGCCCAGTTGATTCAGTCTTTCTTGATAGGTCAGTCCCACCATCCCGGGAATCAGTCTGGTGAATCTTCGCTGCACTCCCTCAACAGCAAGTATGTCCTTCCTCAGGTTAGGAGACCAAAACTGTACACAATACTCCAGGTGTGGCCTCACCAAGGCCCTGTACAACTGTAGCAACACCTCCCTGCCCCTGTACTCAAATCCCCTCGCTATGAAGGCCAACATGCCATTTGCTTTCTTAACCGCCTGCTGTACCTGCATGCCAACCTTCAATGACTGATGTACCATGACACCCAGGTCTCGTTGCACCTTCCCTTTTCCTAATCTGTCACCATTCAGATAATAGTCTGTCTCTCTGTTTTTACCACCAAAGTGGATAACCTCACATTTATCCACATTATACTTCATCTGCCACGCATTTGCCCACTCACCTAACCTATCCAAGTCACTCTGTAGCCTCATAGCATCCTCCTCGCAGCTCACACTGCCACCCAACTTAGTGTCATCCGCAAATTTGGAGATACTACATTTAATCCCCTCGTCTAAATCATTAATGTACAATGTAAACAGCTGGGGCCCCAGCACAGAACCCTGCGGTACCCCACTAGTCACTGCCTGCCATTCCGAAAAGTACCCATTTACTCCTACTCTTTGCTTCCTGTCTGACAACCAGTTCTCAATCCACATCGGCATGTAATCTCACAATGTCTATATCTGTCCTGGTAATGATACTACATACAACTTTTTCCTGCACTTGCTTCCTGTGCCGCTTTATCCGCTGCTTCTTTGCCCCGTTGGACATTGTTTGCTACTTTCTGGTGATCCTTAACCTTGATCACTGCTGCCTCTGTGGGTTTACTGGCGGCGTCTAATAGTAGTCTGATTCGGCCCTCATGTTTGTAAGCCTCCCCGCCCGAAGTGACGGACCCTCTCCTGGCCCAGGCAGTCATGTAGTCATGGACTACCCCGAAGGCATAACAGCTATCTGTATATATATTTGCCCGCCGGCCTTCAGCCAGTTGGAGGACTTCAGTCAGGGCAGTGAGTTCAGCTACTTAGGCCGTCAGTCCTCCGTCTAACCTTCCCTTTCGGACAGTGTTTCGCACTTCGTCTACCACCGCCCATCCCGTATGCGGAGACCCCTGAATATATTTCCGGGACCCATTCACGCACAGGATCAGCTCGGGGTTTTCAAGGGGAAATCTCACTTATGTGTCCCGGTGAGTCCTCCCATTCCTGTGACTGGCACTTATGAGACTCATCCACAGATAAGAGGCCCTCTGCTGGGTTCTCCCCCATGTCTCGTACAATTTTTATGGACCCATCTAAGGGAAGTAATACTGCTTCCCATTTGGCCCGGCGTACATTGGACATGGAGCGCAATTTCCCGGTGTTGAGCATTTCCACCAAGGTATGCTTGGTATGTAGTATAACCTCCCCTGTCATTACTACTGGCTCACTAACTTTCACCGCCCATGTTGCGCAGTCCAAGGCTGCTACACATCTTGACAGACCTCCTGCCATGGGCGACTGTTGGGTGGAATAGTAAGCTACTGGGCGGGCTCGGTCTCCATGCATTTGAGTAACTACTGCTCCGTAAAACCTGCCCTCATTTTCACAATGAATGTGAAACGGTGCGTTCATATTTGGCAGTCCTCTGCCTGGTGCCAACATCAGGGCTTCCTTTATCTGGCTGTATGCTGATTCTTGTTCCGGGCCCCACTCCACACTTTCTAAAGCTGGTTTTCCTCCCTTAACTAGTCTCTGTATGGGTTCCACGATTGACGCAAAGTTGGCTATAAAGTTCCTACAGTAGTTAAAGAGTCCTAATACTGTACGCACTCCTCGGACCATTTTCGGTCGGGGCATAATGCGAATTGCTTCCTTTCTGTCATGGGGCATTGTTTTTGTCCCCTGTGACAGTTGATGTCCCAAGTACTGTACCTCCTTCAATCCGATTTGAGCATTCTTGGGATTTACCTTAAATCCGGCTTTCTTTAAGGCTTCTAGGGTTTCTAGAGCCCCCATATATCCTCTCTCGTCCTCTGAGGCAATCAACAGATCGTCCACATATTGGAGGATGGTATTTCGGTAGGGGGTTAAATCTACGGTCTCGACTCATAGTTCGGTGAACTATGGCTGGACTGTTGTGAAAACCTTGGGGCACTCGTGTCCAAGTGTACTGCCTATCCCTGACTGTGAATGCAAATTGTCACATCGGACGGTTGGTCTTTTGGGGCCCCTACAGTCGGCAGCAAAATGACCCGTCTTGCCACAGTTGTAGCATTCCCCTCGGCCCGCACTCTTTACTACTCTTAGCCGCGGCCACTTCTTGCTTTATTCCCCCAGAGTTAATGTGGCATGCCCACGGGACAGTTTGGTCATAGGTGTCTGCGACTACCACCCCCATTTTTAAGATCTTTTGATGATCGGCCGAAAGGTCGTCCTTAAACATTTTCACGAAGACTGGGTCGTCTCTGTTCGGGGCTGCTTGTCCCAAGGATTCTTGGTATTGGAACCATAACCTCTCTCCGTAGTCATTGGCGTTTTCTCCCTTTTTCTGGCGGGTCTGCATTATCAATCCCCAATTTGGAGTGGATGCTCCCATTAAGGCCTGTACATCCTGGACGAACCCTGTTCTGACAGCGTCCCATTGTGCCCTTGTGGCACCCACGGCAGGTATCCATGTGTCGTCACTGTGAGGGGGTGCTAGCCCTGTCCACTGGTCCTTTGGACACTTAGCCCGAACTATTTGGTGGACATCTCGCTCATGCATATTGTGGGTCTCATACAATTCTTCTAACTTTTGCCAAAATCCTACATTTCTCTTCCGTGGTTGTAGACTCCCCAAATCCTGATTCTTCTTTTGTTTTTCTGTAGGGGTGGAAGTGTAGTATTGATATCGGGGGTTCCCTCCCTGAAGGCCCTGGGTTACCCTAAGAGGGGCTGCCCTTTCTGTATTTGCTGAATTTGACCCTTCCATCCCGGTCTCCTCATCAAAGGGAGGAGCCGAGGCCGCTACTGCGGCAACATAAGTCGGAGGGAGGTCATAATCTGATCCCCCCCCCCCCCCCCCCCACTTGCCGGTTTGTTCATACCACTCTCTCCATTTCTTATTCTTGGCTTCTGTCTCCTTACTTTTCTCTACTAATTGTTTAGTTTTACTTTGTAACACACATAATTGATATACTAAAAGTACTCCGGCTTTCTTTGCCTTTTTCTGTTTCTGTTTCTCCCACCAATTCTTTTGCTCTTTGGGGACAGCCGAGGGATCCCACCCGTCTTTAATCATTTTATCCATTAAGCCCTTCTGGTCGTCTGCATAGAACCTACGAAGAGACCCTCCCGGCCCCCATTCAAGGTCTTCCCCCGACGCCATTATGTGATCTGAACTTTCCTCGCTTCCTCTCCGAATGAGTCTCTTCACGCGAGCCTTCTTCTACTCCGTCACTTATTGATTGTGATGGGATTATCCCTCAACTCTCACACAGTTCATGTGTATCACAGTCACTCACAGGTTTCCACCTTCACTTTGTTCTCCCGGTGTTCCCTTCGACCTTAATCCTTGGCCATCATGTGGGGCATTTGCCCTCTTAATTCCGGCTGAAGTTAGGTGATTGAGATAGTTTGTGACAATTGAAGTGATGGCGACACTCGTTTCTCTTACACATCACTTATCTTTCTTATATTCTACTTTATCTTAATTTCTACTCACTGTGTCTGTTATCAAACCTCCCCGAGTCTCACTTGTTCGTTGGGTGTCCGGCAGCCTCACCCCTGCCGGTTCGACGTTCCAATTTCTGGGATGTCATGAAATCCGACCTTATCCCCGTACGTTCGAGTTTCGGTCAGGAGGGCTTACACCTTGCCCGCAGCGCCAAAACTGTTGGGGGGGGGGAAAACTCCGAGGTAGAAATAAATCTATTCCGAGACTACGTTAGAGAGTTGAAAACACACACAGTTTATTAATACAAGGTACCAGGGGAGTTGTATGTAGGTCCCTCAACCAGGCAACAACTCAATTTGGGGTCACAAAAAATGAGTATTTAAAGTCGTAAACCGCAAAGGTCACATGTCACTGCTTCTACATCTGGCATTGCAAAAAGTGTCTACACAACGAGTTTTTTTCGTCTTTGTCCAGCTTATTTCCTTCTCTTCGGCCAACGTCTGGTGTGGTTGGTTTCTTTCTTGCTCAGCGTCTTGTGACCTTTTCGCAATTGCTTATCTCATTCTGTCATATAGTACATTTTCGAAAGCACAGCAATTTTGCACTAACGCTATTAACCCTTCACACCCCTATCCGTGTCTGTCCCATCTCTGCTTTGCGATGAAATTTTAACTTGTGCTGTCAGGCCTCCCTTAGTGCCGCTTTTTATCTAGCTGAAAGGAGGGACATGAGAACAGAGTCATGTGACTGTTCTTCTGATTTTCCCCCCCTCTGTCCATGTGAGGAAGCGTCTGACGTGTTGGACACTTACCTGTGAGTGGAGCCCTTGGCCTTGTTTGGGTACCATTCTGAGAGAGATATCCCAGAATGGTCAAGCTACATTGTGCTGAGCCAATGTGCTGGTCTTAATCTAAGCTCCCTTAGCTATCCTTGCATATTCGTGTCTGTAGTAATATCCAATATTGCATATTAAATAAAGCTGGTAATTCATTGGTAATTTCCAATCTTTCCTAATGTGCAAATAAAGATTAATGTTTTAATTGAATCTGAGGACACAATATCATACACTGATATGATGCAGTTGCCGTTGTGAATGTTGGTTCTCTGACTGGCTGTTTAAGTTAGTTTATTTTTGGCATGCATCACTCAAATATCACAAAACCAGACAGGATTATCTTTTGTCAGCGTTAATAGAGAAAATTTATAAAGTAAGAATGGCTTTCTGGCATTTTATGACTATTAATATATACTAAAATTTCATTGAAGAATAATGCTGCAATACTTTCCATCGACATTTCAATAATCAATTTAAAAACACTTGCCCTTATTTTGGTATTAAAAAAAAGTTTGTTGGTTCAGTTTTCAAAATTCACTCTTCACTCGTATTTTATTGACCAAAGGTTGTCCTTTCAATCCCCTTGACACAAATCATGTTCTCCTTTGCTAGATAAAGGTCAGAGACAGCGAGACATCCTGTCATGTGGGAAAGTATATCCTGCATTCGACAATTGTCAATCCTGTAATTTTAGGTGAACTTGTTATGCACATGCTTGAACAAAAACAACAACCCACTCTTTGAATGGAAATTGCCATTGAACATACCTGCAATCGCTCCATAATGCTGCATGACTGCCTGCTGTAAATGCTGACCTGGAATGTCTTGATGTCCTTTCCTTATCTAAGTGACACAGGTTCACAGCTGTGCACCCAACAACAGTTATGTACATCTGAGCGGCTCACGATGACAGTAATACCTGCAGTGCAGCTAACCAGAAAATGGAGACCAGTGAGCCATAGTAAAACACAAGGCAGGGAAAACATCTCTGAACTCTTCACATCGAACAGTGATGGGTAAAGCTGCCGATTTGGGGGGGCAGTGGGACGAAAACCCACGGACTAAATTAATCGATGCAATACATAAGGAAGACAAAAGTGAAAGCTTGGAAGGAAAAGCAGCAGAATTCACCAGTTGGTACTGTTCCTTTTGTACTGTTCACATGGCGTGTTGGGCCATGTATTTATGCTCATGATTTCCCACATCGTGATTTTGACCTCCAATACATTATGGCGTGTGCTGAAGACAGGGTAATTTCACCCTCCTTGAAGGAGGCAGAAACGGGCAAGTACAAACATACCACCCTCGGGCATTAACTGCCTTTGCTAAGGAACTGACCGCTGATTGCTCTACAACTCTCTTGGTCAGGCATTGTGCAAACCACAAAATAGAGCATACCATTTTTTTTAAACTAGCAAACCGCAGGGCATTCCAGCTGGAAATAATGTTCAGTGAGATCCAATCGCAAGCTACTCCCGTTTGTGGATTCATGATGCTGTTAATTTGTGGGCCAACCCATGATGGTTGAGTCTGTCACTTTCTCCCAGTTTCTGTAATCCAAGAAGAGACTTGACAAACGGAATGTTCAATATCTGGGCAACTCAACAGAAGAAACAACAACAACTTGTATTTATATAGCGCCTTTAACATAGTGAAACGTCCCATCAATGATTGAGCGATTATAATCAGGGATGCTCAAGAGGACAGAATTAGAGGAGTGCAGATATCTTGAGAAGGGGGAGGGGGGGGGGAGGGGAGGTTTGTGGGGCTGGAGGAGGTTACAGAAATAGGGAGAATTTCAGCACCATACAGAGCAATCCCATCCATCTGCCCACCCCCTTTGTAATAATGTTCCGCTGCTTGCAGCTGCGAGCCGAAGCATGTGAGGGATGTCGCAGACCAATATCATAGTTCTCCACATGCTCCTACTCGAGCTTTCACAACCATACAACGATATCTGTGCTGCAGGATTTCCTGATTTTTGTGAGATAATATGCTACTTAGCAAGATGATCTGCTTTTGCAGCACTGAGCGAAGTGTCTGGCTGCTGGACTGGGAACTGGGACCACAAAAGTACTTTTCCCACAACTTGAGCTAATAAGCTCCCATTTTTGATACTTAACTGCACTATATACACCAACCTGCTTCGCCATGTTTCCCTGTGCATCAGTTTCCCAGCCTGCCAACTGATCCACTGTTGCTAAGAGTCACTGCTGCTCAATTCCAAAAGGCAGGCATAAACGTACTAGTACAAACACAAATCTTGAAGCAGTGGCATTGTTCATCGGACTTTATTCAAGGCTGCTTTTCAGTTGTATTTTGTTTTTAGAGATGTCAGAGTTTTAGGTGCTGTGTCAGTTTTTTAAAAACTATTTGTCAGTCGTTCCAACTTTGCACGCATGCTGTTGGGAACTTTGTGACACCATATTAATGTTCCGCTGCTTGCAGCTGCGAGCCGAAGCATGTGAGGGAAAAAAGTGTAATCGTTTTAAAATGGGACATATCCGAGAAAGGGATATGTTTGTTATTAATCAGAAGATCCTGCAATTCATTGAGATAGGGGAAAAAAATTGAAAAGACGTAGAGCTTCTGGCTTCTCGTTTATTGCAGCAGCTCGACCCCTTGATGCTGTTTGGAAATAAAAGGTTTCTTACAACTCCCCAACACAGCCTGTAGACATCACTTTGAAATCTGTTTTTCATGAAGTGAAATGTAAGCATGGTGTTGGGGTTTGGATATTGGGGTTTGGATATTGGGGAAATGCTGCACTAGAGAGCTGGCCATCCTAGACTGGGTGTTGTGTAATGAGAGAGGACTAATTAGCAATCTTGTTGTGCGAGGCCCTTTGGGGAAGAGTGAACATAATATGGTAGAATTCTTCATTAAGATGGAGAGTGACACAGTTAATTCAGAGACTAGGGTCCTGAACTTAAAGAAAGGTAACTTCGATGGTATGAGGCGTGAATTGGCTAGGATAGACTGGCAAATGATACTTAAAAGGGTTGATGGTGGATAGGCAATGGCTGACATTTAAAGATCACATGGATGAACTTCAACAATTGTACATCTCTGTCTGGCGTAAAAATAAAACAGTGGCTCAATGTTCAGCCATGAACTCATTGAGTGGTGGTGCAGGCTAGAAGGGCCGAATGGCCTACTCCTGCACCTATTTTCTATGTTTCTATGTTTCAACCGTGGCTAACAAGGGAAATTAGGGATAGTGTTAAATCCAAGGAAGAGGCATATAAATTGGCCAGAAAAAGCAGCAAACCTGAGGACTGGGAGAAATTTAGAATTCAGCAGAGGAGGATAAAGGGTTTAATTAGGAGGGGGAAAATAGAGTATGAGAGTAAGCTTGCAGGGAACATAAAAACTGACTGCAAAAACTTCTATAGATATGTGAAGAGAAAAAGATTAGTGAAGACAAATGTAGGTCCCTTGCAGTCAGAATCAGTTAAATTTATAATGGGGAACAAAGAAATGGCAGACCAATTGAACAAATACATTGGTTCTGTCTTCACTAAGGAAGACACAAATAACCTTCTGGAAATACTAGGGGACCGAGGGTCCAGCGAGAAGGAGGAACAGAAGGAAATCCTTATTCGTCAGGAAATTGTGTTGGGCAAATTGATGGGATTGAAGGCTGATGAATCCCTAGGGCCTGATAGTCTGCATCCCAGAGCACTTAAGGAAGTGGCCCTAGAAATAGTGGATGCATTGGTGGTCATTTTCCAACATTCTATGGACTCTGGATCAGTTCCTATGGATTGAAGGGTAGCTAATGTAACCCCACTTTTTAAAAAAGGAGGGAGAGAGAAAACAGGGAATTATAGACCGGTTAGCCTGACATCGGTAATGGGAAAAATGTTGGAATCAATTATTAAAGATGTAATAGCAGCGCATTTGGAAAGCAGTGACAGGATCGGTCCAAGTCAGCATGGATTTATGAAAGGGAAATCATGCTTGACAAATCTTCTAGAATTTTTTGAGGATGTAACTAGTAGAATGTGCAACATTAAAGCACGTGGTATTGGGGGTAATGTACTGACGTGGATAGAAAACTGGTTGGCAGACAGGAAGCAGAGAGTTGGGATAAACAGGTCCTTTTTGAATGGCAGGCAGTGACTGGTACTGCAAGGTTCAGTGCTGGGACCCCAGCTATTTACAATATACATTAATGATTTGGACAAAGGAATTGATTGTAATATCTCCAAGTTTGCAGATGACACTAAGCTGGGTGGCGGTGTGAGCTGTGAGAGTGACGCTAAGAGGCTGCAGGGTGACTTGGACAGGTTAGTTGAGTGTGCAAATGCATGACAGATGCAGTATAATGTGAATAACTGTGAGGTTATCCACTTTGGTGGCAAAAACAGGAAGGCAGAATATTATCTGAATGGTGGCAGATTAGGAAAAGGGGAGGTGCAACGAGTGTCATGGTACATCAGTCATTGAAAGTTGGCGTGCAGTTACAGCAGGCAGTGCAGAAGGAAAATGGCATTTTGGCCTTCATAATGAGAGGATTTGAGTATAGGAGCAAGGAGATCTTACTGCAGTTGTACAGGGCCTTGGTGAGGCCACACCTTGAATATTGTGTACAATTTTGGTCTTCTAATCTGAGGAAGGACATTCTTGCTATTGAGGGAGTGCAGCGAAGGTTCACCAGACTGATTCCCAGGATGGCAGGACTGACATATGAAGAAATACTGGATCGACTAGGCTTATATTCACTGGAATTTAGAAGAATGAGAGGGGACCTCAAAGAAACATATAAAATTCTGACTGGATTGGACAGGTTAGATGCAGGAAGAATGTTCCTGATGTTGGGGAAGTCCTAAACCAGGGTTCACAGTCTAAGGATAAGGGGTAAGCCATTTAGGACCGAAATGAGGAGAAACTTCTTCATTCGGAGAATTGTGAACCTGTGGAATTCTCTGCCACAGAAAGTTGTTGAGTCCAGTTCATTAGATATATTCAAAAGGGAGTTAGATGTGGCCCTTATGACTAAAGGGATCAAGGGGGTATGGAGAGAAAGCAGGAATGGGGTACTGAAGTTGCATGATCAGCCACGATCATATTGAATGGTGGTGCAGGCTTGAAGGGCCGAATGGCCTACTTCTGCACCTATTTTCTATGTTTCTATGTTTTAAATGTAAGCCGTTCAGTAGATTCCTTTTTAAGCAATTTACAACATTAAGGGCTAGAAATTTGGTTTTGGGTCAGAGCTTTTTGGGCAGAAAAGAAACCATTATGGCTTAGAATCGAACATTCGGGGGGGGGAAAATAGTTCCCGGTGGAAAAGATCGGCGTTGCATGAAGATTCGCGGCACAAACCACGAATTTTCTGCAACTTTTCTCAGAGGTCGATATCACCCATAAGCGAGTTGGGCCTAGGGAGGGGGGTAACACACTTTTTTTCCAAAAATAAAAAATCACAAAGCATTCACAAGATCCTTTCCTCGTGAATCGCTGCAATAGAATTTAAAAATAAAAACTTTAATTTACCTTTTTTGCAGGGTTACATACCTACCTCCGTTCCAAGGGCTGCACAGACAGGTTTTTCCCCGGCGTTTTTTTGGTCTATCTACGGGTGATCGCTGAGCCAAATATCGGGCAAAAGCGCTTTTTCCGGTCTTGCATGCCGACGCTCTGCTCCCCAGCGGTATTTCAGAACCGCTGGCGCAAGACTTCAGCGAATTTTCCACCACACTGTTTACCGCCAAAACTGCGAAATACTGCCGAAAAACCCGCGCAAGGTTGCGGAATTTCTAGCCCTTATAAGTATCTTGCAAAACTTACCGTGCAACTATCAGCTTGTTTCTAAAACAAATAAATTACTATTTATGTAATATTAATATATTCAACAGGGCAAGACGGTGCAATAATTCCACTTCATTATTTTTAAGAAAGATTTTTCAATCTTTTTCTCATTATAGAATATGCTTTTGATTGACGTTTTAGTTGATCTAATTATTTCCCTGATTCATGCCTGTATATTTGGATTGTGACCTATATTACTTTAGCTTCCCATATCACAACAATGGCCTGAAATTGCGGTCGGTGGCATGGCTCAGGAGTAAGCTGCCAACCTCCGAAATAAATCCGCACTTACCTGGTGTGAAGCCCCCTTTGAAAACCTGCATTGTTTCACCGAGGAGTTGTGCACAGTGTAGTGACTCACAGATCCCGGGGAGTTGTGCAGAGTGTAGTGACCCATGGATCCCGGGGAGTTGTGCACAGTGTAGTGACCCACGGATCCCGGGGAGTTGTGCACAGTGTAGTGACTCACTGATCCCGGGGAGTTGTGCACAGTGTAGTGACCCACGGATCTCGGGGAGTTGTGCACAGTGTAGTGACCCACAGATCCCGGGGAGTTGTGCACAGTGTAGTGACTCACTGATCTCGGGGGGGTTGTGCACAGTGTAGTGACCCACAGATCCCGGGGAGTTGTGCAGAGTGTAGTGACCCACTGATCCCGGGGAGTTGTGCACAGTATATGGGGCCCACGGATCCCGGGGAGTTGTGCAGACTGTAGTGACCCATGGATCCCGGGGAGTTGTGCACAGTGTAGTGACCCACTGATCCCGGGGGGTTGTGCACAGTGTAGTGACCCACGGATCCCGGGGAGTTGTGCACAGTGTAGTGACCCACGGATCCCGGGGGGTTGTGCAGAGTGTGGTGACCCATGGATCCCGGGGAGTTGTGCACAGTGTAGTGACCCACGGATCCCGGGGAGTTGTGCACAGTGTAGTGACCCACGGATCCCGGGGAGTTGTGCAGAGTGTAGTGACCCATGGATCCCGGGGAGTTGTGCAGAGTGTAGTGACTCACGGATCCCGGGGAGTTGTGCAGAGTGTAGTGACCCACTGATCCCGGGGGGTTGTGCACAATGTAGTGACCCACGGATCCCGAGGAATTGTGCACAGTGTAGTGACCCACAGATCCCGGGGAGTTGTGCAGAGTGTAGTGACCCATGGATCCCGGGGAGTTGTGCACAGTGCAGTGACTCACGGATCTCGGGGAGTTGTGCAGAGTGTAGTGACGCATGGATCCCGGGGAGTTGTGCAGAGTGTAGTGACTCATGGATCCCGGGGAGTTGTGCACAGTGTAGTGACTCACGGATCCCGGGGAGTTGTGCAGGGTGTAGTGACCCACGGATCTCGGGGGGGTTGTGCACAGTGTAGTGACCCACGGATCCTGAGGAGTTGTGCACAGTGTAGTGACCCACAGATCCTGGGGAGTTGTGCAGAGTGTATGGGGCCCACGGATCCCGGGGAGTTGTGCACAGTGTACGGGGGCCCACGGATCCCGGGGAGTTGTGCAGAGTGTAGTGACCCACGGATCCCGGGGAGTTGTGCATGGTGTAGTGACTCACGGATCCCGAGGAGTTGTGCACAGTGTA
Source organism: Pristiophorus japonicus (assembly GCF_044704955.1). Taxonomy (NCBI): domain Eukaryota; kingdom Metazoa; phylum Chordata; class Chondrichthyes; family Pristiophoridae; genus Pristiophorus; species Pristiophorus japonicus. The sequence continues at coordinate 180,110,310 of NC_091982.1, read as the reverse complement.
GTGACTCACGGATCCCGGGGAGTTGTGCACAGTGTAGTGACCCATGGATCCCGGGGAGTTGTGCACGGTGTAGTGACTCACGGATCCCGAGGAGTTGTGCAGAGTGTAGTGACCCATGGATCCCGGGGAGTTGTGCACAGTGTAGTGACTCATTGATCCCGGGGAGTTGTGCACAGTGTAGTGACCCATGGATCCCGGTGAGTTGTGCACACTGTAGTGACTCACGGATCTCGGGGAGTTGTGCACAGTGTAGTGACCCATGGATCCCGGGGAGTTGTGCACAGTGTAGTGACCCAGGGATCCCGAGGAGTTGTGCACAGTGTAGTGACTCACGGATCCCGAGGAGTTGTGCAGAGTGTAGTGACTCACGGATCCCGAGGAGTTGTGCACAGTGTAGTGACTCACGGATCCCGGGGAGTTGTGCACGGTGTAGTGACTCACGGATCCCGAGGAGTTGTGCACAGTGTAGTGACTCACGGATCCCGGGGAGTTGTGCATAGTGTAGTGACTCACGGATCCCGGGGAGTTGTGCACAGTGTAGTGACCCAGGGATCCCGGGGAGTTGTGCACAGTGTAGTGACCCACTGATCCCGGGGAGTTGTGCAGAGTGTAGTGACCCACTGAGTGTAGTGATCCTGGGACGCACCGTGTGCGTAAGTGTACCTAGGATCATGTGGGGCAGTGCTCCAATCAGGAAACCGAAATCGCCGATGCCTGACATCAATCAAAGTTTAAATTAAACTGTGTGAATATTAATTTGAATTGATGAATAACACTCCTACTCAATAATAATCATTATGACACTCAAGCTAAACTGTCAAGGAATATTTAATTGTAAAATAAACACACATCCTTTTTCGAGGATCTGTCAGTTTTACTTAACATAGAGTGAAATTAATAAAAACAATTCAAAGCGAGGTACGGCAAAGAAATATTAGGCAATAAATCTTGTTTCAACAATATCCGATTAATTTATCGCGCAAAAAGTCTGGTGGCTGGGCATAATTTGCAATCAGAGTGCTGGACAGCAGTGTGAGAACAATACAAAGTAATGGCAGCTTTTATTCGGCAAATCAAAGCTATGTTGAATATTAAAACCATCTGGACTACTACCCCCTCCACCATCCCTTGCGCTTGGCAAACAGGCTCCTGCATCTGTTTGCACAGCCATAAAATGTTCCTGCGTAATTGCTGCGCCATTGGTGGCCAATTAGCACAACTCTGCGCCAGCAATGAGGATATGACCGTCGCAGTGGATGAACTTGACAGATTGGAAGTTCGGGATTTAGTGCATGCGCAAGCATAAATCCCGAACTTGCGGTCATTTTAAAAGGCGGTATGATGGCATATGTAGTACGTCGAGAGTATGCCATCATTACTGACCACAAATTCTGCCCCAGTGTCTCTTCCTTTTTTGGGCTTTTTATTGATGAATTTCTGTTTTCCATAAATGAAAAAGGGATGGATAAGTAAAGCCTGATTTTAAAATTGTGTGAGAGCTGCCATGGATACAAAGTTCTTACATTGCGAAGATGTTCAAAGCAGAACATGCCTTTTGAAAACCAGGCCTTCACCATATTGGGATTTGCCTAAGTGTTTTCTGTCCTTTGGTAACCATGTCAAATTATGAAGTTTGTCATGCAATAAATATTCCTAATGTATCACAGAGTTCCATTGGCACATCTGAAGAAGTCAATCTAATTAAACTTAACTGCTCAATTGCTGGGTGTTCAGCATATATTCTCACACCATCAGCTGCAGTCTGATCATTTTTTTTATTGAGTTCCTCTTTTACTTACTTGGGCATATCTTTAACATAAAGATTAATGAATACCTTAAAATAAATGTTGATTAATCATAGTTTTTAAAAACCTTACGCTGCATTACTGAAAATGTAAATGGTTGGTAAAAGCAGCTGAGCAATCCCTCCCAGATATCTACACCTAGAAATTTGATAGTGTAGCACCCGTATTTCGGGCAACAAACAGTACCCAACATGACCTGCAAACGTGAGCATGCTCAGTCTGCACTGGAAGTGCACCACACGCCATATTGGTTAGGGTGCCCTGTAGATGCTCAGGATGCCTGCCTGAAACCAGCACTGGGTACACGGGGCAACTATAGGGCACCTCATCAATATGGCATGAGGTACATTTCCAGTGCAGACTGAGCACACTCGCGTTGCATGCCATATTGGGTCCTACAACACCAAGCATCGAGTTGCATAAGAACATTATAAATAGGAACAATAGTAAGCCATACTGCCCATCGAGCCGACTCCGCCATTCAATAAGATCACAACTGAACTTCTACCTTCCCGCCCTATCCCCATAATCCCTTGATTCCCTTCGTGACCAAAAATCTATCAATCTCTGTCTTCAATATACTTATCGACTGAGTATCAACAGCCCTCTGGGGTAGAGAATTGCAAAGATTTACAACCCTCTGAGTGATGTTACTTCTCATCTCACTCCTGAGCACTGGGTCTAACGTGTGTTTCAAGCCCCTTTGTGAAATTGGTTTGTGACTGACCACAGCATTCGCCGTGCATGTTGCGATCAGTTTCCTCAGATGCACAGCAGCCAAAACAACGGTTCTTAAAGTTTAATGTGCCCGAAATTCATCAACATACCACCCACTACTGCCCGCTAAACGCAGGAAAATCCAAGTTTCGTTAAAAAACGGCTACATACCGTCCGGCCGAAGATTGATGAGTGACCTAACGCCGGGCAGTATGCACGCCGCCCAAAACTGGAAGTTACATGACATACCGCCGAAGCAGCATACTGGCCTGAAGAAGGTGCCTTTAAGTGGATCTTAAGTGAGCGGTATATACACAAAGCTGACAGGTTTGTTTGATATTACACAGATCATTATCATTCTCCACAGTTACATGTATTTTTAAATGGATTGCAATATTTTCTAATGTTAGCTAATAATATAAATGGTCTAATAAAGCCACATTTACTCCTTTATTAATGAACTATAATAAAAATGTTATTAGTCTCTCTTTACCCCCCCCCCCCCCCCACCTCAGTCTCTTTCTCCCCCCGCCCCCCTCGGTCTCGCTCCCCGCCCCCCTCGGTCTCTCTCCCCGCCTGCCCCTACCCCCCACCCCACCCTACCTCCACTACAGTGATCTCCGATCGGCAGTTTCTGGCCCCTCGGTGGTACTTCTCAGGGGGCAGAGCTCAACAGCCGCACGCATTTGCGCACAACTCGAGTCAATGATTCCAGAGTCGGAAGGCCTCCTCCACTTGCCACCACCCACTGCACTCTGCTCCCGCTGAGAAAAGCGGGATGAAGCTCTCGGCCCCAGCGGTATCGGGCGGTAAAAAATCATGCACCGCCCGGGGACTGCTGAAAAACGGGCAGAACTTGGGTTTGACCAAGTTTGGGCCCAATGTTTTTTACTTATCTGAATGTGGAGCCATGAGGAATAGGAGAGCTCCTCCTGGCCCCACCTGGCCCCCCCTCGCCCCTGAATTACGTGGCGTCCCCCAGAAAACCATGCTATCTGTGACTGATAGAAAGATCCCTTATATTTAAGATCCTAAAAATTACATCTATATTAAACTCTGACTTCACACTGCCTTCACTTATAGAAATTAGACTTTCTAGCCTTAAAAGGATAAGCAGCACTCACGAACAACATAAGAATGCACTCTGTTTACATGATGGAACTTTCCTGTCATTTATAAGAAAAGTGTATTGTCCAATGTACTTTGAGCAATGCCCCAGGGGGATCAGTGTGTGTGTATCAATGCTATATGTTTATATATAATGTGCATGTATATTTCTGTAACTAGCATGAAAAATGTCTTTGATGCATGAAATCCTGATTAGCTCAAATTTTCCAGGAACATACATCTCAAACTTTTTTTGCGATCCTTTCAGCTGCCTTGTGAGCCCTTGCTCACTCCCCATTGTAATGTCATAACTTCCAAACTCACCACAAGCTGCCCCTTGGGAAATCTGCCAGTATTACAATAAAATAATTGCTCCAAACACACGTTCATTCAAAAAATGGCCCTTAATATGAAGTTATGACCACTTAAATAAATTCAACTCTATAGCTGCTTTGGAGCAATCCTCCATTTGAATCCTTGTGACAATCCAATGCATTGTTTTAATGTTTAAGGGCAAATGCAGTTTCTTTAATCTAGTACTTGATATTTTCCACCCAAAGCGAAGACTAGTTATGGGCTTGATCTAATTGTGTGCAAGTAAATTAGTGTAAGTAGCAGTCCTGCTGGGCTGATCTCCTCTCTGTTATCTGTCTTACTGAAAAGATCCTCTTTCATCCAGCAGTACTTGCGTATTGATGATGCTGCTGTTCTGTTCCCTTCGGCAGATATCAGCACATTGCCATGAAAAGGAACGTCCTGACTTCAGTATTTTCCAGTGTCCATTTTTAGTTTTGCTCCCTTAGCTCGACTGCAGTTTTTAGAATATGCAAAATGGGGAAATTATATAATAAACGATCATCTTCAGTCCAATTCTTTTAATGCATTAACTAATTTAAGCATTAAGTTAGCTTTCCAAATACTCAAAGAATCTGACGTCCTAATAAACCAATAATCTGTCCGTTGTGAATGCTGGCTGTTTGAAAGTCTAATCTGGGAAACACTTTAACCCACATAATCGATTTTCTTTTACTGGTAATGAATAAACTGGAAGTCTACATCTATGTTGAATATTTATTCATGTTCGGTTGGAAAATCCTGACCGAGCAGACAATATTACTCCAAGCTATATATGATTTCTTCTGCTAGAATTTGGTATGCAAGGCAAAATAGAGAAACGGGTCATTGACTAAAAGTGTATGGAGAATAAATCATTATATTGTCTAATATTTTATTTTACATTAACCTTTGGTTTCCCATGTATATATATAGTTGGGATATGCAATACATAATTTTTTGTTTGCTCTCTATGGTTACTTCTCATTGTAGATTTTGCACACACTTACTATTTATTTGTGAAATGATGCAGATATTGAGGTCACATGAACTAGTCTTGTTTTTTCGGCATCGGTTTGAAATGAAAGCGTGAATAGTAACGTTGCAGAGCATGAGAATACAGGGAAAAGCAAGATGATGGCATATTTGAGGAAATAGTATCACATTTTCAAAATATACACAAGTAAGTGGGAAAATAACTTGTAAGTTTTTCTTAGTTATCCATAAGAAACTGGAATAAGTTTTTTGTTTGGTGTGTTAATTGTCCTCTGTTGAGAAAGGAACTAGAATATATGATCCTCTTATTCATGGCTGTTTGGTTAGAGTTGATTTTTTTTTTGTTTTCTTTGGTAGATCCATACATTAAATGTTCTATTAGTGACTACATAATTAGAAATAATTTGGTTTACGTAAGATCCAGGAAGCTTCACATTTGAAATACTTAGGATAAATTATTTGTCAAATGCTCAGGTAATCCTAAAGTATGTTGATATTTTCCTTTTATTTTGTTGAATGATTTTATATTCTCTAAATATTTGTGTCCAGCAATCTGAACAATTTGGATCAGAGGAATTTCACCTTCTTTAGTTGTTCTTGAGCCATACGGTGTTGGAAAACTTTCGTTCATTTATGTTCCGAAATTGCTATCCATGGGCTCAATTTTCCCAGGTCATTTGCGCCGTTTTTTTGGCACGCGCCATTTTTTCTGGCGTATTTATGTTTTTCAAAGTTTCCGTCTGCGATCTGCGCCGGTGTAACTTAGTTATAATTTTTCTGGGTGAGTTTTTTTTTGTCTGCGCCGGTTTTCATAATTTTTTGCAATTCAGCCAAAAAAAATGTCGTCCTCGGTCGGCATATCTGGCCACTCCCGAAAAACCTTCTGGTGAGTTAGCAGAAAGCAGCACACATTGACAAATTGGCGCTGAAAGATGCCATTGTTTTTAATCTAAGATTTTGGAGGGAGTCACGAGCACTGAAAATCAATAATAACATTCAACTTTTTTTAACCCGTCAATGTTGTAAATGGAAGTTTTTGGGATTTCAGATTTCAGAATCGGCCCCGCGCCCGGACACAGGGGCTTGGAGCTCAGCTGGAAAACAAGCCCGGGGGGGGGGTGGGGGGGAAGAGAGGGAGGGAGGGTGGGGACGGGGGGGAGAAGAGGAGACAGGGAGGTGCCGACCAATTGGAAGGCTTATGCACTGAGCCTCGGAAGCGAGATGCCGATTGGAAGACTTCTGAAGACTGCAATACATTTGGGGGAGGAGGGGGGCGGGTGGGGGGGAAAGAGGAGGGAGGGGGGTGGGGGGGGGGAGAAGAGAGAGAAGGGGAGAAATCACAAGATTGCAATTAGTCAGGGGGGGGCGGGGGGGGAAGTGAGGAGTTTTAATAATCAAACAAATAATGGAAATGATTCAGTTTTAATGTAAAATATATTTTATTCAAAAGTTTAACAGTTTGTATTTAAGTTAACTTTAATAAAATTATTCTTGTATCAAACTTTAAAGTTTTCAGTTACGATCACTTACAAACTTGATCACTTTCTAATAAACGTGTAAATTTACATAACTTACAAAAAACTTTTAATTTGAGAACAACAGTAACAATAATAACAATAACAGCAGCAAAGAAAGGCTGCATCCATCTCTCCTCCACCTTATTCTAAGACCGCCCGCTGCGCTTGTTCTTGGTGACTCCACCAAGTGATGGAGCAGTGTTTCTGGGCTTGGTAACAAGCTTATCCTTTCTAAGATCTCGGGTAGTGCGCACCTGTTGTGGGGGGGTGATGCGGCAGACAGCAATGTGGAGGGCCCGGTTGGGGCACTTCAGAGGCTGGTCTGGGGATTGGAGTGGGAGTGGCAGTTGATTTCAGTCAATGGCACGGGGTCTGGGCGTGTTCCCTTATTACAGCAGCTAACTCCAACCTGCCGTTCCTCATGCGCCCTGACAGTGTCTCAATGACCTGCAACATTCCCTCCCTTATGTTGAGCAAAACTGTCTCAACTATCTGTGACATTCCCTTCCTGATGTTCACTGACAGCACATCACCCACCTGTGACATTCCCTCCATCATGGTCACCGACATCGTTCCCATTTCGGGAGATTGCTGTTACTTCTCCCGACAGTCCCGTTACCTCATCACCCACCCCATTGATGGTGCCCAGGAGTGATCGCGTAAGGTCAATGCTCTCCCCACTTATTGCCATCATCTGAAGCACATCTGTTGAATCCTGCACCTCAGGAGAGCATGGTCCAGCTCTCCTTCCCCTCCTCCCCATGGGTGTGACTCGCACCCCACCACTGGGACCCGCAGCCTGGGACGATGGGGCCCTGGGTGTGTCTCACTGCATCCCCACTGGGACCTGCAGCCTCGGAAGGTGGGGCCCTGGGTGTGCCCTGCTGCACCACACCACTGGGACTCGCAGCCTCGGACATTCGGAAACCATGGAATGTCCCACCAGCACTCAAACCACTAGTCACAGAAGGGGCTGTCACCTCAATGAGCGGCACCTCCTCCAAAGTCAGTAAAACATTAGGGGCTCCATCCCCTCACCCTCACCCCCATGTTCTTGGCCTGGAGGGTTGGATTCGAAGATGTTATCCTGTTCAGGCTGGTCCTCGTCTGAATTTTCTTCTACATCGTCAGGGTCGACCTCAAGTTCTGCAAAATATAACAGAACACAGACAAATGGTTAGCAGCAGAGGAGGGGGCAGGGTGGGTGGCATGAGTAGGCTCACACAGTACAGGACAGGCAACAGGCTGATTTGAAGGACCATGATGAACGATAGCACATTGCATCAACCGAAGCGTTGCTGACGGAGACACCCACATGAACCGAAACATAGCTAGCCCATGCAGTACTTAATGTTTAGCAAAGCCAAGCTGTGGATTTGCAGGACTTACCCTCTCCCTCGAGTGTGGGCCCAGCTTGTGCAGTGGTGGTTGCTTTTCTCCAGACAGTACCCATCAAAGCAGCGACCCTCTCTTCCAAGGGTGTCAGTGGCTGCAGATTTGCCGGGTCTCCTCCTGTTTGGGTTCTTTCTCGTTTGTTGTGTGCCACCTTCCTCTGCAAAGATGAAAACATAACTTTTTAGAGAGGATGTCTTTCTGCTGGGTGGGACATATACAGCTGGTCACATTTACAATTGCAATTCCATTGAATAAATGAAAATATTACTTACACTAACTACTTGACCAAGGTCCGGCCACTTCTTTTTACACTGGCCTCCAGATCTCCTGGTGGTCACCATTGTGCAGTAGTCTTCTGTTACTTGGTTCCAGCGTTTCTTCATTTCTTTGGGTGGAACTTTTATGTGACCTCTGCTGGTGCCCAGCTCGTGTCATCTGTTCTCAATCACAGTAACTAGTGCCTCCACTTCATTTTTGGTCCTTGCACCGCGTTGCATCTTGTATTGCTGCAGCTCCGATTTTTCCAATGGTCTCACACAGCACTCCATCTCACACACACAACTGGCTCTTTAAAAATGGCCGATTGCCTCCCACCAGTACCTGACCCACTCATCTTCCTGCAGTCTGCAGCTTTCTTCTTCATTATCAACCTCACAGCTTATTTTAGTGCCATCTGCAAACTTCTTAATCATACCCGCAACATTCAAGTCCAAGTCATTAATATATACCGCAAAAAGCAAGGGACCCAACACTGAGCCCTGCGGAACCCCACTGGATACAGCCTTCCAGTCACAAAAACACCCATCAACCATTACCCTTTCCTTCCTGCCTCTGAGCCAATTTTGGATCCAACTTGCCACTTTGCCTTGGATCCTATGAGCTTTTACCTTCATGACCAGTCTGCCATGTGGGGCCTTATCAAAAGCTTTGCTAAAATCCATATACACTACATCGTACACACTGCCCTCATCGACCCTCCTGGTTACCTCTTCAAAGTTCCATCAAGTTAGGCAGACATGACCTTCCCTTAACAAATCATGCTGACTCCTTGACTAATCCATGTCTTTCCAAATGAAGATTTATCCTGTCCCTCAGGATTTTTTCCAATAATTTTCCCACCACTGAGGTTATGCTGATCGGCCTATAATTACTCGGTCTATCCCTTTCTCCCTTTTTAAACAAAGGAACAACATTAGCAGTCCTACAGTCCTCTGGCACTATATCTATAGCCAAAGAGGACTGGATAATGATCGTCAGAGCCTCTGCTATTTCCTCTTTTGCTTCTCTTAACAGCCTGGAATACATTTCATCCGGGCTGGGGATTTATCCACTTTCAAAGCTGCTAACCCCTTAATACTTCTTCTCTCACTATGTTTATCTTGTCTAATATTTCACACTCCTCCTCCCTCATTGCAACGTCTGCATCGCCCCTCTCCTCAGTCATTAATTTAATGTTCTGTTCAGTGAGCATGATTGTCTCTTACCTGTTCTGTGTTCAACTCCTAGTGCAGTATCACCTGGATTTCAGTAATATGTGGGGTAACGTCAAAGATTTTAACCCACCCCACCCAAGTGGAACAAAGCTGGTGGACAATTAAAATTGCTGGCACTCTGTTCCTGCCCTTAATCATTTTAACTGCACAGTTTTTTTTACTCATGGGGCCTCATTAATACTTGCAAAATGGGAAACCGCCCGCCAGTAAAACCTAGTGGAATTGGTCTCTGGGTGAAGGAAGCGGTGTTCAAAGGGTCACTCAGCAGCAGGTAATTGGGTCATAGGATCTATGTACCATAGAAAGATGTAAGAAATAAAGTACATGGATTTATATAGCACCTTTCATGACCTCAGAACTTCCCAAAGTGCTTTACAGCCAATCAAGTACTTTTTGAAGTCTGGTCACTATTGAAATATAGAAAATATGACAGCCAATTTACGCACAGCAAGCTCCCACAAACAGCTACGTTTGCACCCCTGCCAGAGTACCGAAACAGCTCTCATCAAAATCACAAATTATATCCTATGTGACTGTGACCGTGGTAAACTATCCCTTCTCATCTTCTCGACCTGTCTGCAGCCTTTGACACAGTTGACCACACCAGGCTCCTCCAGTGCCTCTTCACCATTGTTCCGCTGGGTAGGACTGCACTTGCCTGGTTCCATTCTTATTTATCCAGTCGTAGCCAGAGAATCACCTGCAATGGCTTCTCTTCCCGCCCCTGCATCGTTACCTCTTGTATCCCCCCCAAGGATCTATCCTTGGTTCCCTCTTATTTCTCATCTATTTTAACCCCTCAGCGACATCGGCCGAAAACACAGCTTTAATTTCCACATATACGCTGACAACACCCAGCTCTATCTCACCACCACCTCTCTCGACCCCTCCACTGTCTCTATATTGTGTCACTGCTTGTCCAACATCTAATACTGGATGAGCAGAAATTTCCTTCAGCATTAAATATTAGGAAGATCAAAACCATTGGCTTCGGTCTTCGTCACAAACTGCTGCCCGTGTCCTAACTTGCACCAAGTCCTATTCACCCATCACCCCTGTGCTCACTGAACTACACTGGCTCCCAGTTAAGCAATGCCTCAGCTTTAAAATTCTCATCCTTGTTTTCAATTCCCTCCATGGCCTCGGCCTTCCCTGTCTCCATAATCCCCTCCAGCCCCACAACCCTCTGCGATATCTGCATTCCCCTAATTCTGGCCTCTTGAGCATCCCCGATTTTAATTGTTCCACCACTGGCGGCCTTGCCTTCAGCTGCCAAGGCCCTCCCTAAAACTCTCTGCCTCTTTCCTCCTTGTCAGCTGTGGCTCAGTGGGTAGCACCCTCGCCTCTGAGTTTGTGCATTCAAGTCCCACTCCAGAGACTTGAGCACACAAATCTAGGCTAACACTCCAGTGCAGTACTGAGGGAGTGCTGTACTGTCAGAGGTGCCGTCTTTCAGAGGAGACGTTAAACCGAGGTCCCGTCTGCTCGCTCAGGACATGAAAGATCCCATGACACTATTTTGAAGAAGAGCAGGGGAGTTATCCCCACTGTCCTGGCCAATATTTATCCCTCAATCAACATAACAAAAACAGATTCTCTGGTCATTATCATGTTGCTGTTTGTGGGAGCTTGCTGTGTGCAAAATGGCTGCCGCATTTCCCACATTACAACAGTGACTACACTCTAAAAGTACTTAATTGGCTGTATAGCCCTTTCAGACATCCGGTGGTCGTGAAAGGCGCTATATAAATCCAGGTCTTTCTTTTCTTTCTTTAAGATGCTCCGTAAAACCTACCTCTTTGACCAAGCATCTGCCCTAATATCTCATGATGTGGCTCGGTGTCAAATATTATTTGATAATGCTCCTGTGAAGCTCCTTGGGACGTTTTACTATCTTAAAGACGCTATATTAAAGAAGTTGTTGTTATTAAAGAGTCAATTTCTTGGACCAGTCTGAGGTGCAGTGCATCAGGAGCTGCACTTCTCCAGGAGTGCTACTGCCAGTGGCTGCCAGTGTCACAGCCTTTAACTTCCTTACCACTGGCTCATTGCAGGCTGCTGCAGGAGACATATCCCACATATCCCAGTCTGCAGTGCACAGCTGCATTAAGTAAGTCACCAATGCCCTGTTCGCCGGGGCTAACCATTACACCAATTACCCCGTTGACATCAACAGGAGAGAGTTCAGGGATTTGCAAGCAGTAGCTCACATCCAGTGTATCAGAGACTGCACACATGTTATAGAATCATAGAATAGTACAGCACAGAAAGTGGCCATTCGGCCCATCGAGTCTGCGCCGGCTCTTTCGAAGAGCAATCCAGTTAGTCCCACTCCCCAGCTCTTTCCCCATATCCCTGCAATGTTTTCTCCAAGTATTTATCTAATTCCCTTTTGGAGGCTATTATCGAATCTGTATCCACCACCCACACTACCAGACAGTCCATTCCAAATCCTACCATTCGTTGCATAAAAAAATATTTCCTCATGTCATCTCTGGTTCTTTTGCCAATCACATTTAATCTGTGCCGCCTTGTTATCAACTCTTCAGCCATTGGAAACAGTTTCTCTTTATTTACTCTATCTAAACCCTTCATATTTTACACACCTCTATCAAATCTCCTCCAAGGAGAACAACCCCAGCTTCTCCAGTCTATCCATGTAACTATAATCCCTCATCCTTGGAACCATTCTAGTGAATCTCTTCTGTACTCTCTCCAAAGCCTTCATGTCCTTCCTAGCGTGTGGTGCCCAGAATTGGACACAATACTCCAGCTGGGGCCAAACTGGTGTTTTATATTGATTTAGCATAACTTCCTGGCATTTGCACTCCATGCCTCTATTTATAAAGCCCAAGATCCCATATACTTTATTAACTGCTTTGTTAACCTGTCCTGTCATCTTCAAAGATTGTGCATAAGTACCACCAGGTCTCTCTGTACTTGCACCCCCTTTAAAATTGTACTATTTAATATGTATGGTCTTTCCTCATTCTTCCTACATTCACCTCACACTTCATCTGCCATGTGTCCGCCCAATCCGCCAGCCTGTCTATTACTATCTTCCTCACTTTTTACTATACTTCCAAGTTTTGTGTTATCTGCAAATTTTGAAATTGTGCCCTGTACCCTCCAAGTCCAAGTCATTAATGTACATCAAAAACAGCAGTGGTCCTCGTACTGAACCTTGGGGAATGTCACTGTATACCTCCCTCCAGTCTGAAAAACAGTGATTCTCATCAAGTCTCTGTTTTCTATCCCTTAGCCAATTTTGTATCCATGCTGCTACTGTTTGTTTTATCCCACAGGCTTCAATTTTGATAACAAGCTTAATATCTGGTACTTTATCAAACAACTTTTGAAAGTCTAGTACCTTTCTAGTACCTCCTCTTTATCTATTTTCATCTTATCCAGTATCCCAGCAACCTCCTCGTTTACCATAGCTTTGGCAAAGTATTAATTTATTACCTCAGCCATGCCTTCTGCCTCCACCAATAGTTCTCAGTTTTGGCCCTTAATCGGCCCCACAGATCCTCTCTAACCCTTTTTTACTGTTAATACTCCTATAGAAGATCTTTGGATTCCCTTTTATGTTAGCCACCAATCTATTCTCATACTGTCTCTCTGCCCCTCTTATTTCCTTTTCCATTTCTCCTCTGTACTTTTTATATTCAGCCCGATTCTCCCTTGTATTATCAAGCTGACGTCTGTCATATACCCACTTTTTGTGTTTCATTCTACTCTCTAACCCCTTTGTCATCCTGGGAGTTCTGACTTTGGTTGTCCTCAATTCCCCATTGAGGGAATGTACTTAAACTGTACCCGAACCATTTTCCCTTTTAAAGGTCGCCCATTGCTCCACTACATTTCTGCCGGCCAGTCTTTGACTCCAATTTACCCAACCCAGATCCCTCCTCAGTTTGTTGAAATTAGCCCTGCCCCAGTTAAGTATTTATTTATTCTCGACTGCTCCTTACCCTTCTCCATAACTAATCTAAACCGTACGATATTATGATCACAATTCCCAGGATGCTCTCCAAATTTGACATTCTCTATTGGACCCACTTCATTTCCCAGGACTAGATCCAAAAATGCCTCCTTCCTCATTGGGAGAAAACATACTTATCAAGAAGATTCTCCTGAATGCATTTAAGAAATTCCACCCCCTTCTCTGCCCTTTACACAATCACTGCCCCATTCAATATTGGGGTAGTTAAAGTCTCCCATTATCACTACTCTCTAGTTCTTGCACTTCTCTGTAATTTATTTGCAAATCTGCTCCTCTGTCTTCCAACTATTTGGTGGCCTATAAAATACACCAAGTATTGTAAGAGCTCCATTATTGTTTCTCAACTCCAACCAAATAGATTCTGTCTTTGATCCCTCAAGAACATTTTCTATTTCTACCACTGTAATATTTTCCTTAATCAAAACTGCTACCCCTCCTCCAATATTTCCTTCCCTGCCTCCATTCACCCCCACAGCACTAGTTAACCTGCCTGCAAGGATATTGGTCCCAGCTCTGTTCAGGTGCAACCAGTCCATCTTGAACAGGTCCATTCTGCCATAGAACTGGTCCTAATGTCCCAGGAATCTGAAGCCCTCCCTCCTGCACCGTGTCTCTAGCCACATATTAACCTGCCTATTCTCCCCTTTTCTACTCTCACTAGCACGAGTACTCCAGAGATTACTTCCTTTTTGAGGTCCTGGTTTTTAACTTCCTCCCTATGTCATTGGTTCTGACATGGACCATGACTTCTCGCTCTTCCCCTTCTTCCCATGAATGTTCTGCACCTTCTCAGTCATGTCCCTCACCCTGGCACCAGTGAGGCAACATACCATACAGGTCTCATGTTGATGGTAGCAGAACTGCCTATCTGTCCCCCTGACTGTTGATCCCCAATTATTCCTGCATTCCTACACTTTGCTGTAGTTCCCTGCGCAGTCCTTTGCCTCACGGTGCCAGGCTTGGGACTGTTCTCCTTTGCAGTCTCATCAACCTCGCCAGTATTCAATGCTGAATAGTGGTATGAGAATGCCACACTCTCGGAAGATTCCTGCACTGCCTGCCTCTTCCTCTCCTTCCGGGTGACTAGTCACTTGCTATCAGAGCACCAGAATGTCAGCCAGTAGCCTTTGTGAATAGGAAAGGCCACCACTTCTTTAATTCATAAACAGGATAACACGATCTTTCCAAGCAGCTGTCATGTTGCTTTTATCGTGCAACGTTCAACAATACCCGCACTATCCAGGCCTTCCAGAAACATGGTGTTGGGGGACAAGGAATACCCACGGCATACATGGCTCACGATGCCCCACGACAACCCCAGTATGCTTAAGCAACACGGGTATAATCAAAGCCAGTGGACCATCAAGATCATAATTGAGCACACAATAATAAGCCACCTCAAACAAAAGTTCAGATGCCTCAACAGACTTGAAAGCTCCCTACAACATCCTCACAAAGGATCTCCCGGATCATAATGGTGTGCTGCATCCTGCATAGCTCCAGAGACCATTCTCTGGTTGGCAACCAGTAACTAGTGGGTGCCACAGGGATCAGTGCTGGGACCCCAACTATTTACAATCTATATAAACGACTTGAAAGAAGGGACTGAGTGTAACGTAGCCAAGTTTGCTGACGATACAAAAATGGGAGGAAAAGCAATGTGTGAGGAGGACACAAAATCTGCAAAAGGACATAGTGAGTGGGCAAAAATTTGGCAGATGGAGTATAATGTTGGAAAGTGTGAGGTCATGCACTTTGGCAGAAAAAAATCAAAGAACAAGTTATTATTTAAATGGAGAAAGATTGCAAAGTGCTGCAGTACAGCGGGACTTGGGGGTACTTGTGCATGAAACACAAAAGGATAGTATGCAGGTGCAGCAAGTGATCAGGAAGGCCAATGGTATCTTGGCCTTTATTGCAAAGGGGATGGAGTATAAAAGCAGGGAAGTCTTGCTACAGCTACATAAGGTATTGGTGAGGCCACACCTGGAATATTGCGTGCAGTTTTGGTTTCCATATTTACAAAAAGATATATTTGCTTTGGAGGCAGTTTGGAGAAGGTTCATTAGGTTGATTCTGAGGATGAGGGAGTTGACTTATGAGGAAAGGTTGAGTAGGTTGGGTCTCTACTCATTGGAGTTCAGAAGAATGAGGCGCAATTTTATCGAAACGTATAATAGTTATGAGGGGGCTTGACAAGGTGGATGCAGAGAGGATGTTTTCACTGATGGGGGAGACTAGAACTAGAGGGCATGATCTTAGAATATAAGGGGCTACCTATTTAAAACAGAAATGAGGAGAAATTTCTTCTCTCAGAGGGTTGTAAATCTGTGGAATTCGCTGCCTCAGAGAGCTGTGGAAGCTGGGACATTGAATAAATTTAGGACAGAAATAGACAGCTTCTTAAACGATAAGAGGGAGCGGGCGGTGAAGTGGAGCTGAGTATGATCTTATTGAATGGCGGAGAAGGCTCAAGGGGCCATATGGCCTACTCCTTTTCCTATTTCTTATGTTCTTATTACTACCTTTGAGGCCTGCATTTGGAAGAGGCAGAGCAGTGGCCATCATCCGAAGACGACGACCAGGGTGAAGGCAAGGATGCTGCAGAAGAAGGAGCACCATCTCAACGGAGCTCACGGGAGCATCGTCACCACCACATGAACTGCAGCGGGTCGAAGACAATGCCCACCACCAGCTTTTCAGCGTAACTAGGGATGGATAATAAATGCAGCCTTGCCAGTGTCATGCACATCCTGAATTAAATCACTAAATCTGAGATTCATAGAGTCGAAGGACATTGCTTTGTTGATTTAGATGAGCGATTGGATTGAAATGTCTTGATGTGGGTCAGTAAGTAATTGTTGAATTGATGACAAAGCCTAATGGTTGTGGAAGAGCTATATATCCACCCTTGAAAGGGGAATGGGTAGATTATATGTATGTTAATATAGAAGGATATGATTTAGCAGTTTGATTGGCAGAACCTTGTGCTTCAGTATTGAGACAATAGTAACCTTGGCATTAAAATTTTGACTAGCTTTCCAAAGTGCTGATGCTCTTTTAACCTGGTTCCTAATCTTTTGTCAGCTGAAAATACAGAAGATATCAAGCACCGGTTACTGATGTCAAGCACAGGTTGCCCTTGTAGAAGTTCAGACGTGGAATTGCTGGTTAGGAACCTTTGTCTATGCCAATTACTCAACCGGCACATCTTGTAACACTAAGGGCCCAAGTTTCCACATGATTCACGCCTGATTTTTAGGAGCAACTGGTGGAGAACGGACTATTTTAGAAATCGCAATTCTCCACATTTTTTTTTCTGCAGTTCTTGTCAGGTAGAACAGTTCTAGTTTAGAACAGAATTTTTTCTTCAAAAGGGGGCATGTCCGGCTACTGACGCCTGATTTGAAAGTTTCCACAGTGAAAATGTACTCCAAACTAAAGTAGAATGGAGCCAGTGAAGATTTTTGTAGAACTGAAAAAACCTGTTCTACACATTAAAAAATCAGGCGCAGGCTACAAATTAGGCGTCCAGAACGAGGTGAGGGGAAGGGAACTCATTAAATTCGACAATAAATCCTTATTTATACTTCTACAAATATTATACAAATAAATCCAACCTGAATAAACATTTATAAGCCACGAAAAGATTAAATAAACCATCTTCCTACCTGTGTGAAAGTGCTTCAGCCAGGGAGAATGCTGCAGCCATTCGTACCGCTGAGAGAGAGAGAGAGGGGGAGAGAGATGGGGGGTGGGGGGGGGGAGGGAGGGAGAGGGGAGGGAGAGAGAGAGAGAGAGAGAGAGAGAGAGGGGGGGGGCGTCGGGTCGGGGAACAGGAGTGCGGGTCGGGTCAGTCGGGGGGGGGGTGGGGGGAGCGGGTGTCTGGTCTCGGGTCGGTGCGGGGAGTGGGGGGAGCGGGTGTCGGGTCTCTGGTCGGTGCGGGGGTGGGGGGAAGCGGGTGTCGGGTCTCGGGGGAGCGGGTGTCGGGTCGTCGGGGGGGGGGAGCGGGTGTCGGGTCGGGTCGTGGTGGGGTGGGGGGGGGGGGGGGGGAGAGCGAGTATCGGGTCTGGTCAGGCGGGGAGCAGGAGCTGGCCGTGGGAGGAGCCTTATTCACGCAGCCCCAGTGAGGCCATTGGGCCAGGGCTAGGGGCTGCGTGCTTCGGGCCCCACCCACACAGTTCGGCGCCTGGAGCTACTGCACTTGCGTGCCGACTGTAGCGCGCATGTGCAGAGGTCCCGGCACTGTTTTCAGCGCCGGGACCTGGCTCTGCCCCCCCCCAGCTCGTGCTGACTGCGCCAAGGGCCAGAGGACCTGTAAGTAGGTGCAGACTACCGAGGATTTTTTTAGGCGCCGTTTTAGGCGCGAAAAACAGGCGCCCAGCTCGGAGGGGCGCCCGTTTTTTTTCTTGTGGAAACTTGGGCCCATATTCTTGTCTTGCTCAGTGTCATGAACTTGAGATTATGATTTGCTGGCACCAGTTACATGTTATTCTGTGATTTGCAATGGTGACAGTTTATCTTGCATAGTGAATGTGCATCCAGCAAGCAATTGTATCCAAGTAAATTCAGTTCTTCCTGTTTCATGTTTTCATTGTTCTTAATGTGAAATTAAGCTAAATAATTGATGAAGACTGAAGAGGAGAATCCTTGTGAACCGTTACTAGCTTATATGTAGCTTTTGAGATACCTACAGGTCCTGAAACAGCCTGTTTTATACACCTCTGTATCACTCTCTTTATCTTGCATTACATAATTAAAAAGTTTACTGTGTGATGCTGACAAGTGAGGATGACTAGTCTATACAGGAGAGGTGGTCTTTGAGATAGATCCGTGGTTGGATTGAGCGGAAGCCATACAACAAAGGAGGGGGGGAGGGGGGAAATATCATGGTGGAGGCATAACCAAGCAATGGGTTGGAAAAAGGCAGTGGATTTTAGTTACAACAACAACTTGTATTTATATAGCACCTTTAACATAGTGAAACGCCCCAAGGTGCTTCACAGGAGTATTGTGAGATAAAAAATTTGATTAATTAATGGAAAATTAGTATCCCTGAGCTAACAGCAAGCACCTTGAAATGTTTAAATTTCAGAAAATGAAAGTGTGTGAGGGGAAAAAGGCCTAAGCCTAGAAATTCAGGTTGTTTGTGCCTCCCGCTGGGGTGGGGGGGGAAGCGGTGAACTGGGCACAAAAGACTTTTCGCCTGGCTGCGGTACCACTAACCACGCCCCTAAATTCCGTGGTACCTGTAGTGCCTCGCACCCCACTGTGCGCAGCGCCCCATTAGCGCCCCAGACCCTAAATTGGGTATCATCCCCTGAAGCTACACCGGACAATGCCAGCGATAGCTTCAGGGGACATGAACCAGGTGGCAGGCCGCTCTCGGGGTGATATTTTTAAAAATTTGTCCGATGCTTTGAATGCGGGGTCCGTGCTACGATCGGTCAGTCCGGCACTCTGCTTGAGTGCCAGGCTATTGGCACGGCTCCCCCGCTCCCCGGTGGTGCAGGTAGATCTATGTTTATAATGCAGAGTTTGCAACTTGGGCCCTTCCTTTTAATTAAGGGAAGAGAACCTCCCACGCGGCAGCGCGACACGGCCAAGTGCGTAGCGCTGGGCCCCGCCCCTGACGTGTCCACCCCGCTAGCGCCCCAGAAAGGAAGTGGAGCACATTATTTTACGCTCCATTTCTCGAGAGGCGAGACTCCTGCGCCTAACATGAAGTCTCGCGTCTCGCGATTGTTACTGCCCCCATAGAACAGTAGATAACTGGAAATGAGTTAGACGACTGTAAGTAAAAATGGAGTTCTGATGAACCCACAAACGACAACATTTCGTTGCAGCATTTTGGAGAAAAATGTGAAAGTATGTCCTGAATAATATCAATGTAAAGCCCTCCTGGCGTAATGTTT
Organism: Pristiophorus japonicus; assembly: GCF_044704955.1. Lineage (NCBI taxonomy): Eukaryota > Metazoa > Chordata > Chondrichthyes > Pristiophoridae > Pristiophorus > Pristiophorus japonicus. The sequence goes on along the minus strand of NC_091982.1, from coordinate 180,091,026 downwards.
GTTTATTATGGGTTCTTCGTTTTCCCCCTCTTCCCACCCCATAGCCAGCACTTGGGGAATCCTTTTGCTTCAGTAAACTGCTTTCATGTTGTGATTATGGATGCATGAGGGAGAGAAACAACAACAGGACATTTATTTGATAGAATATATTACATTTTCGCATTACGTGTGTTTTAATGTTTTGAGACTTATCAATGTTGTCATTCTGCTATTGACTTTTCTTGTGTTTGCAGAGAAGAGTTTCTGATCACATCAACCGCTATGCTGAGCTAACAGGTTTTGACATATGAAAGTCAATAATGTAACTTTATCAGCACAGAATCCTGAGGGTTAAATGTAAGCTCAGAAGGATGCTTTGCTAAATGTTAAAAATTCATAGATGTTGAAGGAAATTCGCGAAGGTATCGGATACCTCGTGAGGCATTTACTGATGAATAGTAAAAACTGTGAAGTGTTATTTTCCATAATACAACTGCACAAAAGATGCAAAATGTTACATAATTCGAGTATGGTCCTTCTGTCATAACTGTGGGACAAGGCACAAGCAGAGGGATTAAGGACATTTGATAAATTATTATTAATAACGGGTCCTCTGCCCTTTATATCTCTCTTGCATGTTTGCAGCTATGCAACCTGCTTCTTCAAGTAGAGGTCCAATAAGGTTTAAATATGGAATTAAGATAGTGTTGCCATTCATGGATCTCTGCTTTGTAATAAAGCAACTGCTGTTGGAAAATCTGTCATATTTTATGAGCAATGCTGCTATGTTACAGATTACCTGCTGTTCCACTATCTCCATTCAACTTCATCTATAATGCCTTTAAATAAATAGTGTTTAGAGCAGAAAGATAAAGGAGCCTGCTGCATTTGAAATGATTCCCAGGGGTAGAGTTTCCACTTTGGGCAAAGTGGGCACAAATTGCGCTTGAAATTGTTTTTCTGAGGTGAAGTTATGAATCAAGTTTCCGTCCAAACTCATTTGCATAATCACAAATGTAGAATTTTCCTTGAACCAGTGCAATCAGTCAGCGAAATACCTGTAGAACGTAATTATTTTTTTTTTTCTTTGCATTTAAAATATATTCAGTGATGTATTTAAGAGCGGTAACCTGGTACAGTTTATTAATACAGCTGAAAATGGGTTTATCACAAAAAATTGGCATTTTTAATAAGAGTGAGTAACCGAATTTAAAATCTCTGAAAATGACTTGAGGAAAAAAAACAACTATACTGAACCATTTACTAGTTTCATTGGTGTACACTAGTCAGCTTCTTAATAAATTACATAATTTTTAATATTTAAAAACCTTTAATACATGAGCACTGGTTCCTATGCAGCAAAAAAACACAAGCCCAATTTGAAGAGCCTTCTTGAATGGACACAATCGGTGGAAACCCACCATGCTCATTATTTTGATCGGGGGCAGGCCAGTTTTGTGGATGGGGTCGGCTTCCAGCGTAACGTTTTTTAAACCAGAGGAAATACGATTTACGCTTGACAAAGTATTTAAAATGATGTGATCTTTTATGCTGGTTTGGCTGATTTCAGACGGATTGCGCTAATAAAACCGGCGCAAACTAATGGAAACGCTAGGTCCCAGTCCAGGATCGAACCTGGGACCTTCCTTTATGTCTCACAGAGCCGCGGGGGCAGCCTTTCCCACCCTGTGTTCTTTGACTTGTGTGATGTTGCTCCTGGAGAAAAATGAGAAAAAGAATAGTTTTGGGATGCAGATTAAAATCCTAGTAAAATAGTCTGTTATATTTTATAGTTTAAACATAAAGATATTTATATCTGTTTAGTGCATATAAGGGTTTTGAAAATGTCAGTCACGCTTCAGACATCACCTCTCCAGATGTTACACTTCAAAGTATAAAAAAGGCAGTCATTATTCTTCAAGGACCAAGGAGTTCTGGATTGCACCCATGTGATCTTATGTGCTCCACATTTACCACAACCGATGTCAACGGAAAATGATTACTCTCTCTCAACGTGCAGCAGGTCTGCAACCCGCATGTGGTGTGAAGTGCTGACAGCATCCAATGCAGAGTGGCCTCCTCAGGCAGATCGAGGGGAGGAAGAGAAATAGGAGCAGGAGCAGGCCACCTGGCCCCTCGAGCCTGCTCCACCATTTAATAAGATCATGGCTGATCTACTCATGGACTGAGCTCCACTTCCCTGCCCGCTCTCCAAAACCCTTTATTCCCTTATCGCTCAAAAATCTGTCTATCTCCGCCTTAAATGTATTCAATGACCCAGCCTCCTCGGCTCTCTGGGGCAGAGAGTTTAACAGATTTACAACCCTCTGAGAGAAGAATTCTTCCTCATAGTTTTAAATGGGCGGCCTCTTATGCCCCCTAGTTTTAGTTTCCCCTATGAGTGGAAATATCCTCTCTGCATCCACCTTGAGGGGCTCCCTCATTATCTTTATATGTTTCGATAATGATGTTCTGATGAGGGTTCACATGTAACTTAACATAAAAGCAGTGATCTGAAGGATTCATTATATGGTTTGCTGACAGGTAATGTAGGGTATAATAGGATAAAAAGACAGACCGACTTGGGGCTCAATTTTCCCATCATTTGCACTGTTTATTTTTTTGGCGCACGCCTTTTTATCTGGCGTATTTATTTTTTTTAAGTTTCCCCCTGCGATCTGCGCTGGCGTAACTGCCTTAGTTATGATTTTTGCAGGCCAGTTTTTTTTTAAACGTCATAGGGGGTTCCCTCATGTCTGCGCCGGTTTTTTCAATTGTTCGCAGTTTGGCCAACATTTTTTTCTCTTAGGTTGGTGTATCTGGCCACTCCCGAAAAACCTTCTGGTGAGTTAAGAAAACCAGCGCACATTCACAAATCTGCGCTGAAAGACGCCTTTGTTTTTAAATCGAAGCTTTTGGAAGGAGTCAAGAACACTGTCAAAATCAATAATAAAGTTAAACTTTTTTTTTTAAACCTGTCAACGTAGAAGTGTAAATTTGTTGGATTTCAGAATGTTCTCGTTTTTTTTTTTACTCACTCACACGCCACCAGTGAACGCCTTGAAGAAGGCCTGGAGGGTTGTAGGTTTGGCTGGCAGAATCGGCCTCGTGCCCGGACACAGCAGCTTGGGGTTCGGTTACAAACCGAGCTGGGGAGGGGGGAGGAGAGAGAAGAGAGAGAGAGAGAGAGAGAGAGAGAGAAAAGTCACAAGACCTTTGAGTGTGGTCCATCCATATAGATCGGTAGAGATACAACTGCGAACCTGTGCTGCCCGCTTTCCTGCCGTTTGGAGCTGCTTTCAAAAGGTTAAATTTAAGTCAGCGACAACTATTCCACATGGACATGTTTATTGTTTGGACTGTTCCGTAATATTGTGTATTGAGTTAATGGAACATGGTTCAGTTTTAATGTAAAATATATTTTATTCAAAAGTTTACAATAACTTAACTTTTAAGAAAATAATTCTTGTATCAAACTTTACTTTAAGATCACTTATAAACTTGTAAATTTACATAACTTACAAAAACCTTTTAATTTGAGAACAGTAACAATAATAATAACAATAACAACAGCAGCAGCAAAGAAAGGCTGCACCCATCTCTCAACCCCTTAGTCTAAGACCGCCCGCTGCGCTGGGTCTTGGACACTCTACCACCCCTGCCTGCAGGCGGTGGCACAGCGTTTCTGGGCTTGATACCAAGCTTATTCTTTCCAACATCTTGGGTACTGCGTACCTCTTGAGGGTGGGGGGTGTCAGCGTCAGGCGACAAGTTGGAGGGCCTGGCTTTGGGCTCTTCAAAGGTCAGTGTGGGGATTGGAGTGGGAGTGGCAGTTGATTCTGTCAATGGGCCCTGACTGTCTCAACGACCAGCAACATTCCCTCCCTCATGGCCAGTGACGTGGTTTGCACTACCTCTGACATTCCCTCCCTCATGGCCACTATTCTCTCACTGATGGTCCCGGATATCATTCCCATTTCTCGAGAGAGTGTTGTTACTTCTCCCAACAGTCCCGTTACCTCATCACTCACCCCACTGATGGTGTCCAGGAGTGATCGCATAAGGTCAATGTTCTCTGCACTCTGACATCATCTGAATCACATCTGTTAGATCCTGCATCTCAGGAGAGTGTGGTCGAGCTCTCCTTCCCCTCCTCCCCATGGGTCTGGTTCGCACCACACCACTGGAACCCTTTTTAGAGAGGGTGTCTTTCTGCTGGGTGGGACATATACAGCTGGTCATATTTACAATTGCATTGAATAAATTAAAATACTACTTACACTAACTGCTTGACGACGGTCCTGTCATTTCTTTTTACACTGGTCACCAGATCTCATGGTGTTCATCACTGCGCAGTAAAATTTTCTGCATCTTGGTTCCAGTGTTTCTTCTTTTCTTTTGGTGGAACGTTTGTGACCTCTGCTGGTGTCCACCTGTTCTCAATCACAGTAACTAGTGCTTCCACTTCTCCCTATAAGAATTTCTTGGTCCTTGCACTGCGTTGCATCTTGTATTGCTGCAGCTGTGATGTTTCCATGCGCTCTCACACAGCACTCCTCTCACACACACACACACAACTGGCTCTTTAAAAATGGCTGATTGCCAAATCAGAACTGTACTGTGCATGCGCATCCATTGGACCGACATCAAAAATGTAACTTTTTTCCCCCTGTGCACGTGCAGAAGGTGCGGCATTGTTTTTTTGGTACAGACAGCAAACACCCCCCCCCCCCCCCCCCCCCCCGAGGCGACTGGACACGCTGTGCGGCGCCAAATTCGAATTATACATCGGGGAAACTTTGGCAAAATATTTCTGGCCTAGAAAAGCAGGTGTAACTCTGGCAGTACGCCAGAAAATGGGCTTGGGGAAAATTGAGCCCGATGATTTATGTAGCGCCTTTCACGACGTCTCATAGCACTTTGGAGTTTAGTCACTGTTGTAATGTGGGAAACGAAGAAGAAAAAAAAGGGGAAGCAAAAGTTTATCATGAACCCATAGCATGCCTTCCTACTTCCCTTATCTTTAACATTGTCTAGACTCCCCAGGATAGGCTCTCCTGCCTCATTGGATGAAAGGTCAGAGATTCGGGGGGACTTTCATCTGTTCCAGCCCCTTCACTCAGGTATCATGAGCTTGAAAACAAAGAATGTTTTATGTGCAAGTTTTTATGTGTCTTGGCTATTGCATAACATGCATCAACATTCAATTATTAAGAACATAGAACATAAGAACATAAGAATTAGGAACAGGTGTAGGCCATCTAGCCCCTCGAGCCTGCTCCACCATTCAACAAGATCATGGCTGATCTGCCCGTGGACTCAGCTCCACTTACCCGCCCGCTCCCCATAATCCTTAATTCCCTTATTGGTTAAAAATCTTATCTATCTATGATTTGAATACATTCAATGAGCTAGGCTCAACTGCTTCCTTGGGCAGAGAATTCCACAGATTCACAACCCTCTGGGAGAAGAAATTCCTTCTCAACTCGGTTTTAAATTGGCTCCCCTGTATTTTGAGGCTGTGCCCCCTAGTTCTAGTCTCCCCCACCAGTGGAAACAACCTCTCTGCCTCTATCTTGTCTATCCCTTTCATTATTTTAAATGTTTCTATAAGATCACCCCTCATCCTTCTGAACTCCAACGAGTAAAGACCCAGTCTACTCAATCTATCATCATAAGGTAATCCCCTCATCTCCGGAATCAGCCGAGTGAATCGTCTCTGTACCCCCTCCAAAGCTAGTATATCCTTCCTTAAGTAAGGTGACCAAAACTGCACGCAGTACTCCAGGTGCGGCCTCACCAATACCCTGTACAGTTGCAGCAGGACCTCCCTGCTTTTGTACTCCATTCCTCTCGCAATGAAGGTCAACATTCCATTCGCCTTCCTGATTACCTGCTGCACCTGCAAACTAACTTTTTGGGATTCATGCACAAGGACCCCCAGGTCTCTCTGCACCCCAGCATGTTGTAATTTCTCCCCATTCAAATAATATTCCCTTTTACTCTTTCTTTTTTTCCCCCCCCAAGGTGGATGGCCTCACATTTTCCGACATTGCATTCTGCCAAACCTTAGCCCATTCGCTTAACCTATCTAAATCTCTTTGCAGCTTCTCTGTGTCCTCTACACAACCCGCTTTCCCACTAATCTTTGTGTCATCTGCAAATTTTGTTGCACTACACTCTTGTCCCCTCTTCCAGGTCATCTATGTATATTGTAAACAGTTGTGGTCCCAGCACCGATCCCTGTGGCACACCACTTACCACCGATTTCCAACCCGAAGCCAGATATGTAACGATAAAAAGAGAGCACAATGAATAGAAATGATTTTTTTGGATCAGAATGCATGCTCTATTCTTCATTTACTTATTGTTTTTGTGATGTCTGTAGTGATTCATTGAAGAATACAGAAAAGCTTCTTCAACATTTGCATTATCACTCTCTGATTCTGTCTGCCCATAAGAATTAATTCTTCCCCTTCGTATTGGTGCATTTCCTCGCTGAATGCTCAGTTCCTTTTGAAAATGTGATTCATTGGAATTGTTCCTGTGTCCTGCTCACATTAAAAAGCAAAATCACCTCAGAAAAACTCGGAGTCAAAACCAGATGATATCTGATTTGGTTAATATCCTCCCTTTTTGCATCATAAATGCTACCTGCCCCATTTGATCCTCACCCACCTGAGTAATGGGAGATGAATCTATTAGAATCACTGTTATATCCTGTTCTGACTCTCATCTGATCAGGGTTACTTGATTTTTTTTGTTGTAAAACTTCTCAAGTGATTTCCTGATATCCTTTCTTCTTCAAATATGAATACATGAAGGTTCATCAGTACATTGGACTTCTGTGCTTTGAAGCTAATTGATCACCTCAGTGACAAGTGACAACTAAATAACCACAGGCAAATATTGGCAGAATGGATATTGGGAAGAAGAGATGTATGTGACCAACCAAGTTAATAACTTTGTGGATGAAGGTTAACAATGACATTGTCACCCACTTCCGTTCTCTGTAGCACAAACACAATTTGGAAGAATTCCAGCCAACGTTTCCCAATCTGCTTTGCCAATGTCTGCTACTTGTCAGACTTTTTGTGGGGTGGGTTTGGTTATTGCAATCACGTGCCTTACTGCTTGCTGTTCAGATTTGTCAGTGGTGCCAGTGGCCTTTGTGTGGCAACAGACAGAATCTATTTTCTTCTTCCCACGTTACCAATATGCAGGAGAAAGAATTTAACTGAAGAAGGCGGCAATAGCACTAAACAAATGAATCACTGAAGCTATAATAGTTCATTAAATTACTGCTGAAGAAAGCAGGTTATTTCAAAACTATTGGCTGAGCCTGCTTTTCCAACTATAGCCTTTTCAAGCAAATAATAAGGAGCACAACCATTTCATCTCGGTGCCCTATTATGAAGTAACATAGTAACAAAAATAAATACGCTCGTAAAACCAAATAACAAGCTCTTTTAATCAGAATTATATAATTTCCTTACTGAATTTAACATGACGCTTGATTTTTTTTCATTATGGTTGTCACTGCTTTTTCTCATTTTTTGTATTGTTTCAATATCTTAATTTCACATTTATGAATGCAATGGAAAATTATATGTATAGAAAAGACACATTTCCAAAAACACTAATTTGTGATGTAATTATTAATAGAGTGTTAGCTTGTTAAACTGGAAATCTCTTGATCAGAACAGTCTTGGGCAAGCTCAACATCTTTATCCAGCAAAACAAATTATATAAAATATACGTAGAAATTCATATGTTCTGGAAAAACAATTTTATTTAAAGGTTCCCACTAACATAAGAACATAAGAAATAGGAGCAGGCCATATGGCCCCTCAAACCTGCTCCGCCATTCAATAAGATCATGGCTGATCTGATCATGGACTCAGCTCCACTTCCCCGCCCGCTCCCCATAACCCCTTATCCCCTTATCATTTAAGAAACTGTCTATTCCTGTCTTAAATTTATTCAATGTCCCAGCTTCCACAGCTCTCTGAGGCAGCAAATTCCACAGATTTACAACCCTCAGAAGAAATTTCTCATCAGTTTTAAATGGGCGGCCCTTTATTCTAAGATCATGCTCTCTAGTTCCAGTCTTCCCCATCAGTGGAAACATCCTCTCTGCATCCACCTTGTCAAGCCCCCTCATAATCTTGTACGTTTCGATAAGATCACCTCTCATTCTTCTGAATTCTAATGAGTAGAGGCCCAACCTACTCAACCTTTCCTCATGTCAACCCCCTCATCTCCGGAATGAACCTTCTCTGAACTGCCTCCAAAGCAAGTATATCCTTTCATAAATATGGAAACCAAAACTGCACGCAGTATTCCAGGTGTGGCCTCACCAATACCCTGTGCAGCTGTAGCAAGACTTCCCTGCATTTATACTCCATCCCCTTTGCAATAAAGCCCAAGATTCTATTGGCCTTCTTAATCTCTTGCTGTACCTGCATACTATCCTTAGGGCATCGATTAACAAATTACCTATTAGAGGCAGGTATCCTGTAATGTAAATCAGGGCCAACGTAATCTCCTGGACTAGTCGGAGAGCAATTTTCCATTTTTATCCCCCGTAATTGGCCTGGGCTTCTATCTGTTTTTTGCCTCTCGCAGGAGATTTTGTAGCTCTGGGTGGGGTGGGAGAGCATTATGATGCACAAGGCAGTGCAACAGTAATGGGACAGGTTGGATGGACCAGTAGGTTTGTTCCTGTTCATTTTTGTATGTTGCATTTGTCATTTATGCACATGCTGTTTGTAGCCACCAGATGGTGTCATTGTTGGAGGACACTGAGCAGCACGCACATGGTGCTGCTCAGGTATAAAAGGCCAGCCATTTTGAGAGTCAGGCACTTTGGGACTAAATAAGCACAGGCAAGGTCATTACCTTGCTTAGTTAAACAGTACTCAGTTTGAACCTTCATTGCATACATAACAATATTATTAGTCATTAGTGAACTATTAAGTAACTTTTTTGTACATTCACATTTTTGCCACTAATCTTAATCCAAGATAACAAATTAATTTTTTTATTAAATTACTTTTAAAATTGTACATAGACAATAACTGCATTTAACAAGTCATTTGTGAATGTAGGAGGATGTTTTTTTTATATATGATTAGATGTTCTGTCTGTTCCTCAAAATCAATAAGGTTCTTTAATTGTGGGGGTGAAGCGCTCGTAGCTTTATTGAGCATACATGCAATAGTACTTAGGCATACACTTAAAATATAGTACATACATCCATACCCAAGGGCTGGGGACTCAAATGCATTACAGTTTTAAGTTCAGTATTCTGGTTGATCAAACTTTGTGAAGCTAAATTTTATTACAGTCTGCCACTTTTTATACCTTTTGAGAGCTACAAGTTCCTTATCAAAATGTCTATATATGGCAAGCTACACGGACCTGATCATATCTTGTTTGCATGTATAGCTTTACATCCTTAAACTGCAGAGTAGTGACTAATGGGTCATTTTACAATACTTCCATTGATTGACATGGGGGAAGATGTAAACATCTTGCTTTCTACTATCTCAGGTTTCTTGTCTCACCCCTACTATTCATTTCCACATTACATGATTATATCCACAGTTAAAATAGAACTTTGCATAAGGAGAATTTAATTGGATCTATACCATATCAATTCCTTCAGTTTAAAAAGCCGATTTCCTTACTAACCAGCTCCTTTTTTTGCATTGGGCTAACAAGATCAGTATAACTCCTTTTTTTAAATCAATTTCTCTCTTAGTATATATAACTGCTATTCCACCAAGTGAAATATTTAATTATAAATCTGTCTTCGATTCTGTATCATTCAACAGCAGCTTGATTTTGCATGCCCCCCCCCCCCCCCCATGCTGCAGAAACCTTAATTAAATAAAGGACTATGGGCCCAAGTTTCCACATGATTTGCGCCTGATTTTTAGGAGCAACTGGTGGAGAACGGACTATCTTAGAAATCGCAATTCTCCACATTTTTTTTCTGCAGTTCTAGTCAGGTAGAACAGTTCTACTTTGGAACAGAATTTTTTCTTCAAAAGGGGGCGTGTCTGGTCACTGACGCCTGATTTGAAAGTTTCCACAGTGAAAACGTACTCCAAACTAAAGTAGAATGGAGCAAGTGAAGATTTTTGTAGAACTGAAAAAACCTGTTCTACACATTAAAAAATCAGGTGCAGGTTACAAATTAGGCGTCCAGAACGAGGTGGGGGGGGGGGGAAGGGAAGTCATTAAATTCTATAATAAATCCTTATTTATACTAATACAAATATTATACAAATAAATCCAACCTGAATAAACATTTATAAGCAAAGAAAAGATTAAATAAACCATCTTCCTACCTGTGTGAAAGTGCTTCAGGCAGGCCTTTCTGGACCGAAGGCTGAACGGGCCGGCCCGAGACTTCGGGCAGGGCCCGTCCCCAGCACCAGATTTACAGGTAGGTGGCGTCGGGTCGGGTCGGGGGGAAGAGAGAGAGAGAGAGAGGGCGGTCAGGTCGGATCCAGAGCGGGGGGCGGGAGCGCGGGTCGGGTTGGGTCCAGGCGGGGAGCGGGAACAGGACCTCGGGTCGGGTCCAGTCGGGGGAGCTGGAACAGGAGCGCGGGTCTGGTCGGGGGGGGGGGGGGGGGGCGCGGGTGTCGGGTCTGGTCCGGAGGCAGGGGGGGGGCAGGGAGCGAGTGTCGGGCCTGGTCGAGGGGGGTGGGGGGGAGCAGGAGCTGGCCGTGGGAGGAGCCTTATTCACGCAGCCCCAGTGAGGCCATTCAGCCAGGGCTAGGGGCTGCGTGCTTCGGGCCCCTCCCACACAGTTCGGCGCCTGGAGCTACTGCACTTGCGCGCCCACTGTAGTGCGCATGTGCAGAGGTCCCGGCACTGTTTTCAGCGCAGGGACCTGGCTCCGCCCCCCTACAGCTCCTGCTGCGCTGCGCCGAGGGCCAGAAGACCTGCAGGGAGGTGGAGAATACCGAGGATTTTTTTAGGCGCACATTGTGGCGCGAAAAACGCGCGTCCAGGTCGGGACTGCGCCGTTCTAGACGCTTGTAGAAACTTGGGCCTTAACTGTTGTCCTTGCAGCCAATTGATTACAATTCTGAGACTTAGCAACCAATATGCAAAGGTAGGTTTCCAATGAACTTATCTCGGGTGGGGGCAGGACATCCTGCATCCCAAGCATTGTTGGTGGTTGCATCACTTTGGTGGTTGGAAGCTTTGTTTTAAACTGAATAATCAGCTCCCAGACCTGGTAATCACATTTTTACAAGGAAAGTAAATGGTGAACATGGTTGGAAATGCTGGTGGAAGAGATTGCCCAAAGATTCTTCTTATGGACGTCAACTCTACCACCCTCTTTGCTAGACCTGTCAGAATACCACGACAAAGGAAACAATATTGGTTGTTCTAAGTTATTCCCATAGTCCCATTGATGGGAGCACAGTATCTAAAGTGTGTTCAAAGTCAGAGGCTAAAATTGTCCCGCACCCCGTTCGGGGGCGGTGAGCTTCCGTGCTCGAGTAGTTATCGGCAGGATGGGACGTCCTGCCCCCGACATGGAAATGCCCTTTGTGCCCCTCATAGTGCTGACACGCCATTACGCCCCTCCCTTTCAGTTAAAGGGGAGGGCTGCTGCGAACTCTGCAAGTCCTTTGGTGGCCACCAGGGACAATCTCGACCGGGTCAGCAGCCTGGCACCCAAAGAGGAATGCTGGGCAGCATGATGGCGGCTCGGTCGAGATGAGGGCCGCCATTGACGGGCCGATGGAAGTGTCGGCCGACAAAAAAAAATGGCCGCTCGAGGCGCACACGGCCTTCTCTTTATAAGGGGCGCTCCGTGACATCAGCCCACGCGAGCCTTGCATCCCGTGGGGCAATTTCCCTTGTGGGGTGCAAAGGGGTCGGCGCTAGGCGGTGAGGGGTCGGCGTGCAAGGCGATGACATCATCGCTGCTTGCACGCCAACCTGGGGTACAAATCGCGGGGTGCAGTGCTAACTTCACATTGTCCCCAAAATCAAGGTGGCAATTTCGCCCCAGGCGCAACCACTGCCAGCTCCCGGGCGAAAGGGCAACTGCGCCCTGTTAGCGCCTCCCAGCTAACGAGGCGCAAAAAAGGGGCAATTTCGGCTCCAGAGTACTTTGCATTTTCAGAAATGAAAAGATAACTTAGGCGGAGCAATAGTGGAAGTGTATCAAAATAGAATTTTTTTTAAAGCCCGAATTGTGATGTTTCTAATTTCTTATTCTGGTGTACTGAGGGTTAAATTAATCTTTGAAAACAAAAACGGGTTGGAGTGTAAAACAGGCGACTGATTCACTATCCAATATGAATTTCACCCCCATTGAATTTTAGAATCTCATACAGATGCAGCAGTCACTATTGTGTCTTTACTCTTTATATGCTCTCCTATTTTAAAACTTGGCATTTAAGTGAAATGTCTAGTGTTAGCCTTGATGAGTCTATATTTAGCCTCTAATTGTAATCTTTATTGTATGTGTCATATTGCCTTTTCACCAGCTGAAGGTACATTTCAGCGTGGAATGACTGCTTACTGGATACACGTTCATGTGTCTGTGGGAGTAATTTCCATGCTTAATGGAGAATTAGTGACTGACAGGCTTCATCTATTGAAAGAAACAGCCTGGTAATAGCTAACCCTTTAAATTCCATACTGCCATTTTTACAAACCCAATATCTCGCAATTTACTCAGACAAAAAATCCAGTGGAAAGAACTATTTTTGGTTCAGTATTCTTTATAATGTTAATCAGGATGATTGCAGAAATTCATTTTTGCAGATATAATAGAGAAACCACGTTGAAAGTGGCACAGGAATTCCAAAATCCTATTTTTGTTAACTCTCTTTCAAATTGATTCACACTTGATTACAGCATACTTTGAACATTCAGGGCTAAAAGATAAAAGATTGAGCATTACTGCAAGTACACTGGCACAATCCTTATCAGGGGAAACATGTGCAAGTATTCATCAGCCATGGTTTAAAAATATGGAAATGTGGGTTATACACACTTAGCAAAAATTACAAGTTAGATTTGATCCTGCAATATATTACTTTGTTTCATTAGTCTCGCACAATCCAATTACAATAAATCCCACTGGAACTGCTGTAGGATTCTAGCTTTGAATTATTGGTGGGTTACCCTTGCAGCAATCTTTATGACGACCTTCACTGCATAATTTACATTTTCATATGATAATTGTGTTCACATGCTCATTTAAAAATGTTTTTGCCTTATTACTGGCCATCAGTAACTGGATGGTTAGAAGTATTAAATAAGTAGACAAATCTTTTTCTAAGTACCATATTTTAGTTCTGTAAAACACATTTCTACTTTCTCCAATGTGGGTATGCATTTTAAAACTCTAAACTGTGCAAATCTGGCCTTTCTACCTGTAATACAAATAAGATGACAAGGATAATTTGGCCTAATGATTCTTATTTGAATCATGTGATAGCAGATAATGAACTGCATTTGTAGCAATAAACCAGTGGTTTATTGAAGCTCCTTCAAGTGTTTAAAATTAAATTGGCCATCAACTCTACAGTCAGATAATTGTTTTTCCAAGCAAAGTATTTCAATAAATGCTACAGATTCTGCCTATTACAAATTACAACAGTGACTGCACTCCAAAAGTACTTCATTGGCTGTAAAGTGCTTTGAGATGTTCGGTGGTCGTAAAAGGTACTACATAAATGCAAGTCTTTATTAAAATAAATCTGATGCCAATAGGATTTACACTGGATTCAATTAGATCTAAAAAAAAAATTTAAAATCACCACTTTATCCTGTTAGATGATTTAAAATGATCTTAACTAGCCGGTTGGATCCCTGCAGTGCTTTTTGGAACGCAAATTGAGAGATGTTCGGATAAAATGGCTTGCCTCCTTTTGAGTTGTCAGAACTGTTAGCCTCTCACCAGGACCTGAACCTGTATTTGTTATACTGCCAGTGGATTTTCAGTCCAATCTATTCTTGATCATTCAAAGTCATTTTTCTAATGAAAAAAATAATATCCAGTAATGCAATTTAAGTTTTTTAAATAATGCATAAAAGTGAGAATTTAGTGCTTAAAACATCTGAATTAAATTAAGTGAGTTTGAACAAAGAAGATTAGACTGTCTTTGCTTAAGATGCAAATGTCTGTCTTGTTCAACTGTTGCAGCGCCACTGGAGCAAGGTGAAAACAATTTGTATGTGCTTCCTTTTGTGCACCATGCATGTTGATGCACACAATTTGACAACAGCACACAGGCCGAGGTGAAATTACAAACCTGAGCCCCCGGCTCCAGACAAAAGGTTATTGGAACGAATCACTATTTTTGCCCTATGCCCTGAAATGTGACACTTTTGAGGTGTGACACAATGAATGTGTGTGAGATGTAATAGATGTAGCCACCATCAAAATAACCAGCAAGTCGGAGTTGTGACTGGAATGCGTTTCCTTCAACAGAAGTCAGGAACCCTCAAGTTTGCAGTATTTTCGATTATTCAGGTTATTGATTAATAGTCTCAAGAAAGTTATCCTTTTCCAAGGCTGCCTTTGGACTGGAATTTTGTTTAAAAAAAATTTATCACAAGTGGTTTGATTTTGAATTAACGATCACTGGATGTCTCAAAGCCCTTTACAGCCAATGAAGTACTTTTTGAAGTGTAGTCACTGTTGTAATGTGGGTAATGTTGTAATGTAATGAAAGTGATATGTGGCATATTGAAGATTGAAAGCAAATACAGGCTGTGTATCAAGTGTTTATTTTTAATTTAATTGACAGCTAATCATTTTCTAACAAGTTAATATGAATGTAATGACTTACTCATATATCCTAATTTTAAGTCTTGATGTAATTTGTTAGTTTCTACATTTATAATTAACCTTTAGAGAAGAAATCTTGACAAACATACATTATAACTGGGCAGGATAATAATACCTATATTTTCCAGCAGGAGGTGCAATTAGTCTTTAACACATTCCATGTACTGAAGTCATTGGAGAAAATGGAATCAGAGGCTGAATTTTGTTTTTCTAGCTGCTGCCGACATAAATTTCCTTATAGTCATTTGGGAATGGCTGAGAACATCCTGTATTTCCTGACACTTTAGACATCCAAGAATATTTATGGTATTTATGTTGGCTTTATATTAGTGTTGAAGTGTTTTGTTAAATTGCTTTTTTTTTAAATGGTAGGAATTGTACATAATTCATGTATAACTTCAGCTCCTACACACCTTGATTATACGATATTAGACTTTTTCCTGCAATACCCTTCAGCTCAAAAATGTCCTGTGCCCTAACTTGCTGGAAGTGCGAGCTGATAGCGGTGAGGGCAATCTGGGACATTAGTGGATGGCCGGACCAACACTGTATCCTTAACCCATGAGATTGAAGGATTGAAAAATAAACAGACAAATGATTGAGAAGGAAGGTGAGTTAGAGCGCGTGAATTAGAATCAAATCAGTTACAGAAAAAGAAATAAAAGAAAAGGGAAGAAAGATTAGAGAGAGAAAAAAAGAGACATTTTTATTAACATTTTTTAAATCTCCAAAAACAATTTGCTACCTGAAGAAACAGTTTAAATTGTTCACATTCTGGGCCAGAGCGGTTGACTGACAGTCATCACACCATTAAAAGGGTACTTGCACTATTAATTACTCAAATTAACTTCCCGAGGTGAGTTTAATGGGTAATTAATGAGCAAATCCATTAAGTTCTTAAAAATAATGGGGAGACTAAAGACGAGATGCTATTTGTGTGAAGCAAATGGCAGAGCTGTGTAAATCGAGCAGCAGGTTCTGGAGATTCGCAACTCATGACGCATCTCTTAATCCCCTGAACTTGCTGGCCATTTTTGCACATGAATAATGGCAAAGGTCATTAATATGTCATTATTTTATCAGCAAGTTCCAGACCATTATATTTCAGCAGGTGGGAATCTGAAAGATAAGTTGCACAGATTTAGTGATAAATGTTGTTTGAGATTTATCAGAATGTCATGAAGGTTCATTATTTTCTGTGTAGATTTTAAAACACTCTAATACCGATCTTTTACATTTTTCATATCTGTTGTCATCATCATCATAGGCGGTCCCTCAAATGAGGATGACTTGCTTCCACGTGAGTTCACAGATGTTTCAATGAAGGACCCGATGTTCCAGTTCTGAACACAATTGAAGGGGTTGAAGATGCCTGTGTGTGGATTTTTTTAACGAGTGGTGACTGTTGCACATCAGCTACCACACGGGCTTGATAAAGCTAGGCCTTTATCCAGTGGCAAGGGTTAACCAGGATGACTGGAGACCTGCTTTGCTGCATGGACCTAGTGCACACACATATCTCAGTGTGGGCTGGCTCGTGCTGCCCCTGGGCCCTCGGCTCTTCTGGGCCCCGTACTCTCATTTGCCGCACCTCCGCCACGACCTCTGGCTGCTCCTCTGCCACAAACGTTCATCGCACCTCGGCCATGATCTCTCAGCGCTTCTCTGCCACAAAACACTCGCTGCATGTCTGCCACGATCTCCCGCGTTGTAGGTTGCTATTAGTGACATTCTGTCTGCATTGCTGGGATTGTGCTCAAGGAAATAATATGAAGTTACAAACTATAATGGTTTTTGCATATGTTACTTAATACAGGTGAAACTTAGATACCATTTCCCCCTATGCTAAGAAGCATGGGGTAGATTTTCAATTTGCTGCCGGTGTATAAAACTGACGTTGGTGATTGACCGCCCGTTCTAGAAACCGCCGGATTTTAGTTTTCAAGTTGAAAATCTATCCCATGATTAACAATTAAATTTCATTAATGGATGGAGTAAAGAAACTGAAGGGAAAAGTTTACGCAGAATAATGAAAAGCAGAAGTAATGCATGGAGGGGGAAAAAGCCATTAGAAAGGGTCATTAATGAAAGGAATTTGATGAACAGGTGGCTTGCTGCTGGGGTGACTTTCATACCTTTCTAATGGCTTTACTCCATCCATTAATGAAATTTAATTGTTAATCATGGGATAGATTTTCAACTTGAAAACTAAAATCCGGCGGTTTCTAGAACGGGCGGTCGACCACCAACACCAGTTTTATACACCGGCAGCAAATTGAAAATCTACCCCATGCTTCTTAGCATAAGGGGAAATGGTATCGAAGTGCATTTGTACTTTTAAAGTTGCAGGTCATGGTGAAAAATATGATCTAACCAATAGTCCATGTGGAAACAAAGGGATGTGGAAGAAGGTACTGCGTCCGGGCATGCCTAAGAACAGATGTTCTTCCCTCAGTGATTTAGAAAGGGAATTTTTGAATACACAGTAAATTTATTCCCTTTTTTTCTTTAAAATTGCCCACACTTTAGTTACCTGTTAGATTATGACTGGAACTTTGCCTACCTCGATGGGTCCAGTGTGGGCGATGTCTGTGGTGGGTCGCTCCATCCGGCTGCTGAACACCAATTTCCATTAATAGGGCCTTTTAAACCAGCCCAGCATGCTACTCAGCCCAATTAAATGGAGCGGGCCTGGTGATGTCATTCATGATGTGTTTTCTACCACGATCTTTAAAGGGACCATGGCCACATTAGATTTGACATTTCATCGAAGTGCTTTCAGCATTCTACAGCATTGGAGTGCTGCAACACTGACAATGACTGCACAGAGGCAGAGGGCTGCACCCAGGTTCTCCGATGACGCCCTCCATATGCTTGTGGAGGGATTCCGAGCACGCAGGGAGGTCCTCTTCCCCTCTGATGGGCGGAAGCGATGTCCCCAGGAGACTAAAACAGTCTGGTTGCAGATTGCAGAGGAGATCACAAACAGGGATGTGTTCAGTTCAGAAGGACCTGCCTGCAGTGCCGCAAACATTTCAAGTATCTAATTGGATCACAAAACGTTAGCACAAAGCCCACACTCGCCTTCATCCTGCTGTGCCTTTCATCACATCCCCATCACTCTGCCTTCCCAACCCTACTCCTGCACATCCTTACTCACACCAACATACCTTACACCGCCACCCATCCTTCTTTATCTACATTATCACTGACCCATCTCACTAGCCAGCCCTCACACTCGCGCCCTCATCCTAGTGCAATCATACCAACTGACAGCACACAAGGGTAGCCACTTGGGTGTTTTATCCAATGTTTATGTAAAGTTTCTGTTAAGGTGGTGTCAAACATAAGAATCTTTATTTTCAACACTTTCCGGTCTTGGACA
Source organism: Pristiophorus japonicus (assembly GCF_044704955.1). Classification (NCBI taxonomy): domain Eukaryota; kingdom Metazoa; phylum Chordata; class Chondrichthyes; family Pristiophoridae; genus Pristiophorus; species Pristiophorus japonicus. Next base: position 180,072,823 of record NC_091982.1, on the reverse strand, counting down.
GATCTATGTGCACCTTTGGAAGTGGCTTAGTGAGTTGCAGTGAATGGTGAGGCATAACGGTACCCCCCCTCCCACCCCTCCCCAATGGCAATGAGTGTGAAAGGAATGGCTTGGGCATTGTAGGGATGCTTTATGGTGTTGGTGTGGGGTGATGCCAACCTGGCATATCATGTGGTAGCCAAGGGCTCACGTTTCAGCCTGAGTTGCTCCTATTTTTTTGGAGCAACTAGTTTAAAATGGAGCATCTTAGAAATTGCAATTCTCGGCATTTAGTTTGCTCCAGTTCTTGTGAGTTAGAATAGTTTCATTTTAGAACAGTTTTTTTTTCAAAAGGGGGCGTGTCCAGCCACTTACGCCTGTTTTGCAGGTTTAGGCAGCGAAAACTTATTCCAAACTAAATTAGAATGGAGTAAGTGTAGATTTTTGTATGCTCAGAAAATCCTTGCCGACACTTTAGAAAATAGACGTAGGGAACGAGAGATGGGGGGCGAAGGGACGTTTACAGCATTAAACACTTCACTTTTACAAATAAAGAACCATCATCAATAATAAATGATAGATAAATTAACCAATAAATCAATCAAAGAAAAATAAAAAAATAATAAAAAATCAATCAATAAATAAAAAATTAAGTTTCTACTCACCTTCTGCAGCACCGGGAGCCCTCCAACAGCATGCTGGGATGGGCCGCCCCCAGGAGATGCCGGTCAGGCAGGCCCCGCCGCCGACCAGTACTTCGGGCGGGGCCCCACCATTGCCGGCACTTAGGGCGGGGCCCGCACCCAGCAATGATGGCCACCCAGGTCTTCGGGTGGGCCTCGACACCGACGCCACTTCAGGCAGATGGTGGGCCCTGCTGCCGACGAGATGAGGGCTGTCAGGCCACTCGGCCCGGGATAGGGGCGACGTCCCTTTGGCCAGGGATGGGGTCATGGCCTGGATACAGGACGCGCTGGGAGGGCCAGGAGCTACTGCGCACACGTGGAGCCTCCACTGTGAACACGCGCAGCTGCTGGCACTGTTTTTGGCGCAGGGCTGTAGCTCCGCCCCCAGCAGCTCCTGCTGCGCTGCGCTGAGCTGGAAATGGGCCGACACATATCGGAGAATCGCGAGGTAAGTATTTGGCGTAATTTCTGTTCTACAAATTAGGCGGGCCTCTCCGATGTGCGCCATTCTAGCGGGGATCCGAAACTTGAGCCCCATATGTGTGTACAGCATAAAGTTAACTAAATCTGGCCATGGTGAGGCCATCCCTGGCCTCCGGGGCAGCAATGTACTGATGCCCTGTGCTCTGTGCTGCATCAATTGATTGTGGAGAAGGTTGGTGGTGTTGTTGGAGTTGCTGATGTGCCTCCTGCTGCTGGTGTTGGGGTTCATTATGGCCCAATTCTGAGGACCAAGGTGAGACAGTATAAGTGGCACCCACGTTGATGGAATAGATGACAGGTGAAGTACAGATGGCAGAAGCATTCTGTCAATGGTGAGAGAATTCTTCCAATGAGGTGACACTGGATGGAGACTTTGCTGGAAAGACTTGCAGCCTGTAGAATCTGTGCTTGAAACAGCTTCTCCCTGAGGGAAGTGGTCATCTGTCAGGTGGGAGCTTTTACTGTACATTTCATGCTGTCAAGTAATGAGTAGGATCAGTAGCCTCAGAACCCCCTCCTCAGGTTGATACAAGTGGTTCCCGAGCAGCATGGTTGAAATGGACATGCAGTTAAATTTTAAAAGTAAGTTTTAAAAAGCCTGTTATCGGTCTGACAATTAGCTGTTAATCATCCCAATTGGGTCTCCCGCCGCTGCTAGTCAGGTTAACTCCGCGGTGATAGACATGCCTGGGGGAAAGGCGGGTGGGGGCGGGATCCTGACCCGCTGTCAAAAATAACACCTTTCCCACCTGACCCACCACTGATCTCGCCCGCTACCTCGCCAGAAAAATCCGGCCTATGTGTGTGTAACAAACCACAATATAGTGGTCTTCTTACATTGTCCTCTTGACCCTTTTTAAATTGTAATTTTCCCCTCCAGTCAGAGTACTTCTCAATAGATGCCAGCAATTCTTTACCAAGTACCTCTGTTTATCACCTTTTTTATGCAGGATCTATTCATACATTGGAATTCAGAAGGATGAGAGATGATCTTATCGAAACATATAAGATTATGAGGGGGCTCGACAAGGTGGATGCAGAGAGGATGTTTCCACTGATGGGGGAAGACTATAACTAGAGGGCATGATCTTAGAATAAGGGGCCGTCCATTTAAAACTGAGATGAGGAGAAATTTCTTACGGTTATAAATCTGTGGAATTCGCCGGCTCAGAGAGCTGTGAAAGCTGGGAAGCTGGGACATTGAATAAATTTAAGACAGAAATACACAGTTTCTTAAAAGATAAGGGGTTATGGGGAGTGGGCAGGGATATGGAGCTGAGTCCATGATCAGATCAACCATGATCTTATTGAATGGCGGAGCAGGCTCGAGGGGTCGTATGGCCTACTCCTGTTCCTATTTCTTATGTTCTTATGTCCATTACTTTTATATCAATTATAAGTACTTGCAGCTTCCTCTAAATGGGTAATGTTATCATAATCTCCATAAAGTCATAAAATATCTTCTGTCCCATCCCACAATTTCCATTTTTGTCTTTGACATACATTACAAGTTATTTCACCCTTATGTCCTCTTTTTCCCTCGTACACACCATCCTGACTTCATCATCACTGGGTCAAAATCCTGGAACATTTTCCCTAACAGCACTGTGGGAGTACCTTCACCACACTGACTGACAATACTGTGGGAGTACCTTCACCACAAGGACTGACAGCACTGTGGGAGTACCTTCACCACACGGACTGACAACACTGTGGGAGTACCTTCACCACACGGACTGACAACACTGTGGGAGTACCTTCACCACACGGACTGACAATACTGTGGGAGTACCTTCACCACACGGACTGACAACACTGTGGGAGTACCTTCACCACACGGACTGACAACACTGTGGGAGTACCTTCACCACACTGACTGACAACACTGTGGGAGTACCTTCACCACACGGACTGACAACACTGTGGGAGTACCTTCACCACACGGACTGACAATACTGTGGGAGTACCTTCACCACACGGACTGACAACACTGTGGGAGTACCTTCACCACACGGACTGACAATACTGTGGGAGTACCTTCACCACACGGACTGACAACACTGTGGGAGTACCTTCACCACACGGACTGACAATACTGTGGGAGTACCTTCACCACACGGACTGACAACACTGTGGGAGTACCTTCACCACACGGACTGACAACACTGTGGGAGTACCTTCACCACAAGGACTGACAGCACTGTGGGAGTCCCTTCACCACAAGGACTGACAACACTGTGGGAGTACCTTCACCACACTGACTGACAACACTGTGGGAGTACCTTCACCACACGGACTGACAACACTGTGGGAGTACCTTCACCACACGGACTGACAATACTGTGGGAGTCCCTTCACCACACGGACTGACAGCACTGTAGGAGTACCTTCACCACACGGACTGACAGCACTGTGGGAGTACCTTCACCACACGGACTGACAACACTGTGGGAGTACCTTCACCACACGGACTGACAACACTGTGGGAGTCCCTTCACCACACGGACTGACAGCACTGTGGGAGTCCCTTCACCACACGGACTGACAGCACTGTGGGAGTCCCTTCACCACACGGACTGACAACACTGTGGGAGTACCTTCACCACACGGACTGACCACTGTGGGAATACCTTCACCACACGGACTGACAACACTGTGGGAGTACCTTCACCACACGGACTGACAACACTGTGGGAGTACCTTCACCACACGGACTGACCACTGTGGGAATACCTTCACCACACGGACTGACAGCACTGTGGGAGTCCCTTCACCACACGGACTGACAACACTGTGGGAGTACCTTCACCACACGGACTGACAGCACTGTAGGAGTACCTTCACCACACGGACTGACAGCACTGTGGGAGTCCCTTCACCACACGGACTGACAACACTGTGGGAGTCCCTTCACCACACGGACTGACAGCACTGTGGGAATACCTTCACCACACGGACTGACAGCACTGTGGGAGTCCCTTCACCACAAGGACTGACAGCACTGTGGGAGTCCCTTCACCACACTGACTGACAGCACTGTGGGAGTCCCTTCACCACAAGGACTGACAGCACTGTGGGAGTCCCTTCACCACAAGGACTGACAGCACTGTGGGAGTCCCTTCACCACGGACTGACAGCACTGTGGGAGCACCTTCACCACACTGACTGACAGCACTGTGGGAGTACCTTCACCACAAGGACTGACAGCACTGTGGGAGTACCTTCACCACAAGGACTGACAGCACTGTGGGAGTCCCTTCACCACACGGACTGACAGCACTGTGGTAATACCTTCACCACACGGACTGACAGCACTGTGGGAGTCTCTTCACCACACTGACTGACAGCACTGTGGGAGTCCCTTCACCACACTGACTGACAGCACTGTGGGAGTACCTTCACCACACTGACTGACAGCACTGTGGGAGTCCCTTCACCACACGGACTGACAGCACTGTGGGAGTCCCTTCACCACACTGACTGACAGCACTGTGGGAGTACCTTCACCACACTGACTGACAGCACTGTGGGAGTCCCTTCACCACACGGACTGACAGCACTGTGGGAGTACCTTCACCACACTGACTGACAGCACTGTTGGGAGTACCTTCACCACACGGACTGACTTCACTGTGGGAGTACCTTCACCACACGGACTGACAGCACTGTGGGAATCCCTTCACCACACGGACTGACAGCACTGTGGGAATCCCTTCACCACACGGACTGACAGCACTGTGGGAGTCTCTTCACCACACTGACTGACAACACTGTGGGAGTCCCTTCACCACACGGACTGACAAAACTGTGGGAGTCCCTTCACCACACAGACTGACAGCACTGTGGGAGTCCCTTCACCACAAGGACTGACAAAACTGTGGGAGTCCCTTCACCACACAGACTGACAGCACTGTGGGAGTCCCTTCACCACACAGACTGACAGCACTGTGGGAGTCCCTTCACCACACAGACTGACAGCACTGTGGGAGTCCCTTCACCACAAGGACTGACAGCACTGTAGGAGTACCTTCACCACACGGACTGACAGCACTGTGGGAGTCCCTTCACCACACGGACTGACAGCACTGTGGTAATACCTTCACCACACGGACTGACAGCACTGTGGGAGTACCTTCACCACACGGACTGACAGCACTGTGGGAGTCCCTTCACCACAAGGACTGACAGCACTGTGGGAGTCCCTTCACCACACGGACTGACAGCACTGTGGGAGTACCTTCACCACACGGACTGCAGCGGTTCAAGAAGGTGGCTCACTACCCCCGTCTCGAGGGCAATTTGGGATGGACAATAAATCCAGGCCTTGCCAGCGACGTCCACATCCCAGAACAAAGAAAAAAAAACATATGTGAGTTTTCCCTCACCCTCCCACTTCCCTTTGTTCTGATCCTCTTTGAATGCTGTCCATTCTTTATTTTTCCAGTTCTGATGAAAAGTTACCCTCAAAACGTTAACTTGTCTGTTGACTTCAAAGATACTGTGTCTTTCCAGAATTCTAAGTGTTTGTTTCAGACTACCAGCAGTTGGGAGTTTTCTCCAAATAGAAATTTAGTAGAAACTAAATGTCATAATGGGTTAGAAACTGTCCTATTGTCTTGGGACCTGGCCTTGTTTGTTGAAATTCCCATTCTTTGTGCCAGATGTATAGGTCCTAATTGAAATTAATTAGGACAGTTAATAACAGGCATGGGCCCAGAACCCCAAGGTGAACACTATCAACACAACTTTCACTGAGCTGGCAAGGATGTGGAAAATGAAAATAATCTTCTGAAGTTAAACTTGAGGCTCATTTTGGGGGCAGAGTAAAGTGAACTTTAATCTAGATATGTCTATGCCAGTAGTCTGATTTGGGAGAACTAGGTTCTGTCACTGGTGCCAAAAATGGGAATATGTCCCATTCTCCGGCACTCTCTCAATGAGCTCAATAATCTACCATATTAAAAAGTTAATGCCTACAATATTGGTTCTTAGTCATAGACCTCCTCCTCCCAATTTGTGATGCAGATTAAAGCAGAGAAAGCTCACCAGTTATGTTCGGTCACACAAAATGTAGCTTTTGTTGTGAATAATTTGGTGTGTGAAATGCTGAAAGGAATGTATTTTTGTCAATTGAGATTCTTATTCACCAAGAAACAAATTTTAGTATGCATGCTCCAGGATCCTCCAGATGTGTCAGCATGAAGAGTGTGTTACATTATTTATTTATTACACTACCTTTATTGCTTATGTGTCTGGAGAGGGGTTTCATTTCATGCTGTGAGTTTTTGTTCTAAATATATTTCCCAAGTGAGAGCAGGAGATAACTTTACAATTGAAAGACACATTAATGACCATCTGCATTGTACACAGGAGCCAAGATTGGTTTAATACAAAGTGTTACTTATTCTGTGAAAAGTGGCATTGATTCCATATTATTTGTATTTGCAAAACCATCATCATAAAACAGAGCATGAGAGAAGTGCTGATTTTGAAAAAGGTTTAAAGTTCTGAAATGGCTGTGTATAAGGCAAGAGATAATTATTCAAGACCAGTACTTTGCAGGGTTCGAGCTTTCTAAGCATACAAATGTTGACAGATGCCCTGTGTTTGGGGGGGGGGGGGGGGGAGGAGAATCTATCTCTTGCTGAAGATTCCAGTACTGCTAATAGTGTCAATAGATGAACTAAATTCCTCAGAGCATCAGCAACTAAGTTTTTTTCTCTCCAGAGCTGCAGACCTTAATTAATAACATTATTAACTGCATTCAGAGCCAACTTTAATATAAAAGTGAGGTAAATAACACTCCTCCCTGTGGGAAGTTTTATAATGAATATTACAGGAGCACTTTCACTTAAATGAGTAGAGATTGTTAATTTTCTTTTACATTTACATTGATCAGTACCAGATGTTCATGAACTGGCAGCTTCTACAGGTGTACAGTAATTGGAATCCAAATTCAGCTAAACCCTTTGGGTGTTCAAGTTTTGTTATAGTTCGAAGGAAATTACTGGCCTCGAATTTTAACCCAGCGCTAATGGGACGGGGCGGGTTGTTAAAATGGCTGTTGGTGGTTCGCGCTGTATTCCCGATAGGACAGCATAGGTGGACCAGTTTGTCTTTTCCTGTACTTTTCTCATATGTTATGCATCAGCTGTGGCAAAGCTGAGGTGGAGTGAGGCTACCTTCTGATGGATGGTCCCAAGATCACTTCTGGAGAATTGATTTGCTCTCAGACTGGTTGCCTTAAGCTGCAATTATACTACAGATTTAGTGCAGCACAAAAACTACATTGAATCAACATAAAATCTGCAGGACAATTGGCCAAATGAAGAAACAATATATTTTATAATATAACTTCCATCCTTAAAAGTCAAGAAATTGATAGTTATTTTCTAAAATCTCAACCTCTTCAAAACCTGCTGATACTTTGGCAAGGAGAAGGATAGTCTTCCATTAACTTCATGTGCAGCGAGTCTTCCCCAATGCAACTTGAAAATGGCTTCAGTAACAGAGACCTCAATACAGGGCAAGTTCCACGATCCTGTACTTTCAGCAGGGAAGCTGGACTTGAAGGGCTGCAGTGTTGTATCCTTGATTTGCAGATCAATGCTCTCGAGTGCGATTCCCTGGGAGTGGAGGAACACGGAAAGTACCCTTTTTTCTCTCTCGTTTGTCTCTAAATAGTTAATATTGAAGATCATAAAGAAGAATTAAAGAAATATACAGGTCATAATAACAAATGCAAAAACTTTGGGGGGAAAAGTGTCACTGAAGGCATCAATATGGGTATTTAGTGAATGCAAACTACTCTTTCTGCAAACTCTCCCTTCATCACCATGTCAGACAAAGAACAGAACTTACAGTCCTATTGATAGGTGGATGATTGGTTTCATAATTAAACCCAGTATGTCAATGCAAATAGGTTGGTTTGTACATTTCTTCATCCCTCAATGAGAAACCTTTGAAAAAATGTATTTTATATAGAACAGAAGGATTGAAAGTCTTCATAAAAGAACATGTTTCTCATATTATTAAATGCCCTCCGTTGCTGTTCTATATGTATGTGCTTTTGGTGCATTTTAATGGACTTGGATGAATTTCTTTCACGCCATTTTGCAGGCAGTAGTGTATATCATGTAAGATAATGATTATTGATGTTAAATTAAAGTGCGCAGTGGATTTTGCAGAGGCTTTTTGATGCCACCTGTCAGGTTTGCTTTCAGAATTTTTGAAACATCAGTTACAATTTACAATGGATCATTTTCTAAGAATTCCCTTTTTAAACACAAATGAAAGGATTGATGGAACAACATTTACAATGGAATATTCAACATCAACATTTAAAAACAAAAAGAAAACATTGCAAATTTAGTTGGCTAATTAATTAGTTAATGCAGGATGGATTCCCGCTCCTGTATAGCTAGGTTTGTAGAACAACATGTTTCTATTCTCAATACTGTTGTTGCAGAAAAATCAGTGCGAACGCCTCTTACCATCCTAGAATAAATGACCTTGAGTCAACAGCATCTAGTTACTGATCTTGACGAGAGTGCTTTACTCCTCAGTAAATGACTGTTTGATATTGTTTAGCTTCCATTTCTTTAATGTTTAAGGTTAAGCTAACCTTGGAAGAGATGCAAGTAGTGCTGATCTATAGCTCTGCCAATTGTCCATGTGAACAGGTTGCAATTCTTTGGCAGGTGAAACTTTTTCTCGAGGCCCAATATCATTAACAAAGCAACATGGAATCTGATGTAACCATGGCAACTTCTGTGCCCCACAGTTAATTAAGGTGCCAGAGATTGAAGCCACTTTGGAGAGGGGAAAAAAACACAGGCAATAGTCATGGTCTCCATAGCAACTAAAAGGACATGATGACAAGGTCCAAGTATGCTTAATTTGTCAGCTATCAATTTATAAAAAGAAATGTTACTGGGCAGCCATTGCTTTCACACGAGTTGTAAATATTTATGATTTTCTTTCCCTTCGGTTCATTGTGGTGTGCAGTGTGTCAGTCGTAGCGTTTTGTGTCTTTGAAGTTTGAAGTAGGCAGCCTAAGCATATATATCCTGGCCAGCAGCGGTACTGACCTTGATGTGGAGATAGAAGATCTGAAAGAGCAGAATGGTTAAACTATCTGATTGCCTACGACTAACCAATGTGTGGAATTCAGTTGGTAAATTGCACAGGAATGTTTTTATCACGTATAAATAAACCCTGTTCTCACAACACAAAATCTATTATACATAGGTTTTGGTGTTGAAATCCCATGTTTTCTTTCTAGATTTATTATATTGGTAAGAAAATGACTTTCACATTTCTAATTGACCCAGATTAAAATCTTGACCCAGAGCATCTGGGCCTCCCTGATTTTCCAAAAAAACAGGGGAAGGAAAGCTTCATTGCTGGGGCAAAAATACCCAAATTTTGAAGGGCTATTCCCAGTGCCCAAAGGGGCCTGAAAATCACCCAGTGCACTTGGATGATTTTCAGGCAGCCACATAAAACAGGGCCCTCATTAACATTTGCGAAGGGCCTAACACCTGCTTTAGGTCCTCGCCAAGAAATTGTGCTGCCTTGAGCGGAGCAGACATCGGGCCTGCTCCTTTCATGTTTTCTCGGCGTGGATGCTGCTTAGCAAGTGGCTGCCAGCAAAAAGGTAGCCAAATATTTATTCTAACTTTGATGTGGAGCCAGAAGGAGTAGGAGTGCTTCTCCCTGTTCCACGCCACTCCCAAGTCTCACTGCCGACCTGTAATCTGTGCCCCTCCCATTCTCCTTCCTCCCCTCTCTGGGACAAACCAAAGAGCCACTGCCAGTGAAGCAAGCGGCCCGGGATTCAGTTGCTGAAATGGGCGAGTTGCCTGTGAAGGTGCGACTCTTGTTGACAGCTCGCATAAATTATTGAAATGAGGCCTGAGACACAGTTTCGGGCTAGCCTTGGGATTCTCAACTGGGGCAAACTGCCTGCGCCCAAATGCATTTCTATCCCATATTAAAAAAAAAACACTTTGTATACTTATTATAGTCATGTTTGTAGATCCAATTAATTGTTGCTCAAACAGATTAAACACCCTATGTGTATAGCCTCACAGCTTTAGCTTTATTGATTCTATTGGCATGGTGTTGTACGGATCACCAGAAGATTCAATAAAAAAGTTCAGATAAGCTGCTTGTACATGTGTAGTGATGGCCAAAGCAAAACTGCACAGACCTTTACCACCGGGCCCTGTGCGGTTCAGTGCAAGTGCTAATTAAGAGTTTGTTTCATGAAGTTGTTCTTATATTGGGAAGGTGCAAATTTATTCATGATGTGGAGTTCAGGAAGCTCTGGGTCTTTGATAAAAGGAATTAAAAATCACAGAGCATGATCTAATTTGAGCTTTCTTAATTTTCACACTAATTAAATTGAAACCATGATTTAAGGGGGTAATTTTACACGAGACCACAGGATCTCTTATTGTCTTATAGTTAACATACAGCTTTGATTTAACAAGGTATCTGTCTGGCCCAAGGAACACTACTCAAATTGATTGCACTTGTCTGGTCCAGATTTAGCTTCATAAATACTTGGATTTTGAGTCTGCATTGTCAAGCACTGTCACTTCTACTCAAGAAATCAGTAGGATTATGTGTTCCTTGCGAGAAAAATCAACATTATGAATTATTGAAAGAGAATTATGTGAATGATACTGAAATGTAATGGCTCACTGGCCTTGCCGTGAGACATCTTACCAACCACTTTTCTAATATAATGCTCGAAAGAAACTAAACCACAGTTTGGCAATTAATAAACCATTCCCTCCTCTATCATCCCCATGTTGCTCCACAAACTGAACTACCTAATAATTCTCACTGGTTATTATTGCTCGACCTAACTTGACCACCAAAGAATAAGTGTCTTGGGATGTTTTAAAGCAATATATAGGCAAGTTGTTGTTGGCACAATCCCATGAACATAAGAACATAAGAAATAGTAACAGGAGTAGGCCATACGGTCCCTCGATTCAATAAGATCATGGCTGATCTGATCATGGACTCAGCTCCACTTCCCTGCCCGCTCCCCATAACCTCGTATCCCCTTATCGTTTAAGAAACTGTCTAATTCTGTCTTAAATTAAGTCAATGTCCCAGCTTCCACAGCTCTCTGAGGCAGCGAATTCCACAGATTTACAACCATCAGAGAAGAAGTTTCTCCTCATCTCAGTTTTAAATGGGCAGTCCCTTATTCTAAGATCATGCCCTCTAGTTCTAGTCTCCCCTATCAGTGGAAACATCCTCTCTGCATCCACCTTGTCAAGCTCCCTCATAATCTTAGACGTTTCGATAAGATCCCCTCTCATTCTTCTGAATTCCAATGAGTAGAGGTCCAACGTACTCAACCTTTCCTCATAAGTCAACCCCTTCATCTCCGGAATCAACCTAGTGAACCTTCTCTGAACTGCATCCAAAGCAAGTTTATCCTTTCATAAATATGGAAACCAAAACTGTACACAGTATTCCAGGTGTGGCCTCACCAATACCCTGTAGCTGTAGCAAGACTTCCTTGCTTTTATACTCCATTCCCTTTGCAATAAAGGCCAAGATTCCATTGGCCTTCCTGATCACTTGCTTTCCCTGTAGACTATCCTTTTGTGTTTCATGAAGTAAGAGTTCCCTTCGCTTTGGAAGATTGTCTGTCAGCTATATCTCAAGGCATATGTTTACAGTTAGTTTAAAGAACTTTAGTTGTAACAAATGCAAATTGGAAAAAGAGATCTCTTGATGATCAGATTTATTAAAGATTTGATAGGTGTGTCAAGATTCAATATAAAATATTTAAAAAAAACACAAGCTCACTTCATTGGTGTGCTGGCAGTAATTACTACGATGCTTTCAGCAGGTGCTGTCGGGGAATGTTTGAATCATTGTTTTACAAATTGCTGATGCTCTCGAATCCATCAGTTCTGATTAATAGAATATTTTAAGCATTTGCTTTCATCTTAATGAATACAATAACAACTTGTATTTATATAACACCTTTAATGTAGAAAAATGTCCCAAAGTGCTTCACGGAGGCATAATCAGACAAAAACGGAACCGAGCCAAAGAAGACAATATTAGGAAATGTGGCAAATTTTTGGTCAAGGTGGGTTTTAAGAAGGGTCCTTAAGGAGGAGAGGGAGACAGAGACATTTAGGGAGGGAATTCCAGAGCATGGGTCTAGACGGCTGAAGGCACAGGCTCCAAGGGTGGGGTGAAAAAATGGGGGGTCGGGGGTGGCGTCTGCCTTAGAGGACAGAGTTAGAGGAATAATGTGAGGGGGATCTCGGGTTGGAGAGGCTACAGAGATACGGAAGGGCAAGATCATGAAGGCCCTTATACTTCATTATTCTCTCATTCCCATCCAACAAGAGGATCTAATACTTCTAGCAGTTGTATAATTAACTAGGTGATGTATTGACTTGACACTGGCAATTTCAATACTCTTGTGTTTTGTGACTAATCTGACCGCCTTTGAACAAGGCACTCTGAACAAGTATAAAATAATCATTCTGTTCAGTTACAGAGCTACAAAAAAGGCTCTCAAAACCCATTTCCACATTTTTCTCTCCCGAGCAACCATAGACACACATTTTCATTTTCAGTGTATTGAACATGATTGCATGAGCGGCCATTCTGGAAAATCATGTTGCCTTCTATTTGATGTTGTTATGTCTTTAATACTCTTATGAATGACTCTACGAGGTCTCGTATTGTACTTGAGCTATTGTGACCTGAGTCCCATTTATGGTAACTCCAGAATGAGGCACAAGCATGGTGGGCAGCCTTTTATATTGGGCTCTGCACACCTATGCAGGGGACCCTCAGGTCTCCAACCACAGTGCCCTCTGGTGGCACACCTTATGTGACTATACAGTTAGTATACATGGTCTACATACATGATATCACTTCCCCCCAAGTCTTTAATGCAAATTGATTCGTACATTGACGGTGACCTGGACTTTCTTCCTGGTTGACCATTGGAGGGTCGCTTCCAGCTTGGGTGGGTTGGTAGTGAGATTTGTTGCCAGTGGAGGTCCCAGTGGTTTCTGGTTGTGAGTGCATGACTACTCCATTCTCCACCCCCCACAGTGATCATGCTAATGGCCCTTTACATGCATATTGCATTCAAGTTCATCACATGGGTTTTACATTTACATCTTGGTACATTTGTTGGGTGGATTACAGTTGCGCTTCTTTTTGTGTGGTACATTTACATGATCAGTACAGGTATCTCAGTACAGGTACACAAGGACAGTCTAGTTCCAGCACAGCCGGATGAGGTCCGGGTCGTCTGGTGGCGGTGCAGCGCCCCATGCTAGTGGGTCTGTGGGCGAGGTGAGCTCATTTTGCTCGAGTTGCCAGAGCTCAGGGCTCTTGCCGTTACTCCTGTAGTGTTGGGCAGACCCAAAGACAGCTGATGTGTCTGTGACTTCCCTGTCCTTTTCGTTTGCACAGTGTCGCTGCTGCTCCCCGGGAAGCGGTCTGAGCAAGTGAGCATTTCGTCTAAGCGACGGTGGGGCTGCCTCGTCTTGTCCAGCAGTTCGCTGACTCGCTTTCCTTGAGGGGGCACCTTTGTGAGCACTCTCTAGTTTGGGATCCTGGCTGGTCCAGGTCCCGTTCGGAAGAGCCGTTGCGGGTGACCCTTCGCTCTTGGGCATTGCCGTGGTGGCGAGTGGGTTTGTGGGCTGCGCCTTTTCCCCCCCGGGTGGTGGGCGATGGTAGCCGATTGCGAGCATAGACGCAGTTTACTGTTTCTGGCCCGTGGCGGTTCATGCCATCGGGTGCCTGCAATGTTAAACCGATCTGAGGCAGGGTATCGCTACCGGTGCCTCTGCTCTCTGGAATCGTTTACTCTGTGGCTGGTCTATTTCTGTCAGCTGTGGGGACACTTTATGATACATCGTTCTGGTCCCGGGAACGCAGGCTGCAGCATTGGGTAGCCTGCTGGACCTGTATACGACCGTTAGGTGTTCGCCCGCTACATTGACTGATTGCAATTTGCACCCGACATCGCTCAACAACATTTTGCTTGTTACGGCTGGACTTATACATTGGTTTCCAATTTCAAGCAGTTCATTCAAAAATAGTGGGTTGCTGGCCTCCTTTAAAATGGCCTTACTACTTTTACCCCAATCGTCTTCCTTGCGTGGAACCACGTGTCGTTGCTTCATTCGTGCTGCACCTTGTGGTTTGGACGCCATCTTTTCCCTGTCCATGATGCCGACTGCCACGATCATCTTTCACAGGGATTCTGCCACTGAAGCTGGGAAGACGCCCTCGGATCCAATCTTCCTCCCCAGGAGTCCTGCCACTGAAACCGGGAAGGTGCGTTCGGGTCGTCTCGGCCGGATCATTGCCACGCAGTCGTGATGAGCGGTCTGTGCCTCGGGGGCTGCGCGGATCTGCTCCCCGGTGCCTGGTCCAACTGAAGGTGGGGGCTTGCTCTGCCTCTGAGCACGGGGGACGTTGATCGCTGGAGGGATGATGTCTTCCCAGTTCCAATGAATCTTCCCCATCCATCTTCTTCCAAGTAGTGTTGGTCCATCACCTGAAACAATCCACAATGGTAAATTGTGCACCGCGCCATCATGGGATACACTTGCACCCGCACTACCAACAACTGATATCAGTTCCTTGGTGTAGGTGCGCAGCTTTGCCTGAACCGGGACCAGCTGGGGTCGTTCAGCTTGATCGTTCCATAGCCTCTCATTCCTGGCTCATTACTGACTGACTCGCTCCCGTGTCCACTTCCATGAAGACTGGAACGCCATTTATCTCGATGTCCATTATCACTGGAGGACAATCTATGGTGCAGGTATATACTCCGTACACTTTGTCCTGGGACTGAGCTGCCTCTCTAGCCATCTCCTCGTAATCCGCGCTGAATTCATAGCCATCTGCTGACTCTTCTTCCACGTGGTGAGTCACAGCTCATTCGCTGGAGGTGGCCCTTAGTGCTGCAGCCTTTGCACACATAGTCTCTGAACCGACACTGATGAGTTCTGTGATTACCTCCGCATGAGGTCATGGTGCTACTCGACTTACATTTGCACCCCTCGGGTGACTCTGAGTTAATGGACTCGGGGGGCCTGTACGCTCTGCCCTGGGCAGGTTCACGTTCAACGGTTCTGCCTATGAAAGGCACCATTCTATTTACAGTACTTGCTGGGTTTGAGTCCTGAGAGTGAGTCGTCATCTGTTTGGAGCTGCAGCTTGAGGTCATGAACGCCTGGCTGATGCTGATGGCCTTCTGCAGAGTGACTGTGGTTTCGGCAGACAGTAGCCTGTGAAGCAGGGCCTCATGACCGATGCCAATTACGAAGATGTCCCGCAACGCATCGGCGAGGGATGCGCCAAATTCACAGGGTCCTGCCAGTCTCCTGAGGTTGACAGTGTACTTTGCAATTTCCTGGCACTCGGGGCGGCGGTGTGTATAAAATCGATGCCTGGCCGTGAGGATGCTCTCCTTCGGTTTGAGTTGGTCCCGAATTAGCAATTTCAGCTCCTCGTATGACTTGGTCATAGTTTTCTCTGGTGCAAGCAAGTTCCTGACGAGGCCGTAGACCATGGCCCACAACTGGTTAATAGGATAGCTCTGCGCTTATCTGCCAGCATGGCTGGATCATTGCCTACCAGGTCGTTTGCCACGAAATATTGCTCGAGCCACTCCGTGAAGGCTTCCCAATCTTCACCCTTTGAGAACTTTTCTAATGCACCAACGTTAGTCATTTTTGCGTGAAAGTTCGTAATCTCGTTGCCAGTTGTTATGTCTTTAATACTCTTATGAATGGCTCTACGAGGCCTAGTATTGTACTTGAGCTGTTGTGATCTTAGTCCCATTTGAGACTTAGTCCCATCCAGAGTGAGGTACAAGCATGAAGGGCAGCCTTTTATACTGGGCCCTGCACAACTATGCAGGTGACCCTCGGGTCTCCCACCGCAGTGCCCTCTGGTGGCACACATTATGTGACTATACAGTTAGTATATATGGTCTACACACATGACAGATGTCATGAGGATTTCATTTCAATATTACAATTAAGTTGCTGTCTGTTTCAGGTGGGAGCTTACTCCACCTGTGTAACCCAGAACATGAAATGTGTATGAAGTTCAAAATAGGTGGAGGCCCAGTAAACCTGATCTTTTATCCTCTTCCCACCCCTGCCCCCCTCTTCGCACCCCCCCCCCCCATTTTCTGATTTGTAACATCCATGTTTTTCCCCATAATTGAGACTTGCCCTCTATTATCGTGGAGTGTTTATAATTGAAGGTATTTAAGGAGTAGATTAATTATTGCAGCTAGGTTGATAACATTGCTGGGATAACGCAATTAAAGGCTTTTTTTGCCATCATCTATGTGAAATTCTGACCAATTTTATTTTTAAAAAGCTAGGTCAAAGGAATACTCCGCAAGATACATTAAAATTGCACTAAAAAATATATAACTTGCTATGAAGTTTGCCATGTCACCTGTATTTTGGTTTGTGCTTCATCAGAATAATGTATGTCTCTGTGAGGTACATCATGTTCGGATTGTGCCTGCCATGGGTAATATGAAGTCCACCTCATTCAAATTGCCTCAAAATAGCTTTTTGATGAGAAGTCAGTGCATTGAAATTATTTCTCTCTCAATCAAAAATATTTTTTGTATCACAATCTTGAGCTACATATTTTTGATCCATCAATAATTTTAGAACTTCACTAATTCCTTTCAAATAAATTAATTCTGTCTTTTATATTTTGTTGCAGCTTCCGTAAGAAAACTAGTTGCTACCATCATTTAATGATACTACACCCCAATCCGCCATCAAGCTAAATCAACGACTCCAAACTGCTAGATCCCTGCTTTTATCTTAAATTTTACAACATTCCCTTTTCTTCTGCCCATCTATTTCGCTAATATTCTATGAATCTTGATAAGTCATTGACACAACTACCTGCCCTGAATTAGACAGTAATTCCTTGATATCATTCTGGGATCCTCACAGACAAGGGATTCCTGTCTGTGCATGGCAGAGTGTAGTTAGACAGTTGATATCCCTGCTTAATCTTTTAACCACAAGTGAAGACATGAATCCAGCATTTTAACATGGGTGTAAAATGATGAATTGATTATTTAGACTGAAAATTTGTTTGTCGCTGTGTCCGACATGTGAATATTGCTGACAGTTTCTCCAACATGTTTTTGGTAAATTTAAATATTTATAGAATTCCTTTATATAAAAATAATGATTCGCGATAATGAGGCTGTGCAATTCTTGGCGGCTGTTCTAAATATTTAATGATGTATGTGTTGTACAGGAGTGGGAGATCCTTGTTCCTGCTACTAGTTGAAATTGGATGCATTTGCTAATTTCAATGTAAAGGGTAGCTGTCCTTGAGCACAGCTACAGTTTCCAGCGTAGTTATACCCACTTGTCAAAGTGCTGGATTTTTCTATTCGTGTAGAACTGAATTTGCATGTAAGTAAATGAAACATATGACTCGCAGTGTGCTGTGTCGTGTTGGAGGACCAATTACAGGGAACACTTTATTGTTCTCTCTTTTTAAAATTTAGCTTTTGATTATTTCTCCCTTGGAGACAGGAGTCTGTTCCCAGGTTTCTCCCTTTTGAATTATACTTCTGTCTTATTGCATTCTGGCCCATGCCGCAAAGAAACTGAACTATCTCGCATCAGTGAACCAGTCTGTGACAGTGACACAGTCAAGGTAGCAGCAGCTGCTTGGAAAATTTTGTTACTTGTTCTCCCTTTATTTAAAATCTGTGCTCCTTCTAAAATGACACACTGCTCATTTCCTAGCACAAGTATTAGCAAAATTATTTTCTGGCATTATACTAATCTCAAATTGCATGTGTGCCAGGTATAAATGGTGACGTTGCTTATGTGATAATTTGGTCTAGCACATCTCTGAAACCCTCTGTTGCATTTAATTACATTATAGTCAGTGACTGTGTTTGCTTCAGAACTAATTCACTACATTTGCATCTCCAAAAGAACAGCCAAATTTAAGTGTGCTGTTAGGCTGAAAATCACACATGCTGTAAACATATAATACAACCAAACTCTAGTGTGCCTGAATTGTAAATCTTTACCCACAGCAATTTGATGTTTGCTATAATCTACAAGTCCAGGAGTGTTTCCTTCCTGTTTAAATCTACTTTGTATGAACCAGTCATTGTTCTTTAAAATGACCTTATATATAAATAATCAGTACAATACTTTTCTATATTCTTTCACTGGTCATAGGACTCCTGCTAACTTGAAATATTAAATACTTATTTAAGGAAGGAATTTTTTCATTTTAAAAATCCAAAATTTTAATAAGAATTTTGATTAATGCTAACATTTATTTATTTTTGCTTTGCCTGGCTTTCTATCTGTGAAGCCTGGTGATGCTATTGGTGGCAATGATGTGAATAATTTCCACACTGGAAAATTCACTAACACCTCAAAAAAGCAGTCAATTTAAACACAGCCTTGCGTATAAGTCAGTTGCATTGTAAATACAACGGGCCACCGGCTTATCACTTTTACAGTGGAAGAATGTGAAAATTAATGTCGGAATTTTTCCTCATTTCCGGTGGAGGAAATATGGGCCATAATAGATATGTTTGGTACTTGCCGTTGCTAAATCAGATAGTTCAAAAAGTATTTATATGGTTGTTACAGTGACATGGAGGCACTCTTTTCTCCCTTCCCCTCAGCTCATGGATGAACTCTTCTCATTCCTCAACAGCTCACCCTGGCATTCCTCATCTCCACCCTCCTAGTTCACACCGGCAGTTTTCATCTTTTCCCCTCAGTTCATGCTGGAATTTGCTTTCCCCCTCCCACTCTAGTCTATGTTCACTGTTTCAGATGGAGAGTGGCACACTCGGTTCATGTTGGCACTTGTTTCTCTTCGCCCACTTCATGCTGACACTGATCTTTTCCCTTTCCATTTCATGGAGGCCCTCCTTTACCCCCTATACCACTTTCCTTTCCTCTTTTATCCAGCACTTTTGGCTCCTTACCATGGGCGGAAATTTCTGATCCCATGGGAACTCTTGTCTTCAGGAGGAGCAGGGAGTGGTGCTGATGGGTCGAGTGGGAGCAGTGCTGACTTCCTTTCAATACGGATAGGTAAATAGTTCTCCAAAAATGCTGTCAGTCCATCTGGAACAAGTGGATAATTTTTAGTTATGGAATTATAGTGCTCGGTATACAAAGGAGCTGAAATATAATCAGTTGGGAAACGAACATTGACTTAAGGGTGCTTCAACAATATCTTTGGGCAAAAAATTTTGGGCGTGTCAGCGGGCACGATCAGAATTGGGTGGGGAAATGTTTTTTTTGACAGTGGGTCAGGACCCCACTGTCAACCCGCTGCCATGCGCCTTTCCCAAATGTTGGGTCTGTCAGCATTGAGCAGACCCGACACGCAGTGGCGGGGGAAGCAATTCAGGTCATTATGACCTTGTTACTAGATTAAGAACTATTTTCAGCCTGTGTCCTGTGCAGCATCAGTTGATTGCGGAGAAGGTTGGTGTCTTGGTGCTGCTGGTGTTGAGGCTGATCGTAGTGCGATTCTGAGGACCAAGGTGAGACAGTATAAACCGTACCCATTCCGATGTAAGAGATGGCAGGTGAACTTGAGATGACACAAGCAATTCGTCAATGGTGAGAGATTGTTCCAATGAGGTGACACTGGATAGAGTGTTTGCTCCAAACACTTGCAGTCTGCATAAAGCTCAATCTCTCTTCCAAATGCAGTAAGCAACAGCTTCTGAGCTTGGAAAGTGAACAGCTGTGAGGTGGGAGCTTTTATAGCACATTTGCAGCTGTCAAGTAAGGAGATGATTCCATGGCCATTCAACTCCCGCCCTGCTTACCTGACGTGATTCCCGAGCAGCATGGACCCCGTGGGTGACCTGGTAAACTCTGAAGGTGAGCTGAAAATAGAGTTTGCTGTTGCCTATTGGTGAATTATTACAATATTCTGTTGGTCTGGCCCCTGTAGGTGTTGCTGTGATAATCACGTTATGTGACTTAATAACTAAAGTGGGACCACCCCCAGTGTGACATGATAGGCTGCTGTTTAGATTAAAATGCTCTTTGGAAGCATTGTGGAGTACAGTAAGAGGTGAAAATCATGATTCTAAGGAAAAGATGGTTGAATTTAAAACAGTAAAAGTTTTGAATTTTTTTTTGTCTATCAGCCCCATAGTTAATTTTTTTTTTTTTGCAGTATCTTTATATTCTTGATTTACATAGAATGTACTGCACAGAAACAGGCAGTTTGGCCCAATTGGTCCATGCCAGTATTCATGCTCCACATGAGATTCCTCCCACCCCTCTCCTAATAATCTCACCCTATCATCATAAAATTCTATTCCTTTCTCCCTCTTGTGATTATGTAGCTTCCCCTTAAATGCAGCTATGCTATTTGCCTCAACTACTCCAGGTGAAAGAAAATAGAGTGAAGGTTATTAGATGGTTAATACTATCAACCCATTACTTTCCCAGACTTCTGGATGTACCTTTGTTTCACTAAGAGATATATGAAAATTGCAAAATGATGGGATTGCTCAAAGGAAAAGTGATGGCCAGTATATGCTTCCTACCATCAACCACTACTTGCCTTCCTCCTCAGCTATTGCTGCACCTGATTATTTCTGGTTTGTTACTGTACTTCCTTACTTCATATTCTTTATTAACATCAAATTCCTCGGTTAAAGCCAGGGAGAGCTTCACTGGGACATATTGTTTATCATATAGAAAATATTTCTATGTATGTGGGTTGAATTGGAAACCGAGATATATTATTTATATAGTGCCTTTGACACAGTAAAATGTCCCAAGGTGTTTCACTGGAGCATTCTAAAACAAAATTTGACACCGAGCCACAGAAGGAGATATTAGGGAAGATGCTCAAAAGTGTGGTCAAGGAGGTAGGTTTAAGGAGAGCCTTAAAGGAGGAAAGACCGGTGGAGAGGTTTAGGGAGGGAATTCCAGAGCTTGGGGCCTTGGCAGCTGAAGGCACGGCCACCAATCGTGGAGTGATTAAAATCAACGATGCTCAAGAGGCCAGAATTAGAGGAGCACAGATATCTTGGAGGTTTATGGGGCTGGAGGAGATTACAGAGATAGGGAGGAGTGAGGCCTTGGTGGGATTTGAAAACAAGGATGAGAATTTTAAAATCCAGGCATTGCTTAACCAGGAGCCAGTGTAGGTCAGCGAGCACAGGGTTGATGGGTGAAAGGGACTTGGTGCAAGTTAGTACACGGGCAGCAGAGTTTTGGATAACCTCAAGATTATGGAGGGTAGAACATGGGACGTGGCCAGGAGTGTGTTGAAATAGTCAAGTTTAGAGATAACAAAAGCATGGATGAGGATAATTTAATTTTCTTAACTTGTGAGGAGAGCCACTGAAGACTCACTAAATGTTGTGCTTGACATGGGTGGCTATGAGACCCACTGCGCCCTGTTTAAAAACTGTTGGAAATATTTCTCATTTCTGTGGTTTAAGCTAGCCTTGTGCTCTGTAAACCAGGCTAAAATAGATCCAGCAGGCAAGTATATCACAATTTTTTTTTTAGTTTAATTGATTGACTCTGTGAGAGGTTCCAGAAGCCTACTTGTTACCTGTTGCGTAATGGCAACAATTGTGGGTTCCAGCGTGCACTGTTAGAAATATTTCTTGATAACCCTGGGTTGAGCTAGCTCGCTGCACTCCAAGCATATTAAAAATCTTAAGATTTTTTTCATTATAAATTTCTATATCTACATTTAGAATGGAAACTGCCTCCGTAAAACCTGTCCGCTACAACTACATCATTCACCCTCAGTAGACGGAATATATGACTTTAGAATGAGGACTAAATTACATCTGTACACTGGTTCAATTAACCCCTTCCCTCTAACACCGCTTCACCTGAAGACTATATGTGTTTGTCACTCCCTGTGTGCAATGTCATGGAAGATTGCCTCACTATGTACGATACAACTCAAGTGAAAGAAAACAGACTTACAGACAACTAAAGGCCGTGGTCCAATGAGAACCTTGTGACCTAAAGAACAAATGGTGGGTCAAAAAAGTGCAGGAGATCCAACATCGAGCAGACAGTCACAACCTGCGTGGAATTTTTAGCACATTCTAGTCCACCTATGGCCCAAGCACTCAAGGTCCGACCCCAGTGCAGGCCAAGAATGAAGAGGTGTTCATCCAGGACAGAGATGCAGTCAGTGCCTGCTGGAAGGAGCACTTTGAGGATCTTCTCAACCAAGACTCTGTCTTTGACGTGAGTGTCCTTGACTCCATCCCACAGCATGCTACCCGTCACCACCTCGGCACAATCCCAGCCCGGCATGAGGTTGAAAAGGCCATCCGACAACTGAAAAACAACAAGGTCTTGGGAGCAGATGGAATCCCCGTCAAAGTATTGAAGCATGGCGGAGAGGTACTCGGTGCGAATCCATGATGTCATCTCTCTGATCTGGAAGGAGGAGAGCATGCCAGAAGATCTCCGAGATGCCGTAATCGTGATCATCATCAAGAAAGGGGACAAGTCCAACGATGGTAATTAAAGAGGAGTTTCCCCTGCTGTCTACCGCAGAGAAAATCATTGCAAGAATCTTCCTCAATCATCTCCTCCAAGTGGCTGAAATGCTCCTCCCAGAGTTGTAATGCGAATTCCGCCCACTAAGGGGCACAATAACATGATCTTCACCGCGTGATAAATCCAAGAAAAATGTTGGGAGCAGCATCAACCTCTCTACATGGTTTCCTTTGACCTCACAAAGGCCTTCAACTCTGTCAACCGAGAGGGATTATGGAGTGTCCTTCTCAAATTCGGCTGTCCTCAAAAATTCGTCACCATTCTCTGTCTGTTTCATGATGACATGCAAGCCATGATTCTTATCAATGGATCCACCACAGACCCAATACAAGTGCAGACTGGGGTCAAGCAAGGCTGTGTCATCACACCAACGCTCTTCTCAATCTTCCTCGCTGCGATGCTTCATCTCACCCTTAACAAGCTTCCCCGCTGGGGTGAAGTTAACCCATAGGACAAGTGGGAAATTGTTTAATATCTGACGCCTCCTGTCCAAATCCAAGGTTGCTCCAACCTCTGTCATTGAATTACAATATGCAGATGACACGCAGTTGTGCACACTCAGAGTCCAAACTCCACATTGACACCTTCACTGAAGCATACGAGAGTCTGGGCCTCACATTAACACTGCTCCCTAGTTATCAAGATCCACGATGAGTCCTTGAATAATGTGGACCACTTCCCATACCTTGGGAGCCTACTATCAGCAAGGGCATACATCGATGACGAAGTACAACACTGCCTTCAGTGTGCCAGTGAAGCCTTCGGCCGCCTGAGGAAAAGAGTATTCGAAGACCACGATCGCAAACCCAGCAACAAGCTTATGGTCTACAGAGCAGTAGTGATACCTGACCTATATGCTTCAGAGACATGGACTATGTACAGTAGGCACCTCAAAGCACTGGAGAAGTACCACCAATGCTGCCTCTGCAAAATCCTGCAAATTCATTGGCAGGATAGGTGCACCAACATCAGCGTTCTCTCTCCGGTCAATATCCCCAGCATCGAGGCATTGATCACGCTCGACCAACTGTGGTGGGTGGGCCACATTGTCTGCATGTCCGATACTAGACTCCCGAAACAAGCACTCTACTCCGAGCTACGTCATAGCAGGTGAGCCCCAGGAGGGCAGAGAAAACGCTTAAAGAACACCCTCAATGCCTCCTTGAAAAAATGCAACATCCCCACCAACTCTTGGGAATCCTTGGCCCAAGATCGCTCAAACTGGAGGAGGAGCATCCGAGAAGGCACTGAACACTTCGAGTCTCTTCGCCAGGAGCATGCGGAAGCCAAGCATAAAAAGCAGAAGGAGCGTACGACAAATGTAGCACCCCAGCCACCCGTCCCTCCAACCACTGTCTGCCACACCTGCGACAGACTGTAAATCTCGCATTGGTCTCCTCAGTCACCTTGGAACTAATTTTAGCATGGAAGCGAGTCATCTTCGACTCCAGGGGATTGCCTAAGAAAAAAAGAAAACTGTATGATAAATCATTTGAAGAATAAATAATTTTTGATTTGAAATGCTAAATCACGGTACACCTTCACACACTGGAAATTGCACCTATAAAAGCATTCAGGGATTTTTTTCAATTGTATGTTTTTTGATTTGTCAGCTTTTTTTGTACCTGTTCATCAGGTTATCTGAATTTTGTAGGTTGTGATGTATGAATGGCTTCTCCTCTCATGCTTGCAGCATCACCTTGGGATCACCCTCAAATTACTCGCTGTTTCTTGTCACCAAGTAGCATCATGTAGCCAGAGGCATGTGGTCATTTCCCATGAGTATTTTGAAGACGCCCAGCTCTATTCTCTGACATTACTGTCAACTTTATAACTACCACTGTGCTTTTTGACTGCTCATCAAATACTACGTCATCCATTTTTCTAACCCTGGCCTCCTTTGCAGCGCCCCGTGTTCTGTTCCACCTCAGTGCCGCAGCCTTCAGTGACACATTCTGGATTCATCTTCCGAAGCCCTCCTCTCTTGCTATGTCTCCTTCCCTCTTTCAAAAAGCTCCTCAAACCCTACGTGTTGACTGTGTCTTTAGTCACTTCTCCTAATCTTCTCCTCAGCATCGCTTTTCACCTCTGGACTGCTTAGGAATGTTTTACTATGTTTGAGGTGCTGTATAATGCTCTTGTTCTTGCTCTTGAAATGCACCGTTTCTTCACACAAAAGTGCAGAAATAAAGTTTATTCTGGAAATGAACAAAAAAGTAAACTGCAATATCCAAAAGTTAAGCACACACCACAGGATCTGTTGCAGAAGTTATCTCGGGAATAGCTCCAAAAAGGAAAAACAAAAAGTATATTATTACCTTTTGTTCAGAAACTCTGCCATGTAATTAATCACATTAGCAGTGTTACTCTTGTGACACAAAGAGAAGCTAAGGTATGTCACACTATTATTATGAAGGCTTCTGGGATTCTGTGGTTGTAAAACTTGTCACTGAATTTAAAGTCTGCTGTGAAAATTGTATGTTGTATTTGTCCACCGTGTGCATTTTACAGATTTCTTACTCATACTTCTTTACATGGGCAAAATTCCTAATAAGCTTTCTAACCTTCACCTGCATAAGATGAGCATTGTACAGTAGTCAAAATGGCAGATGATAATACTCATGATATATGTATAGGTGACCTGTCTTAACTCCACCTTGCATAGTTTCAGCATCATGATACACCTGTACACTGTTTTGGTGCAATGTTTGAAGAAAATATCTATATATTTTTCAAGGTAGTCCAAAATCACTAGCTTGGCATTTTTACCTGAAAAAATCTTTGTTGAAAATGAAGTTAGTTATTGATTTATAATGCAATTATACTTTCTTGAATGAACCACATATAATCACATATCACCCATGTGTGAGCCTTGATAGTGTGCAGGCTGTTTGACTGTGCAGTCATTAGACTTTTCTTCAATCAGATTTCAATATTTTGTCTGTGGTTTTAAATCCTACCAACCAAAAACATGTTTGGACCAATTGCATGTCCAGTGAATGTTGTTAAACAACAAGAAAGAAACTGAAGGGCGCAAAGGCTTGTTTTGTGTGTTACGCATTGGACCTAAAGGAAAAACAGCAAAAGTTGTTCAAGACTGTTGTAAACATTTCCAATCGCTGTTTCTGAAGTGGAATGTCTTTCTGATAATAGATGGTAGTTACAAAGCAGTTGGCTAATTCAGTGCTAATATCTTCAGGTGCTCTTCTATATTTGTTACCATAAATGTTTGATACACAAAAAATTTCAAGTGTCTAGTGACAAAATTGAATGTATGATTTACTTGGAAACTTTTGTTCTGATGTACAAATGAGTTTTTGTGAGGAAAATGTACAACAATTAATCACCTGTTTTTTTTAGGTGACAATCAGAGTTTCAGCACTAACATCTACAGTTTTTGAATGTGTTCTTGGGATGTGGGCAATGCTGGGAAGGCAACATTTATTGCCTAACTCTAATTTCTCCAAGGGCACTAAGTGTCAACCACATAATATGGTGAGGAATTGCATATAGATCAGTCCAGTGGGGTAAGTTCCCTTCCCTACAGGACACTAGTAAACCAGTTGGGTTGTATGACAATCTGGCAGCTTTCGAGGTTATTCTTTATGGCGCTAGCCTACAAATTCCTAGATTTTTTGAATTCACTTTCAGAGCTTGCCTTGGTGAGATTTCAACTCACAACCTCTTGATTCCTTGTACAACACTAGAACCACTACATTACCATACACTATTTTACAGGAAAATCAACTTTATTCACTGTGATTAGAGGCTGTCTGGAGACTGTCACAATGGTACAATGTATAGTATCATAGAATAATGGTTATATGAACGGACTAATAATCCAGAGGCTTGGACTAATCTAGAGATTACAGGCAGAATTTTTCAGGAGGTCAGCGGGCACGATTGGTGCCGGATCGGGAGGGAAAATTGTATTTTTGACAGCAGGTCGGGTCCCCACTGTCAACCAGCCTTTCCCAAATGTCGGGTTTGCCAGCACTGAGCAGATCCAACACGCAGCGGCGGGGGAGGCAATTAAAATCATTAGTGGTTTGTCTACAGCCACTTAACAATGCTTTTCCCCGAGCCTTTTGATTTTAACAGGTCGCCCACCGATTTCCCGCAGTGCCTAGGACTTATCAGTGAAACTGAGGTGGGAGGTCACTTGCCATTGTTTCAGCTGATGAGTTGACTGCTTCAAGTGTCAAGTCAAAGCTCTCAGCTGATTCAGATATCCTCTCTTAGCCACTAGCTTCTCTAAACTGCATTTCCCCTACAGATTCAGAACATTCCAAGTCTTTACTCAAGTCTCCATCCTGTCTGAACTCATACCTCTCCCACCATTGACAGATCACTTTTGTCATCTCTACTTCACTTGCCATCCAGTCCATCGGCATCAGTGCCCTTGAAACTATCTCACCTTGGTCATCAGAATCTCACCACATTCAGCACCAGACACACCAGAAGCATCAAAACATCAACCGTCTCTGCAATCAACTGATGCTGCACAGTACACGGCACCAGCACCCGAGCACATTGCTGCCAATTCAATTGGCCAAAAAAGGTGCAGGGCGGGCTTAATGAGCCCCATCTCGGGGAAAATCATTTTGGACAGTGGGCTGGAGCCGGCAGCGAGGCCAGAACCTGCCATCAACGTCTACCGCGGACCCGCCGGGGTTGGTAAAATCCAGCCCTATGGCTGTGATTTTACTTACTGAGGCGGTTTTAATGCAGCCAGGGTCGGTAGCGAGGTCCGGACCCGCTGCTGGCTCCATCCCGCGCTGTGGAAGTGATTTTACGTTGACTGGGCCTATTAAGCCCGCCCAGCGAGGTTTCTGGCCAATTAAAAGGAAGCGGGTCTGATGATGACGTTTGATGATGCTTCATCTGCCAGTTTCCTTAAAGAGACCATGTCAAACTTGATTTTGACAGTTGTGCTGTCAGTGTTCTACAGCATTGAGGTGCTGCAAACACTGACAAGCACTGCACAAAGGTGCACGGCTGCACCCAGGCTTATGGAGGGATTCACAGCACACAGGGCGGTTCTCCCCTTCCAGTGGGCGGAAGAGACCTCCCCAGGAGATCAACACAGCCTGGTTGCACATTGTAAAGGAGGGCACAAGCAGGGATGTCATCAGGAGGACCTGCCTGCAGTGGCGCAAACCTTTCAATGATCTCAATAGATCACAAAATGTTACTGCAAAGCCACACTCAACCTCATCCTGCTGTGCCACTCATCACATCCCCATCACTCTGCCTTCTCTATCCTACTCCTGAACATCCTTACTCACACCAACTAACCTTGCATCTCCACCCATCCCTCTTTATCTACATTATCACTTCCCCATCTCAATAGCCACCCCTCCCACTCACCCTCATCCTGGTCTAATCATACCAACTAACAACACACAAGATAGGCACTTGGGTGTTTTAGCCAATGTTCATGTGAAATTTTTGTTAATGTGCTGTCAAACATTGAAATCTTTATTTTCAACGCGTTGCTTTCTTGGACACTTTTTTCTGTGCACCTTCGGAAGTAGCTCAGTGAGTTGCAGTGAATGGTGAGACATAATGGTACTCCCCGCAATGGTGGCATGTGAAAGGAATGGCTTAGGAATTGTAGGGATGCTTTATGTTGTTGGTTTGGGGTGGTGCCAACCTGGCGCATCATGTGTCAGCCACGGTGTACAGCGTCACATGAAGTAAATCTTGCCATGGTGAAGCTATCCCTGGCGTTCCGGGCAGCAATGTGGTTGGGTGCTGATGCCCTGTGCAGCATCAGGTGATTGCGAAGAAGGTTGGTGTGGTTGTTGGTGCTGCTGGTGTGCCTGATGATGCTGGTGTTGGGGCTGATCGTGGACAGAATCTGAGGACCAAGGTGACCGAGTGTAAATGGTTCCTGATATGTCCTTACTATACAGAATAAATGCACACGAGGCCCATACTTGAGAGAAGGTCACTCTGTGACCAGTTACCTTTATTACCAAGACCTCAAGTGATGAAGGTGGGTGGAGCTTCCCCTTTTATACCTGAAAGTCCAGGTTAGGAGTGTCTCCCACAAGTTCACCCCCTTGTGGTCAATGTTCTCAAGGTGTACAACTCAGGTCAGCTTATACATGGGTTACAATGATAGTTGAATACATGACATCACCTCCCTCCCCAAAGTCTTATTGGGATCACAGGTAAGTCTCTCTGGCGGTTTACGCTCCCTTCTGGAGCTCTTGAGTTGGGGCTCCGGTTGTTGGCCGCTGGCCTGAGTGTCTGCTGTTTGCGGTGCCTCAGGCCTGTCCGGACTGCCCACAGTGACTGGGCTCTCCTCCACTTGGTTCCGGTGTTCGGTCACCTGTGGTGGAGTAAACTCTACGTCGTGTTCTTCCTCTGCTTCTTCTATGGGGTTGCTGAACCTCCTTTTAGTTTGGTCCACGTGTTTGCGTCAGATTTATCCATTGGTAAGTTTAACTACAAAAACCCTATTCCCCTCTTTGGCAATCACAGTGCCTGCAAGCCATTTGGGCCCTGCAGCGTAATTAAGGACAAAAACAGGGTTATTGACATCAATACATTGCGCCCTCGCATTCCTGTCATGGTTGTCACATTGTGACTGACGCCTGCTCTCAACGATTTCTTTCATAGGGTGTATAAGGGATAACATGGTTTTGAGCGTCCTTTTCATTAGCAGCTCTGCGGGTGGAATCCCTGTGAGCGAGTGTTGTCGTGATTTATTGGTCAACAGGAGGCGTGATAAGCGGCTTTGTAGGGAACCCCCTTGGAATCTGAGCATCCCCTGTTTGATTAACTGCACTGCTCGCTCCGCCTGGCCGTTTGAGGCCGGCTTGAACGGTGCCGTTCTGACATGGTTGATTCCATTGCCTGCCATGAAGTCCTGGAATTCAGTGCTTGTGAAGCACGAGCCATTGTCGCTGACCAAGACATCCGATAGACCATGGGCGGCGAACATTGCCCGTAGACTTTCTACCGTGGCAGAGGATGTGCTTGAATTTAAAATGGCACACTCAATCCATTTGGAGTAGGCGTCTACTACAACCAAAAACATTTTTCCCATGAAAGGACCTGCGTAGTCCACATGGATGCGTGACCATGGCTTAGCGGGCCAGGACCAGGGGCTAAGGGGGGCTTCCCTGGGTGCGTTGCCCAGCTGAGCACACATGTTGCACCTGCGAACACAAAGTTCCAGGCCTGCATCTATCGCTGGCCACCAAACGTGTGACCTGGCAATTGCCTTCATCATGACAATGCCCGGGCGCTCATTGTGAAGTTCTCTGATAAACACCTCTCTACCCCTCTGGGGCATGACTACTCGGTTTCCCCACAGTAGGCAATCGGCCTGAATCAAAAGTTCATCCTTGCGCCTATGAAACGGGTTTAAATTCCTCAGGGCATGCCCTGTACGTGGCTGCCCAGTCTCCATTCAGGACACATTTCTTAACTAAAGACAGTAACGGGTCTTTATTTGTCCAGACTTTAATCTGACGGGCTGTCACAGGTGAGCCTTCGCTTTCGAAAGCTTCAACAGCCATGACCATCTCCGTATCATGCTCAGTTGCCCCCTCAGTGGTGGCTAGTGGGAGCCTGCAGAGTGCATCGGCGCAGTTTTCAGTGCCTGGTCTGTGCTGAATTGTGTAGTCATAGGCGGCTTATGTAAGTGCCCACCTCTGTATGCGGGCTGATGCATTTGCATTTATGGCCTTGTCAGCCAAAAGGGACGTTAGGGGTTTGTGATCTGTCTCCAGCTCAAATTTCCTGCCAAACAGGTACTGGTGCATTTTTTTTACTGCATATACACATGCTAGCGCTTTCTTTTCTACCATCCCGTAGCCCCTTTCTGCCTGGGACAGACTTCTGGAGGCATAAGCTTACCGACTGTAACTGACCATTGGCATTCACATGCTGCAACACCCACCCGACCCCATCGGACGACGTTTCTTACATGAGTCATATAACGTTAACAGTTTGTTAGAGCACGTAATTTGTTATGCTCCATCAAAGCTCCATCCTGGCTGTCCCCCCAGCCCCAATCACGACCTTTGCGTAGGAGCAGGTGTAGCGGCTCTAACAGCATTCTGAATTTGGGAAGAAAGTTACCAAAATAGTTCAGGAGCCCCAGGAATGAACGCAGCTCCGTCGTGGTGCGGGGTCTGGGTGCTCTCTGGATCGCTTCTGTTTTGGAAGCAGTAGGTCTGATCCCGTCTGCTGCTACCCTCCTCCCAAGGAATTCTACCTCTGGAGCCAAGAAGACGTGCTTTGCCTTTTTCAGTCGCAGCCCTACCCGGTCCAGTCTGCGTAGCACCTCCTCCAGGTTGTGGAGGTGTTCTTCAGTATCGTGACCCGTGATGAGAATGTCGTCTTGAAAAACTACCGTCCTTGGAATCGACTTGAGGAGGCTTTCCATATTTCACTGAAAGATCGCAGCGGCTGAACGAATCCTGAACAGACATCTGTTGTACTCCAACAACCCCTTGTGTGTCGTGATGCTGGTCAGCTTCTTCGACTCACTCGCCAGCTCCTGGGTCATGTAAGCTGAGATCAGGCCCAATTTTGAAAAAAGTTTGCCACCGGACAGCGTCGCAAAGAGATCCTCCGCTCTCGGTAGCGGGTATTGGTCTTGGAGTGACACCCGATTGATGGTAGCCTTGTAATTGCCACATATCCTGACCGACCCATCTGCCTTGAGCACCGGCACGATCGGGCACGTCCAATCACTGAATTCGACTGGCGAGATGATGCCTTCCCTCAGCAGGCGGTCCAATTCGCATTCTATCTTTTCCCGCATGACGTATGGCACTGCTCTGGTCTTGTGGTGTACTGTACTGGCCTGGCATCCGGGTTTATATGGATCACTACCTTGGCCCCCATGAAAGTGCCGGTGCCAGGTTGAAATAATGAGTCAAATTTGTCCAGGACCTGTGAGCATGATACTCGCTCCACAGAAGAAATTGCATTGACATCGGCCCATTTCCAGTTCATGACAGCAAGCCAACTCCTCCCCAGTAGTGCGGGACCGTCCCCCGGGACAATCCAGAGTGGCAACCTGTTCTCCGAATCTTTTTGGGTCACGACTACCGTGGCGCTGCCTAGCACCAGAATGATCTCCTTTGTATATGTCCGTAGCTATGCGTCAGTCGGCAATAATTTTTGGCCTCCTGGCCTTGGACACCCACAACCTTGCGAACTGTTTGATACTTATCAGGAACTGGCTGGCCCCATGTCTAGCTCCATTAATACTGGGATGCCATTGAGGAGCACCTTCATCATTATCGGTGGCGTCCTGGTATATGAACTGTATATGTGCTCCACATGAACTCGCTGAACTTCAGCTTCCAGCGATTTCCCCCAGTATTCATTTGGCCTCATAGGGCTTACATCGGGCCCGTTCTCCTCGTACATCAACCTGGCTGCAGGCTTCCTGCACATACGCGCCAAGTGACCGCTGACGTTGCAGTTTCTGCAGGTATATTGCTGATACCTGCAAGCTCTAGCTGGGTGTTTACCTCCACACCTCCAGCATGAGCTGGAGGCCCCATTGTTGGAAACGAAACGTCCATTACCAGTCGATCGTCTCTGACTGTCTCTGTGACTGTCCTTAAACGCACCATTAATAGGTATTGATAGCCCCATTACTGGCCGCATTGTCCATTGCGATGGCATGAATCACCGTTCAGCTAGCCATTGTCTCTGTTGAATTCCCCCTTTGGATTCGACTTCATGCTGGGGCATGTCCGATTGCCCTTGTCTGCCTAGAGAACTTTGTGCTGCGTTAACAATGTTGACTTCCTGGTCGTTTGCCGCATTTGAGCCAAGATTTTTGTCATACATCATTCTGGTCTCTTCCTCCCCTGAGATAAATGTCTGGGCTATCAGAGCTGCCACTTCCAAGGTCAAGTCTTTGGTCTCAATAAGTTTCCTGAAAACCCCAGTGTGCCCGATGCCCTCAATAAAAAAAAGTCTTGCAGCATCTCCGCTCTGCATGCATCTGTGAACTTACATAGGCTCGCCAGTCGCCAGAGATCTGCCACGAAGTCTGGAACGCTTTGCCC
This sequence comes from Pristiophorus japonicus, assembly GCF_044704955.1. Classification (NCBI taxonomy): domain Eukaryota; kingdom Metazoa; phylum Chordata; class Chondrichthyes; family Pristiophoridae; genus Pristiophorus; species Pristiophorus japonicus. The sequence continues at coordinate 180,039,997 of NC_091982.1, read as the reverse complement.
TTCTCGCCGCCGGTGCGTGTAAAACTGGTGTCTCGCCATGTGCATGCTGCTCGCGTGTTCCCCGATCAACTTACGAAGCTCTTCGAACGTCTTGTCCGCCGGCTTCTGTGGCGCTAGAAGGTCCTTCATCGGGGAGTTCGTTCTGGATCCACAAACCGTCAGGAGATGAGCCCTGCGTTTGTCGGCCGAATCCTGTCCCAACCATTCCTTAGTGACAGAAATTTGCTGTAGTCTCTCAATAAAGTCGTCCCAATCATCATCAACACAGTACCTCTCTTCTGTGCTGCTAGTGGCCATGCTCGTGTGGTTTAAATGCCAGTTTCTCGTCGCCAATGATATGTCCTTACTATACGGTATAAATGCACACGTGGCCCATACTTGAGAGAAGGTCACCCTGTGACCAGTTACCTTTATTACCAAGACCTCAAGTGATGAAGGTGGGTGGAGCTTCCCCTTTTATACCTGAAAGTCCAAGTTAGGAGTGTCTCCCACAAGTTCTCCCCTTGTGGTCAATGTTCTCAAGGTCAGCTTATGCATGGATTAAAATGATAGTTGAATACATGACAGTTCCTATGCTGATGGAGCACATAGCAGTTGAAGTTGAGATGACAGAAGCACTCTGTCAAAGGTGAGAGAGGTTGCTGCAATGAGGTGACGCTGGCTTGAGAGATTGCTGCAAAGACCTGCAACCTGCATAAAGGTGCCTTTCAAATGCAGTACCCAAGAGGTTCTGATTTTGGAAAATGAACAGCTGTGAGTTGGGAGCTTTTATAGCACACTTGTAGCTGTCTGGTAAAGAAATGAATTCATGTTGACAGAACTCCCGATGTTCTTACCTGACATGATCCCCGCGCAGCAGCAACCTCATAGATAACCTGGAAAAATGGTAAGCTGACCTCAAAATTGTGTTTAATAGCCTTTCAACAAGGTTATAATGACCTAAATTGCCTCCCCTGCTGCTGCATGTCGGGTTTGTTCAGTGTTGACAGACCCAACATCTGGTAAAGTAGTATGATGGTGAGTTGACAGCGGGGTCCCGACCATTTCATTTCAAATTTCACAGCTGACCCGCCTCCAATCCTGTCCTTTGAGCGCCAACAAAATTCTGGCCTACGAGTTCAAATCTCACCATGGCAGTTTGAGGATTTAAATTTAATTTATAAAAAAATCTGGAATAAAATCTGGTATTAGTAAACGTGAAAATTAAGCTGTTAGATTGTCATAAAAACCCAGCTGGTTCTCTAATGTCCTTTTAGTTATGACAATCCTGTGTCCCACTTCACTTTGAGTGTAATTCCTTGTCTTCGTTGTGTCATTGCTCACACTTGATTTTGAGCTTAATTATTTTGGAGGATCATGCTTGCTTTTGTTTTAAAGATATTGGCTAGATAACTAGGTTGACCTGCGTGTTTAAGAAAATACAAAATGGAGGTTATGTGACTGGCACAAAGCTAGTTCAAGGTTATTTTAAATGGAACTTTCTGTGGTTATTTACTATTCATGTGCTCGTGCATACAGAGTATATCAATAATTGTGCTGACTCACCTGTACAGTAACACTGTACCTGTTTTTGTGAAGTTAGCAAATATGTATCGGCTATCTGAAATGGTTTATGTGTTATCTGTGCATACTCCAGGCTCGTCTCATTCAGAACATTCACATGATTGTAGTGATGTGTGCAGTTTGTCCAGATTATTTACTCTGGAGTGAAATTTCTCCCAGGACGGTTTCTGGTATTGCCGGGAGGGCTGTCCAAATGAATTGAGTCTCACATCAAATGAGTGAGATTCGGTAGACCTGATGACAATACTGATCTGTGGGGCCAAACATGTTGATGAGTGGACTGAATGTATGTCAACACAAAAGCAAAATACTTTGAATGCTGGATATCCGAAATAAAAACAGAAAATGCTGGAAATACTCAACAGGTCAGGCAGCATCTGTGGAGAGAGAAACACAAGTTAATGGCTCGGATTTTGCGGTCAGTGGTGAAGTGACGGTGTTCACTGCTGACCTCGAAGAGAGCTGCCCATAAAAATCAACAGTCTCTGTGGTGTGGATTTCAGTTTTCCTGATGTTAATTTCATTCTGATGTCATCTATAGGGAATTTCCACTGCCCAGCAACAGCGATGTCATCAAGCAGGCTAATTGAAAAGTTCTCTCAGATTGCAAACCACGAAGTTAAAAGCACTGATTATCCTTCACCTTTTAATCATTTTACAGAGAGTGACATAAAGATTGGAGCATACGTAAGGGATTAAGGTAGAAGCTGAAATATCATAAACTTTAAATTTAAAAAAAATTATTTTAAGAATCTAGGAATTTTTATTATAATGGAGAAATTTGACCGACCTACAAATATAAAATTAGTTTTCAGGGCCAGAGAGGTTGTTCAACAGTAATTATGATTTAGCTCTCCTTTAAAAAATCAGTTACACTTCATTCAACAAAGCTTCACTGTTTAAAGGATTTTTACAGCGTGAACAGAGCACAACAATTTGAAGTTGACGTCAATTCGAGTGATTTCTTAAGATTTCCACCTGCGAGGACTAAGTTTTGCACGTAACGTGTAGATGTAGTGGCTGAGATAATATATGTCACATTTGAAAGCATCGAACGTGCAAAGTGTATGTCACGGTCACATTTCAATCTTTTTTGACTTTTTCCACGGAAGGGATTTAATTGTGCGCACTCAAGTTTTGGAAAAAAAAATGCACCAAGATGAATGGTGGTAATAAGCTAAATGGAAGTTGTTCACCCCCCAGAGTCTAAACAAAACATAATTTGGTAGCTTATCTAGGTTGTTGAAAAACACCTCTCACCCATTGTGTTGGGAAACCTTTGACGCCTGTCTGCTTTTGAAGAGGGAGCTAAAACGAGACAAGGGACACCGACCGAGAGAGAGAGAGAGAGAGAGAGAGAGAGGGACGCACACTTTTTTTTGAAACCGCAAGGTTGCGAAGCAGGCAGGTTTTATTAGACCTCAACTCACCAAGTATTTGCCTGGTTTGCCTTTGGAGAGATTGAAGAACTACATGGGGGAGAATTTGGGCTCTTTGCGCTTCCCATTAGCACCTCAAGGGGGCAATGACAGGGCACAAATGACACTGTGGCTCAGTGGGTAGCACTCTGATACTAACTGCGGCACTGATAAAAAGCATGTCACAACTGACAATATTCTCGCATAGGTGCTGTGCATTCAGCTAAGTTTTTGCTCAGATTTTACTGCTAATAGCAACATTTGTTTTCTTCAATAACTTGGTTTCGTATTTTTGTCACTTTCTTTTCTTCCTCCATCTTGCACAAAATATTAGCATTTCCCACAAGTTTCAGTGACAATAATAAGCTGACATTTACTTTTTGCGGAGAGCAAAGATTCCAAGAGAATGTTTACTTTTTCATTTGGATTTTTATGTTGAAAGTGTAACATATTTAATAAGCAGATGGAAGAGGTGTATTTGGCAAGTAATGAACTGAAGAAACGAAAAGTAATTTTGGGTTTGAGATAGACACTAATAATAACTGGTTTATCATCTCATCCGAAAGATGGCACCTCCGACAGTACAGCACACCCTCAGCATTGCACGGAGTGTCAGCCTAGATTTATGTGTTCAAGTTCCTGGAATGGGACTTGAACCCACAAGCTTCTGACTCGGGGGCGAGTGTGCTACCCACTGAGCCACAGTTGACACTTAATCTTTTGCAGAGCCTGCAACGATGGCCTTTCCCTTTAAGGGAGAGAAGGAGCCTTCCAATGTGGCAGCCTTGACCAGCGCTGCTGCCCCGCCGGCTGCCTTTTGCGCTCAAGGAAGGAAGTGGAGAGCTTGATTTAGTGCTCCACTTCCTTCCTGGAGCGCAAACCCCGAATCTTTTTAAGTTTGAAAACATTATTGTCTGCCTCTAATTTTTGAAACTTTTAAAAGTTAAAGCCCCAAACGGGACTCTTCCCAATTTCTGCCCCTATATATGAAAGATAGCGATATCTGGTTCAGGTCATAAAGGGGTGTTTATTGTTACACTCTGGATTACACTATTGTAGTGGTTCTGTTGGAACTCAAACTGAACATTGATAGTGGAAAATGCTGGAGATCTCAGTGGGTTAGGCAACATCTGTGGAGAGAAAGTAGAGTTAACGTTTCGGGTCGATGACCTTTCGTTAACCCTGCTTTCTCTCCATAGTTGCTGCCTGACCTGCTGAGATTTCCAGCATTTTATGTTTTTATTCCAGATACCAGCATCTGCAGTATTTTGCCTTTGTATTGATGAGTGGATGTCCCTTGATGGTACTATTGATGACTTTTTCCCCCATTACTTTGCTGATGATTCCAAGGAGGCTGATAGGGCAGGGTTTAAATGGACCTGTTGGAGGCAACAACATGTTCAAGATCCTTGGTGATGGGACAATATTTGATGTGGACAGAGGGGTTGGAGGTAGATTTTTGAGGAGGGAGTTGGTTTTCACAGGTTAATGAAAGGGAAGGGTGAAAGTGCCTGAGGAGAGAGAAACATTTACAATGTCAGCTAGCTTGGGGCCAGGAAAGGAAGATTTTGTTAGGAATAGATTAGCAGATCTGTTGTGTATGGACTCATCTGTGTTTTTGCGTATTACTGTGCAGGATTTTAATGAATTTCTAATCAGTTAGGGCAGGTCCGTAAATGATCAGTGCAACTGAATGATCAGTATCCAAAGATGGCAGCTGAGTAGTTTGAATGGCAATTGCAATCCTGAAATGGATGTATGCTTTCCTAAAGAAAAAGATCAGTATCATTTAATTGAAGTTATCTGATGGAATGGTAAATGTTAATGAAGAAGGAAGAACGCCAAAAAGTTAAATTTGAATGCAACGGGTGTTCCTGCTCTCAGCATTTCTCTCATACCACTGCACTGCTGTGCGGTGCTGAAAACAGGGAATCCTCTTACATTTGAATTTATTGTTTGGTTATTTTTCCTTAAAGGATTTGTCCTTCTTTCTAGCAGAAAAGTATAACTGAGTTGTGCTGGTTAGTGTAACTGGAGGTGGGGGGGAGGGGCGGAGAAGCACGTTATGATATGACTGAGTTTTGGGGCAACAAAATTTAAGTGATTATTTTCAAAAGTAATTCCAATGTATTTGGATCTATTAGAAGCAACCATGTTTTCATCCAAAAGGCAGCAGAAAAAATAAAACCAGGACGCATAGGCAGAATTGTTGAGTGTTCAGAACCTCCTGTAGTACTGCAAAAGCAGAAATCTGACCAGAATGAAAAACTGAAACTAAAAACTGAGTTGGAAAAAGATTCTGTGTTGCTTGTTTGGCTTCACAGTGCGTTCTGAATTTGTGCAGCCACCAAATGGTTAACAAAAGGAAATGGGATGTATCTGCAAATTCCAGATGTAAGACATCTCCATTGCTTCAACCCTAGGACAAAATAACCCTGAACATATAGGTGGCAGCCAAAGTGCTCAGCTCATCATGCAACAACACTCAGAGACCTATTTGAGGACAGATTTTGGCAGCACCATTACACAGTGGTTCTCCTGAAGCTGATGTGAATATGTCCAAACAAGTTAATGTGTTTGTCCAAACACGTCAGTATGTTCTCTATCCCCATCAGGACTTGTACAGAAATGCAGTAGAACAAAATATTTATTCACAGGAAAATCTCAGTATAAGTTCAGGCTCCAGAGAGCTGGACAGCTCTCTAAAAATCAAAGCTGCTGCTAGCACTGATGATAAGAAGGCAAAGACTGCTGAATAATGTGCACCTCAGCGTTTAGCGCTCTGACAAAATTGGGTCCTTTCAGCAGGGTAATCATTCTATTTGCTTTTGGTAAGATTAAGAAGGCCTTTCTGGAATCAGACTCATACTGGAATCCTTCAACCTAGCAACAGCATGTTGAAGGGAAAAGCTTTGCAAATATGGAAGCCTTTATCTTTATTGATAAATCCAGATAATTGGCTCTGATAGAATGGAAGCACCAAAAATGTAACCTTTTAGTCTGAAATTTAAAATTTCTCGCTTGACTTTTTAAAAAGCCTAGAAATGACTGTTGGTGAAGTTAGTTAAAGGACACTTAATATGTTCCTAGGACACTACTTGACCTGTTATTTTAATAGAGATGTCAACCCATTTTACATGAATTAACGGCTGAGTTAAATAGCAATTGTTAAAACGTATTAAATATTCATATCCAACATTAATATCGCGCAGTAATTTTTGGCTGTATATTTCCTAAAATTGACCCCATTGTTATTTTTATTATCTTATTAAAGTTATGAAACATTGCAGCTGATATTCCAAATGTGCACTCCAGGTGCCAAGTTTTGCCGTAATGGATGTAAGATCATGAAGAGCAGTCCTGCCATTTCCTGATGTGCACTTCCAGCCACTTGTAAAATCGGCAATATTGTGTCATTCAAGACTGTAGTCATTATTATTTTGTATTCTGTTCAACACAGCAACGTCTGCTGTATATATTGAAATATCTCAAAATATTCTTTGCTTTAAGGCACAAGTGCATTCTGATTATATATCAGTAAGCAAAACAGCCAGATAACATTATTCATTTTTATCAGTATCAGAAACAGGTGCAACAAAGAGTTTTTGATTTGTGCTAAATAAGGAAATTTGGGGTGCAATTGATCTGAGCTAGTTGCTGCTGATTCACGAGGAACCCATTTTTGAGCATGATTTCCACCGTGCACGATTTTGAATTCCATTGATTGCAATGGGCTGCTGATTCATGCTACTGTTGTGTCTTTACTTCAGACACGTCAAAATAGCTAGAGCTAAAATTAAAGGCCAAAATGGAGGTCTGGAAATGAATTGTCTGTACGAGCCAAGTCAAGTTCTTGGTTCTGGAGATCAGTTAATAACAAGAACAACTTGTATTTACATAGCACCTTTAAAGAAAAAAGAAAGATTTGCGTTTATATAGCGACTTTCACAACCACCGGATATCTCAAAGTGCTTTACAGCCAATGAAGTCCTTTTGGAGTGTAGTCACTGTTGTAATGTGTAGGCACTTCATCAGAGTACTATAAGACAAAAAAAATTGACATCGAGCCACATAAGGAGAAATTAGGGCAGGTGGTCAAAGAGGTAGGTTTTAAGAAGCGTCTTAAAGGAGGAAAGAGGGGCGGAGAGGTTTAGGCAGGGAGTTCCAGAGCTTAGGGCCTAGGCAACAGAAGGCATGGGCACCAATGGTTGAGCGATTATAATCAGGGATGCTCAAGAGGGCAGAATTAGAAGAGCGCAGACATCTCGAGGAGGGGGCTGGAGGAGATTACAGAGATGCGGGGGCGGGGGGGGTGGGGTTTGTGGGGCTGGAGGAGATTACAGAGATAGGGAGGGGCGAGACCATGGAGGGATTTGAAAACCAGGATGAGTATTTTGAAATCGAAGCATTGCTTAACTGGGAGCCAATGTAGGTCAGTATGCGGGACTTGGTGCAAGTTAGGACATGGGCAACCGAGTTTTGGATGACCTCAAATTTACTTAGGATAGAATGTGGGAGGCCAGCCAGGAGTAGATTGGAATAATCAACTCTAGAGGTAACAAAGGCATTGCTGAGGGTTTCAGCAGGAGACGAGCCGAGGTGGGGCGGAGATAGACGATGTTAGAGGTGGAAATAGGTGGTGTTAGTTATGCCGTGGATATTTGGTCGGGAGATCATTTCAGGGTCAAATATGATATCAAGGATGCGAACAGTGTGATTCAGCCTCAGACAGATGTTAGGGAGAGGGATGGAGCCAGTGGCGAGGGAACGAGATGTGGTGAGGACCAAAGACAATGGCTTTGGTCTTCCCAATATTTAAGTGGAGAAAATTTCTGCTCATCTGGAACTGGATGTCGGACAAGAAGTGTGATGATTTAGAAACCGTGGAGGGGTCGAGAGAAATGGTGGTGAGGTAGAGCTGGGTGTCATCAGCGTACATGTGGAAACTGATGCTGTGTTTTCGGATGGTGTCATCAAGGGGCAGCATATAGATGAGAAATAAGAGGGGCCAAGGATAGATCCTTGAGAAACACCAGAGGTAACGATGCGGGGCAGGAAGAGAAACCATTGCAGGTGATTCTCTGGCTACGAAAAGATAGATAAGAATGGAACCAGGGGAGTGCAGTCCCACCTAGCTGGGCGATAGTGGAGAGGTGTTGGAGAAGGATGAAGTGGTCAACCATGGCAAAGGCAGCAGACAAATCAAGAAGGATGAGAAGGGATAGTTTACCTTTGTCACAGTCACAAAGGATATAATTTGTGACTTTGAGAGCTGTTTCGGTACTGTGGCAGGGGTGGAAACCTCATTGGAGGGATTCATACATGGAGTTGTGGGAAAGATAGGCATGCATTTGGGAGGCGACAATGCATTCGAGGACTATGGAGAGGAAAGGGTGGTTGGAGATAGAAACATAGAAACATAGAAAATAGGTGCAGGAGTAGGCCATTCGGCCCTTCTAGCCTGCACCGCCATTCAATGAGTTCATGGCTGAACATTCAACTTCAGTACCCCATTCCTGCTTTCTCGCCATACCCCTTGATCCCCCTAGTAGTAAGGACCTCATCTAACTCCTTTTTGAATATATTTAGTGAATTGGCCTCAACAACTTTCTGTGGTAGAGAATTCCACAGGTTCACCACGCTCTGGGTGAAGAAGTTCCTCCGCATCTCGGTCCTAAATGGCTTACCCCTTATCCTTAGACTGTGACCTCTGGTTCTGGACTTCCCCAACATTGGGAACATTCTTCCTGCATCTAACCTGTCTAACCCCGTCAGAATTTTAAATGTTTCTATGAGGTCCCCTCTCATTCTTCTGAACTCCAGTGAATACAAGCCCAGTTGATCCAGTTTTTCTTGATAGGTCAGTCCCGCCATCCCGGGAATCAGTCTGGTGAACCTTCGCTGCACTCCCTCAATAGCAAGAATGTCCTCCTTCAGGTTAGGAGACCAAAACTGTACACAATACTCCAGGTGTGGCCTCACCAATGCCCTGTACAACTGTAGCAACACCTCCCTGCCCCTGTACTCAAATCCCCTTGCTATGAAGGCCAACATGCCATTTGCTTTCTTAACCGCCTGCTGCACCTGCATGCCAACCTTCAATGACTGATGTACCATGACACCCAGGTCTCTTTGCACCTCCCCTTTTCCTAATCTGTCACCATTCAGATAATAGTCTGTCTCTCTGTTTTTACCACCAAAGTGGATAACCTCACATTTATCCACATTATACTTCATCTGCCATGCATTTGCCCACTCACCTAACCTATCCAAGTCGCTCTGCAGCCTCACAGCATCCTCCTCGCAGCTCGCACTGCCACCCAACTTAGTGTCATCCGCAAATTTGGAGATACTACATTTAATCCCCTCGTCTAAATCATTAATGTACAGTGTAAACAGCTGGGGCCCCAGCACAGAACCTTGCGGTACCCCACTAGTCACTGCCTGCCATTCTGAAAAGTACCCATTTACTCCTACTCTTTGCTTCCTGTCTGACAACCAGTTCTCAATCCATGTCAGTACACTACCCCCAATCCCATGTGCTCTAACTTTGCACATCAATCTCTCGTGTGGGACCTTGTCGAACGCCTTCTGAAAGTCCAAATATACCACATCAACTGGTTCTCCCATATCCACTCTACTGGAAACATCCTCAAAAAATTCCAGAAGATTTGTCGAGCATGATTTCCCTTTCACAAATCCATGCTGACTTGGACCTATCATGTCACCTCTTTCCAAATGCACTGCTATGACATCCTTAATAATTGATTCCATCATTTTACCCACTACCGATGTCAGGCTGACCGGTCTATAATTCCCTGTTTTCTCTCTCCCTCCTTTTTTAAAAAGTGGGGTTACATTGGCTACCCTCCACTCCATAGGAACTGATCCAGAGTCAATGGAATGTTGGAAAATGACTGTCAACGCATCCACTATTTCCAAGGCCACCTCCTTAAGTACTCTGGGATGCAGTCCATCAGGCCCTGGGGATTTATCGGCCTTCAATCCCATCAATTTCCCCAACACAATTTCCCGGCTAATAAGGATTTCCCTCAGTTCCTCCTCCTTACTAGAACCCCCGACCCCTTTTATAACCGGAAGGTTGTTCGTGTCCTCCTTCGTGAATACCGAACCAAAGTACTTGTTCAATTGGTCCGCCATTTCTTTGTTCCCCGTTATGACTTCCCCTGATTCTGACTGCAGAGGACCTACGTTTGTCTTTACTAACCTTTTTCTCTTTACATATCTATAGAAACTTTTGCAATCCGTCTTAATGTTCCCTGCAAGCTTCTTCTCATACTCCATTTTCCCTGCCCTAATCAAACCCTTTGTCCTCCTCTGCTGAGTTCTAAATTTCTCCCAGTCCCCAGGTTCGCTGCTATTTCTGGCCAATTTGTATGCCACTTCCTTGGCTTTAATACTATCCCTGATTTCCCTTGATAGCCACGGTTGAGCCACCTTCCCTTTTTTATTTTTATGCCAGACAGGAATGTACAATTGTTGTAGTTCATCCATGCGGTCTCTAAATGTCTGCCATTGCCCATCCACAGTCAACCCCTTAAGTATCATTCGCCAATCCATCCCAGCCAATTCACGCCTCATACCTTCAAAGTTAGCCTTCTTTAAGTTCTGGACCATGGTCTCTGAATTAACTGTTTCATTCTCCATCCCAATGCAGAATTCCACCATATTATGGTCACTCTTCCCCAAGGGGCCTCGCACAACGAGATTGCTAATTAATCCTCTCTCATTACATAACACCCAGATGGGGCGGTAGTTTGCAAGGATGGAGGGATTGAATGTTGTTTTTTTAGGAGCGGGGCAATGACGTCAGACTTGAGGGAGAGGGGACAATACCTGAGGAGAGAGAAACGTTAACAATGTCAGCAAACATGGGAGCCAGAAAAGGAAGTTGGGTGGTCAGCAGTTTGGTGCGAATAGGGTCAAGGGAGCAGGAAGTGGGTCTCCTGGACAGGATGAGCGCAGAAAGGTCATGAGGGGAGATCGGAGAGAAACTTGCAGAAAGGTGTGAGGTCAGGGCTTGGGCAGTGGGAAACCTTAGAAGAAGTTTAGCCCGGTGGGCTAGGGGAAGGAAGGAAAGTGGCAGAGGCAGCTGAACAGATGGTCTCAATCTTAGTGACAAAGAAGTCCGTGAGCTCCTCACACTTGTTGTCGTAGGTGAGGTTGGAGGAGACCGGGGAGAGGAGTTTAAAAAGACGGTTAACAGTGGAGAAAAGAAGCCGGATTTATCTTTGCACTCCAGAATGATTGGCATGCAGGTACAGCAGGCGGTTAAGAAAGCAAATGGCATGTTGGCCTTCATAGCGAGGGGATTTGAGTACAAGGGCAGGGAGGTGTTGCTACAATTGTACAGGGCCTTGGTGAGGCCACACCTGGAGTATTGTGTACAGTTTTGGTCTCCTAACCTGAGGAAGGACATTCTTGCTATTGAGGGAGTGCAGCGAAGGTTCACCAGACTGATTCCCGGGATGGCGGGACTGACCTATCAAGAAAGACTGGATCAACTGGGCTTGTATTCACTCGAGTTCAGAAGAATGAGAGGGGACCTTATAGAAACGTTTAAAATTCTGACGGGGTTAGACAGGTTAGATGCAGGAAGAATGTTCCCAATGTTGGGGAAGTCCAGAACCAGGGGACACAGTCTAAGGATAAGGGGGAAGCCATTTAGGACCGAGATGAGGAGGAATTTCTTCACCCAGAGAGTGGTGAACCTGTGGAATTCTCTACCACAGAAAGTTGTTGAGGCCAATTCACTAAATATATTCAAAAAGGAGTTAGATGAAGTCCTTACTACTAGGGGAATCAAGGGGTATGGTGAGAAAGCAGGAATGGGGTACTGAAGTTGCATGTTCAGCCATGAACTCATTGAATGGCGGTGCAGGCTAGAAGAGCCGAATGGCCTACTCCTGCATCTATTTTCTATGTTTCTATGGAATAGTGAGCAATTTTGGCAGACGAGAGCAGGACTCAATAATGCTTTATGTGGTTCAGCCAGATCTGACGGTGAATGGCTAAACCGGTTGTCCGCCGTATCTGTTCAAGTCTGCGTCCCTTGGACTTAAGGGAGTGAAGTTAGTATACAGTGGCTTTTTTATAGGTGCTGCTCAAACTATACATGTTCAAATCATTAGCAGATGTGAGACCTTCATGAAGTGTAAACTTATTAACAGGATATCCATTATTCCCGAACATTGTGTTGCTAATTAAGCATGGTTGACCAGTCTGGTTTTGGAGGCTTTGGGATTCTTCCAGTCTTGGGATTACTACCATAGGCTTTACTTCTGACTAAAGGTCTGAACTTGAGGGGGGGCTGACTGAAATTTGGCTACCCACACGAAGGTCTATAAAAGACTCTTTCACCCAAAAGCTGCGTAAAGTATTAAATCTTAAAAGGGGTATTTTGATTTCTTGGCAACTTGTTTTATCTTTGTTTTCAAATTTCAGTAATATTTATATCCTGTTGTGTCTTTGTTTCCTGATGTAAATAAATGTGACTTTAGGTTTAACCCATACACATTGGTCTGCAAAATGGTAACTTCTTTCTTTTGCAAGAGGCTCAAAACATAGTGGGCATCCCACATGATCTGCAGCAGTTAAGACCATAATTAAGAGTCAGTTGTTAATCCTGGGCATACTATCCCACTTATGGCATGTATACCATACAGGTTTCAGTTCATGGGAGACTCGGTCTGCTTCTGGACACAGCCTTTTTGCTATGAATCCAGGACAAAAGTGTTAAGAGAAGGCCTGAACTGTAACAACAGGAATATTAAAAACACATCCTGGTTTCACTCCCACCCCACCTTGTTTATATTGAAATTCCTGTAAAATTCACATTCAATTCATATCCAGCTAATCCGAATGGGACATGACCTCAAGGGATTGATACTGAGGCTACACATAAAAGTGCATGCTCAGGGTTGTATTACGTTACTGGTCTGACTCATTTATTCATATTTGCTTTCCGTACAGAAAAGGGCAGAATATTCACACCAGCCTTTGATATCTGTTTGATATGAATGTCCTGATTCACAGTTTTTCTCAAAGATGAGGTCAAGCAGCAGGTGCTTTCATTCTAAAATCTTGACGAAAGTAAACAAATCTGAACATTTACGCTTGACCACACAAGTGCAGCTCAGCTGCAGATTCAAAACAGCTCAGATATGAATTGAACTTAAACTTGGTTGAGGCCAAAACATCTTCAGTAATACTACTGACAAATTCAAATGTCCTTTTAAGTATTGTGTCATGTTTCTCAGCAAAAGGAACTGGTACAGGTTTCAGGAGCCCAATAGCCCCTAGATGCTTACTTTACCATCTGCTGGGTAGGTTACTAATTACAACAGCACCTAAAGCACCTTTAATGTCCTAAAATGATCCACGGTGCTTCGCAGGATGTAATCAGACCAAAACATTTACACCGAATCAAAGAAGGAGACATTAGGGCAGGTTGAAGGGGGGAGGGAGGGAGAGAGAGAGGAGGGAGGAGGAAGGGAGAGAAGGGGGTGGGGGAGGAGGCTGAACGGGCCCCGCCACCGCCGCCGAAGCCGGGCCGCTGCCGAAGACTTTGGGCGGAGCCCGCCCCCAGCAAGATGCCGGGCGGGCGGGTGGGCCCCACCGAGAACGTGGAGGGGGAACGGCTGAACGGGAGCGGGGGGGAGCGGGAGCTGTACGGGAGGCAGGGGAGCGGGAGCGGGAGCGGGGGGGAGGTGCAGCGTTCTTATAGAGGGCGGAAACTTGGGCCCATAGAATCCTTCTCACTTGCTCAGGATATCCAAGGTGTTTTGCATTCAATTAACTGCTTTTGAAATGTAGTCACTGGTGTGTAGGAAATTACAGGCTTGAAGAAACATGACCTTTTATTTGTCTTGTTTCAAATTGGTGTGTAATCCTCTGATCCAGGAAAATCGCAACACATGGAAAAGTGGGAAGATCAACATTGCAGTGAGCAATAAAAAATGGAGTTAAAAAAATTCAAAACAAGCATTTCTTACTACCTGACTAGGCAGATGCTGTACAACAATTGCCTCATCCAGTTATATTACTGCTGTGGTTGAACTATATATTGTCAGCATTCTTTGCTTGAGTTATTTGTTAAAGACCTTTTCTGCTATTGAAATTTCTTAAAGAATATTAAAAGTAATGTCTGGCTGTTGCAGCTATTTTTGTGCACACCATTAAAGGTAACAAGATTAATAGTCATCAGTTTCTCATTTAAATTGGGTTCATGCCATTTTATGCAGTTACTTGTAAACTAGAATAAGTCCCACCTGTTAGTTGACCTGTTATATTAAGTTATTCTACAAAATAAACAGCAACACTGCCAACATATGCATTATGCTTTATTGATATGTATATTGCAGCCATTGGTGGTATGACTGTTGACTTGGAGGGTATCTGAACACTTTTAATGTAATCTTCTAAATGGGAGCTGATGTAAGTGATGAACATCAAGGACCGAGACCTTTCTGAAAGCCAGTTTATTAAACTCCTGTAATTTAATTCTGTAAGTAACAGCATCTTTGTGGCTATTATGCATATGTCTAGCACAGCATCAAAGTATTGGCCCGGAATTTCCTGCAACTGCTATATTGGCGATGAATGCCATAAGTTAGTTCGCTGTGCGTCCCGATTCACCAGTGATTAATTTACACCAAAATCTTCTGGATAACTGATTAGATTACACTGCAGCGAGCATATTGATGGATCCGAAGTAGCACACCCAATGGCCATTGTACTTCCTGTCACTCTATAGATGATTCCTGATACTTTCAGTGAAAACTGATACTTCAATATTAATAGTCCCCTGCAGTCAGAATCAGGGGAAGTCATAACGGGGAACAAAGAAATGGCGGACCAATTGAACAAGTACTTTGGTTCGGTATTCACGAAGGAGGACACAAACAACCTTCCGGTTATAAAAGGGGTCGGGGGGTCTAGTAAGGAGGAGGAACTGAGGGAAATCCTTATTAGCCGGGAAATTGTGTTGGGGAAATTGATGGGATTGAAGGCCGATAAATCCCCAGGGCCTGATGGACTGCATCCCAGAGTACTTAAGAAGGTGGCCTTGGAAATAGTGGATGCATTAACAGTCATTTTCCAACATTCCATTGACTCTGGATCAGTTCCTATAGAGTGGAGGGTAGCCAATGTAACCCCACTTTTTAAAAAAGGAGGGAAGAGAGAAAACAGGGAATTATAGACCGGTCAGCCTGACATTGGTAGTGGGTAAAATGATGGAATCAATTATTAAGGATGTCATAGCAGTGCATTTGGAAAGAGGTGACATGATAGGTCCAAGTCAGCATGGATTTGTGAAAGGGAAATCATGCTTGACAAATCTTCTGGAATTTTTTGAGGATGTTTCCAGTAGAGTGGACAAGGGAGAACCAGTTGATGTGGTATATTTGGACTTTCAGAAGGCGTTTGACAAGGTCCCACACAAGAGATTGATGTGCAAAGTTAGAGCACATGGGATTGGGGGTAGTGTGCTGACATGGATTGAGAACTGGTTGTCAGACAGGAAGCAAAGAGTAGGAGTAAATGGGTACTTTTCAGAATGGCAGGCAGTGACTAGTGGGGTACCGCAAGGTTCTGTGCTGGGGCCCCAGCTGTTTACACTGTACATTAATGATTTAGATGAGGGGATTAAATGTAGTATCTCCAAATTTGCGGATGACGCTAAGTTGGGTGGCAGTGTGAGCTGCGAGGAGGATGCTGTGAGGCTGCAGAGCGACTTGGATAGGTTAGGTGAGTGGGCAAATGCATGGCAGATGAAGTATAATGTGGATAAATGTGAGGTTATCCACTTTGGTGGTAAAAACAGAGAGACAGACTATTATCTGAATGGTGACAGATTAGGAAAAGGGGAGGTGCAAAGAGACCTGGGTGTCATGGTACATCAGTCATTGAAGGTTGGCATGCAGGTGCAGCAGGCGGTTAAGAAAGCAAATGGCATGTTGGCCTTCATAGCAAGGGGATTTGAGTACAGGGGCAGGGATGTGTTGCTACAGTTGTACAGGGCATTGGTGAGGCCACACCTGGAGTATTGTGTACAGTTTTGGTCTCCTAACCTGAGGAAGGACATTCTTGCTATTGAGGGAGTGCAGCGAAGGTTCACCAGACTGATTCCCGGGATGGCGGGACTGACCTATCAAGAAAGACTGGATCAACTGGGCTTGTATTCACTGGAGTTCAGAAGAATGAGAGGGGTCCTCATAGAAACATTTAAAATTCTGACGGGGTTAGACAGGTTAGATGCAGGAAGAATGTTCCCAATGTTGGGGAAGTCCAGAACCAGAGGTCACAGTCTAAGGATAAGGGGTAAGCCATTTAGGACCGAGATGCGGAGGAACTTCTTCACCCAGAGAGTGGTGAACCTGTGGAATTCTCTACCACAGAAAGTTGTTGAGGCCAATTCACTAAATATATTCAAAAAGGAGTTAGATGAGGTCCTTACTACTAGGGGGATCAAGGGGTATGGCGAGAAAGCAGGAATGGGGTACTGAAGTTGAATGTTCAGCCATGAACTCATTGAATGGCGGTGCAGGCTAGAAGGGCCGAATGGCCTACTCCTGCACCTATTTTCTATGTTTCTATATCTATTTGTAATTGTAAGTAATTTTAGCTCAGTTGGGTCTTCAGTTAATTCCAGGCCTTTTCTAATGTTGAGCAAAAATGAAGCAAATTTTATTATATTAACAGGTCCATGACCTAAATATGAGAGCTGGGGCTAGCATCATCCAAGATTCCTTCAACTGTGCAACTTAAGGGACATTGTCAGCATAACACAAGAACAGCATTGGGCCGTTCAGCCCCTCGAGCCTATTCCACCATTCAATTAGATCATTGCTGATCTGTATCTTAACTCCATTTTTACCCACCTTGATTCAATATCCTTTATTATATTTGCCTAAAAAAAATATATCAATCTCAGTTTTGAAATTATCAGTTCACCTAGCCTCAACAGTTTTCCAAATTTCCACTACCCTTTGTGTGAAGAAGTGCTTCCGAACATCACCCCTGAATGGCCTAACTCTCATTTTGAGGTTAGACCCATGTTCTAGACTTCACCCACCAGGGGAGGTAGTTTCTCTCTCCCTATCCTTTTAAATTCTTTAATCATCTTCAACACCCCAATTTTGATCACCACTTGATCTGCTATACTCTTGGGAATACAGGCCTAGTCTATGCAACCTGTCCTCATAATTTAACCCTTTCAGCCCCAATATCATTCTGGTAAATCAGCATTGCACCCCGTCAAAGGCCAATTCTTCCTGAGGTACCGTGCCCAGAACTGAAAGCAATACTCCAGATGCAGTCTAACCAGAGCTTTTTACAACTGCAGAATAACTTCCAGCCCCCTTGAGATGAAGGCTAACATTACATTAGCCTTTTAAATTAGTTTTTGTACCCATTAGTTTTTGTGATTTCTGTACATGGACCCCTGATTCTCTCTGCCTATCCACAGTTGCTAGCTTCTCACCGTTTAAAAGATGCTCTGATCTATCTTTCTTGAGTGTAAAGTGGATGGCCTCTCGCTTTCCCTCCTTGAACCCCACCTGCCACAATTTTGCCCACACCCAATTTATCAATGTCCCTTTGCACCTTTCTGCTGCCATCTTTACGACTTACTTTGCTACATAACTTAGTGTCTCATGGTTCTTTGGATGGTGGTGACACTGTTGATATCCTGTCCAAGTGGCCAATCTTAATCAGTTCTGACGAAGGGTCATTGACCTGAAACGTTAACTCTGTTTCTCTCCACAGATGCTACCTGACCCGCTGAGATTTCCAGCATTTTCGGTTTTTATTTTAGGCCACTCTTAATGACCGGCTATTTGCTTGTTATGGCCAATACAGCTGAGTACATTGCTGTGCTTACTCAGTGTTTATACCTGCTCAGTTTGAAAAGAGTTTGTTACATCACGAAAGGGAATGAGCACAATGCTTTTTTTTCCTGCTTAACCGGTGATCTGTCTGGCCAATTGTACAGCTGGCCTACCAAGATCCACTAACTCAACACAACCTATGGATCAAATCTAGGTGCCTTCCTACCCTTTATACCATGTGCTGCTGTGGTAGCTGGTGTGCAACGGCCATCCCACTTTAAAAGAATTCATGCACAGGCATCTTCCACCATTTAAAATGAGTTCATCAATCACCTGTGGAAGCAAGTTATCCTCGATCCCGAGGGACTGCTTATGATGATGATAACCATGCGCTGTATTTACTCACTGAACTATTGGGGGCAGGCGTCTTTGCAGCTTTGTATATTTAAGGACACCTATAATGCGATTATATCAATGACAGAAATGCTTCTCCTGGCCCCACAAGGAATGTTTAGGCCTCCCTTATCCTGGCCTCCCCACTTCCTGTGAGACCCGAATGCAACCCCCTCCCGGTCACTTACCTTGTTGCCAGCATTCCTTTCGTGCCAGCCAGTGTCCTCCTGCTGCCCAAAAGTCTGCTCCCACATCTCCCAGCTGTCGGTGGCATGCAGGTGAGGCCCGGGAGTTAAAGTTGTCCAGGCCCCATTCTGCCAAGGTAAAGTGTGGGGGTGCTTAGCATGTCAATACCCCCTAGAATACCATTCCTGGTTGAAATCAGGACTTGTGCTTCTCTGGTGCATTTCTGATGAGGACAATATGAGGACTTTTTGAAAGTCTGATTCTTTTTTGAATGCATTCGTAACAGTTGGACAGTCACATATTAACAATTAATAATGGGGTAGAAATTGAGGTCGGAGACTTCCTGCGTGTGAATGCCTCCGACCTGCAAAATATCTACGAATTTAGCTGGTGGTCTGGGAGGTTCATAGATCCGCGGTCCTGGGCTCTCCGAGTACCTGCGGGCAGAGGCCCACATATCCAGGGATGCGCGCGGTTCGCAATCGCCCCATGGATCACGTGGGCCGGCCCAACCAATAAAAGAAGGGAATCCCCTTTCATACTTATTAGGTTCCCGTGGTACAGAATTCCCATAAGTATGAATGGGCATCGCTTTAAAAAAAATACATGAACGTATTAAATAAATTTACAAAATTACATATTTAAAATTAATTAAAATGCCATTTCATTAAATATATTAAACAAACATTTAATTTATTAAAAAAAACAATTTTGGGGAGAAATTTGCTTTGATTGCGCGTCCCATTAGCGCCCGCGGGGGAGGCTAGCGGGCACAAACTACTTCTTGCCCGGGGCGCGGGGCCGTTACCGCCTCCCGTGAAATTCCACAGGAGTTAGCGGAGGTGCAAACCGGTAGCACCCCGCTCTTGCCAGTAGTGCCCCGGGCCGCTGCGCCAGCCATGACGACATCATCACTATTCGCAGTGACCCGTTTTCGCCCCGGAGCCACACTCAGTTCATGAGGTGAAAATTAAAGGGAAGTTGCGACGCGCACGCTTTAAAAAAAAAATGGCCGACTTTCCAGTTGCGGCCTTGCCTTGTCAATTTTGCGGGGTCCGTGCCGCGATGTTGCAGCTCAGCACTCGGCTGCTGCCATGTCACCGGTGGTGAAGTGGCAGCCCTTTCTCTCCGATACAGAGTCGGTAGCATGCCCTCCCCTGAAATGGAAGAGGAGGGCCCTGTGCTCCCACCATTGCTACGCTGGAAAATTCCCGCGGTTAGTGCCCCAGTCCTGCCCCCGAGAGGAAGTAGAGCATGTAACCCCAATTTCGCTGTTGGGGCGGGACTTCCATGCCGGACGCAGGAAGTCCCGCCCTCATTTCAGCCCCGGTATGTTTTAACGGGGCTAAAAATAAACTTACCTTACTGGACAGAGTTTTTAAATGTATAAATGAGTGATATTTTATTTTTCTAATTTTTAAAACTCTTACACTGGTAAAAGTAGGCCTTACCTCTGCTTTTACCAGGCGTAAGAATTTCACGGGCATTCGCTGGGCAGAAGTTGGGCAACTCTCCGCCAGTGAATGCCGTTTTCATTCAGATTCGAACGATCTTCAAGAGGATTATTGACCGATCACAATTCCGGGTTTCAGCGCATGTGCAGTGCATGCCTAAATCCAAAACATGTGGGGCCCCCACGAGCATGTGTGCACCTCGTACGTGCCCATGGGGGCTGCAAATTCAACCCCAATGATGGAATACAACAACAAGCAGAAGGAGGCTGAACCATGTTGGCAAATTGAGAAATCTGCAATTCAGAGACTCCAGTGAAACGTATTAAGAAAATGTATTGTGTGCCAGCCGTGGCTCAGTGGATAACACTCTCACCTCTGGGTCAGAAGGTTGTGGGTTCAAGTCCCACTCCAGAGACTTGACCACGACATTCCAAGGCTAACACTCCAGTGCAGCACTGTCAGAGGTGCTGCCTTTCAAATGAGATGTTAAACCAAGGCCCCAGCTGCCCCCTCAGGTGGATGTAATAGATCCTGTGGCACTATTTTGAAGAAGAGCAAGGGAGTTATATTTGTCCCTCAATCATCATCACTAATAACAGATTACCTGGTCATTATCACATTGCTGTTTGTGGGAGTTTGTTGTGCACAAATTACTGCCCTGTTTCCTACATTACAACAGTGACTACATTCAAAAAGTACTTCAATGGCTGCAAAGCACTTTGGGATGTCTGGTGGTTGTGAAAGGTGCTATAGAAATGCAAGTCTTTCTCTCCTGGGACAGGCCATTGAAGCAACGTGGAGTTGTCCTGGGAATTGCGATGACGACAACAAAATGATGCATTTATATAACGCCTTTAATGTAGTAAAGTGTCCCAAAGTGCTTCACAGAAGCGATATCAAACAAAGTATGACACCAAGCCACATGAGGCGATATTGGGACATTGATCAAGCTTTTGGTCACAAGAGGTAGGTTTTAAGGAGCAGCTTAAAGAAGAGAGAGGTGGGGAGGATTTAGGAGGGAATTATGGAGCTTAGGGCCTAGGCAGCTGAAGGCATGGCCGCCAATGATGGAGCAATTAAAATTGGGGATGTGCTAGATGCCAGAATTGGAAGAGCGCACAGATCTCAGAAGGTTGTAGGATTGGCGGAGGTTACAGAGGTAGGGAAGGGTGAGGTCATGGAGGGATTTGAAAACCAGGATGAGACTGTAAAATTTAGGCCTTGCTGGACCGTGAGCCCAGTGGTGATGAACGAATGAGACTTGGTGCAGGTTAGGATACGGGCAGCTGCGGTTTGGATGATCTCAAGTTTACTGATGGCTCAAGGTAGGATGCCGGTCAGGAGAGCACTGAAATAGTCGAGTCTAAATGGGAGAAAGGCTTGGATAACCCTTTCAATAGCAGTTGAGCTTCTCAAGTAGACCGCTTGACCATTATTTACATCTGACAATCCTTTGTACATTGCTGAAAGTGCCAGAGCTTTAGGTCACAGTTATCTTCAGCACAGTTGTATGGATTACAGTTGTATGGATTACAGTTGTATGGGTTACAAACAGCAGCTGATCACATCACAACCCCCAAACTTTAAAAGGTTGCCAGCTGACATTTGAAAATTGATTTGTGATTAACCACTATTGAGATGCTGAGTTGGAAATTGAAAATAGCCGAGCAATACAGTAGCTATTTCAAAAAGTGGACTGCAACTCTATAGTACACTTGGCAGAGAGTGCTTGCAGGATTCGTGTTAAATTGGTGCAGCTCTCATCACTGGGATCTGTAGTCATCTTCAGTGCATTGATACCGTCTGCTTTTGATTCTAATGCAACTAAAGTAGATTAACTGCAGAATCCTTGCAGATGCTGTGCAATGTAGATTTGACACCACAAATGTACAAATGATTCCAAACACACAAATAAATAAAGCAACTCTATCGTTCCTGAAGGTACAAAAGTTCTGAGATAAAAATCAACCTTTCCCCAAACTCTCAAGATCCTTTTAAAATAACAGTCTGGTCAATAAGTACTGTGTCATTAAATGCTTCACTTGTGCTGATACCACATGTGTTGGAATACTGTGCATAGCATTGCACTGGTCATCATCTAATTTACATACTGTTCTAGCACTGGTCTTGGTATCAGCGATGAAAATTACTTGTTAGCATTCAAATACAACACAGGCATGATAGTTGCTAGTGGTTGAGTTTGTGATTGTGCCAAATTGTGACCCAAGGTCTCAGGTGGCCATCCCTTCCACACCGATTCTTCAGAGCTGGTCATGAGTTATAAGCTAATTAATGTCTGCTCATTAATCATCAATCAAAAATCCATCTACACATATGTTTCTTCAACAGTTTCTTTTCATCTTCTATTATTCTTGCATTAAGAATATCACTCCCTTAGGCTTTTTGTAATTCAAGTAATTATTTACATTTTCATTTATCATGTCACGTTGTCACTCAGAGGTCCTCGGGTTTTGGTCCATTAATTCCCAGCCTAAAACTTTAATCTGCTGTTAATGTGATTTGATCTCTTTCTCACAGATCTGGCTGCTCTAAATTGCAATGGCAATGTAAACAGCTATGTGACTATTTATTGTGTCTGTCTCTATTATTAAAAGAAATCTTTAACATGGACAAATACGTAAAACTGTGCAAAGCATCAGTGTTTCAGGGAAACCGCTTCATGCCTGAAGTTTGAGTAATCCTTTCCGGGCAGTTGGCCATAGATGCTAAAGGGCTAATAAATAAACAAGCTCGTCAGTAAGGGCTTGCTACTTGTGAGATATTGCTAGAATTACAGATCAATATCAACAAGCCAATGGAAGAAGATAGACCAGAGGTTTTTTTTTAAAAGCATGGAAAGACCACTTGGAATATCAAGATCCATCACTTAACTGCCTTACGAATATACAAAAATGACGGATGGGAAAAGACCAACTGGTCCATCAAGCCCATCCCATCCAAACATAGTGGAGCCTGCATGCACCATCAACCCCCTTCTCCTTCCAGTCGTGTAATCTCCTGAGAAAATTGAAAAAAACCTAAGGCCATTAGGAAAAAAAAGTCTGGGAAATCCTTCTTTGATCCCCGACGGCAATCAAGCAAGTGAATGCAGCTCCTCAAAGGAACAAATCAGGAAGTATCTCATACAAGTGTGACTCGTGGTTCACGAATGTCTTCCTTTATCCTGCATCACTTTTCATGACTCCTTAATTTAAAACATAGAAAAACAAATATAATCACAGGTCTACAATAGCCTGTGATTTCAACTGTAAATAGAAATGTAAAAATAATTGGATAACAAGCCTTGTATGTTCCAATCAATGCAGAATTAGTGATCCAATTCCTCCCCCTCTGGTGCCCTTATAAGTATCTTTGCGCATAGTCTTCTACCAGAGTGGTGCCTGAATGGCTTTAGAATGTCAATCCACGACAGAGAACTAAACCCATTGAAACGTGTTTGATTCAATTGAATTGTCCCAAAACACCTAACCAAGAATAGACGTTTGTTAATGTGGTGTCCTGCGCATGCACAGTGATGATCCCAAAAAATCACAACATAGCAACAAATTGGGAGGCTGCAAAACAGTTTATTGATGAATAAAATATTCCACAACAATCTTAAATTGTAACTGCATGTGTGCAAGTCCCCAGAAATACTTAGTTGTGTTTCTTTTTGGGGAAGGGTGGGGGGTGGTGAAGGAAAGGGAAGAGAGAATGAAAGGAGACGGATATCAAGGACACATTAAGAACCCATGGGGTTTGATTTGTATCTCCTTTGTAAACTGACCTGATAACTTGCTGGAAATCAAAGCATTAGCAAAAGTACATTTTTCAAGACTATAAGTACATACTCTTGATGCATTTGTGGGACTTTACACTTTTATTTTTAATTTCTTTTTGTGGGGGTGTGGGGCAAAGAAACTTTGGAAATATTTTCCATTTCGCCTGTTTTGCCTCCGTTTGAATAATCCGAAGTTCACATGTTTCAGCAGAGTTGGATACCTGAATGTTCACTCATCACCAGACTTGGCATCTGATGCCTGGGAAGAGATCCAATCTTACTCTGTGGCTTAGCTGCTGGGAGAAGTAGAGCAAGAATTTATGTTTAATGTATTTTAGACTAGCATGATGTCGAATTCTGCACTACCAGATGAATAATTAATACCTAATTAAAAGTCTACGAGCTAGGAATTCCATCTTTGGTCATAGCAGTATTTTTCTGGCAAAAATACTACTATGACTCCATTATGATTCCGAGTCTTAACATTTGGGAGAAAATGCACCCATCGGCGTTGCACGAAGATTCGTGGCGCAAATGGTGAATTCTCTATAACTGATCTCCGAGGCCGATACCGCTGTGAATTGGGCCTTAGGGACTGGGGAAACACCCTCCAGAAAATTCCAAAAACCAAAAAAAAATCACAATCACAAACCATTCACAAGACCCTTTTCAATTGAATCGCTGCAAAAGAATTAAAAAATAAAAACTTTAACTTGTCTTTTTTGTAGGTCTTCATGCTGTTCCAAGGGCTGCACCGATAGATGTTTCCCGGGCGTTTTTTTTGGTCCTATCTATGGGTGCGCTGTGAGCTAAATATCGGGCGAAAGCGCTTTCTCGAGCCTTACACGCCAGCGGTATTTAAAAACTGCTCGCGCAAGACTTCAGTGAATTTCCCGGTTTACCATTTTTAGCCAAAAATATCACTGAAAAACCCAGTGCAAGGTTGGGGAATTTCCAGCCCTGCTTGGATTGCGTTTTAGTGTTACTGTTACTGTCCTGGAATGCTGGGGAGAAATGGCCACATAGAATGCCATTGTTTAAAATCACCAACCCCAGTAAGGTTCATTTTAGGGGGAAAAATAGGTTCATTTGTGGCAGGAGTTGCCATATATTTTTGGGATCTCTGCCCAGTCTTGGTGTTACTTCAGTCAGTAAAACTGTTAAATGCAACCACACCACTGGGCCACCTCTAGGGTGGGCTTTTATCAGTGTTGATAGTGGAGGCCTATGCAGTGCTGATTCCTGTATCATAGTAAAAGGACCCATTCCTTCTCCTTGGGGATGATATGCAATGTTAATTATCAGCTTTGATTTCTGGTATGCAACCTCAGCCTGAGCCAGGTGGAGGCAATTTGTGCCATCTGCAGTTCTGTCGCTGACTCACCCTGCCCCTTTAATAGCTGCTCAGTGTGAAATTCCTGTGTTGCTGCCAATGGGGAGGCAGAGGGATGAAATACATTGCTTTTTGCATGTTGCTAAACAACATTAGTAACAGATTGTTTTTTTTTAATGTACTTCAGATGGCATAACAACAGGGTGTATACGGAAGTAACTGTAATCGGGACAGCTGTCTAACACATTTGACCCGCTTGGCTGCTGAGAGCACGGAGATATTTAGAGAAATTGTACAGGGGCTGCAACTGGCAAGCCACAATTCTCATATCATGGTGCATGATCCACAAGTTAACTCCTGTATTTGAATTTCTGCATACAAGGCGCAGTGTTCCAGGACACTGGCAGCAGAAATGGAGTCTGAAATGTTAATGCTATTTTTGTATTGATTAAGAGTTTGGAGGTATTGCTTTAGTAAAAAAAAATCTTTTGTTCTTGACAGAGACATGGAAAGTTTAGAAATATTTCATTGTAGAAAATTGATGGTCTGGCCTTATTTCTACAATGCTGTAGCATATGTTAGGTTGGCCTTATCAAGTCCACTGAACTGTATGATTTTTGGATTGTACTGAACATAGGAGCAAACAGCCTGCTAAACAGGGCTCCACTATTTAATCACTGGCTAAATGTATAGTTTTATAGAACACTGAGATTGATGGATGCTGACCAATTTTTAAAAAGAATTTTTGCTGTTCTTCGAGCTTTTCCAGCTTCCTTTGCAAAGGAGTTGAATGTTACTTGAAAAAAGTTTGCAGCTATTGGAGAGTAGGGGTAAACATGCTATTCACAGTGGGCATGATTACGTGTGCATGCATTATGCAATTACATTAGATGGGATGAGTACTTTGACTGAATGCATACAAGGATACAAGTGAAGGGTGGGAAGGCTGGTGGTACTAAGTGCATCTTGCATTTAATGGGCATTCACACCGAGCATTGAAAATTAATTTACGATAGTGTGAGCGTACACTGAATTATTGCCATGGAAGTGTTTCCTTTTATCTTAGCTTTCCTAGTAAGATCACTAAACTTCTTCCTACATTGCTTCTGGGTACACCGTATATTTCTCTTGGCATATACACCAGTTGCCATCCTTGCTGTTGTTGAGTAGCTTGCCTGGATGGCTGCATATTTTGTTCCAAAGAGAGGCATTCCCTGTGCTTCACATCTTGCATCAGAATTGTCATGTTCCATTCGAGAAATGGGGCACTCTGAAGTACTTGCAGACATGTTTCCAAATACAGTGCGGCTGCCTTACTAGCCAATTTGGGGCTGGATTTTTGGCTTTGATGATTTCGGTAATGGCGGTGGGGCGGTAAATTTTGCATCCGGGACCAGTTTGCGCCTCAGTTATCGAAATTGGGCAGCTGGGCCCTGAGTCTGGGGCGCAGCGCTAAGGGAGGCGTTGTATACCTCTTCGGGTGTTAACATGGGAAACTCCTGAGTGAAAGAGCCAGCCTGGGAGCGCTCCGAGAGACGCCTGGGGGGGGAGTGAAAAAAACCTTAACACCCCCCCCCCCCCCCCAAAAAACATTCCCAATACATAGTCCATGCCACCACAACATAAATCGCAAAAAAAAACTTTAAAGAAAAAACAATCACTCTTACCTTAGGACGGCATTACTTACCTCTCTGCAGTTGGTATAGGTTGAACCGCCCATTTTCCCAGGCAGTCACAGCGGGGTGCCCTGTGGGGTGCACGGGACTCAAAAAACACGCCAGTGTCAAGACCGGTGCAGTTCTTCCAGGCGGTACTGCTTTGCGCCGTCACAAAACATTCCCCGAAAACGCCCACAGGGCGCTGCAGGCTGACCAGCTTCTTATGACAACTTGGGATAGGCAATAAATGCGGCATTGCCAGCATCACCTACATCCCGAGAACAAATAAAACCAAATAAAAACCCAGTCTAATCATGTTGCAAGATAGAGCTGGGGCAAAAACAGAGTGCAAAGGACGGAAAATCTGCCCCATAATGCCTACCCCTTTAAGCTACTGCAGCAGCACTTGAATCGCCACCTTCCAGTGGGCATTTTTCACACTGGGAGTTCACCTCCATCATGCATATTTTGCTGTCCTCAGGAATCTGTGGTGGGTCATGCAGGTGCTCTTCTCAAACAGCTCTGCTTCTAGTTGGGCTTTCGCCCGAGTTTGTAAGAAATGGTTCACGGTCCAATTGGTTTTTATTTTGAATCTTGCATGTGTAACCTTGCACCAGGTTTGAGTTTCTGCCAGTAAAATGATAACAGCTTAGAGCTTTTAGAAATCTGAGGAATCCTTTGCCATGGGCAACAACAATCAGCACAGTGTTCTGAGCTGCTTTGACTCATTCTATTTGAGTTCTGGGCAAATGAAGGCGTTTTTCATCTGTAACACAAGATGCATTCCACTGAATCAATTTGATTGTGCAAATCATATCAATGCCAATTGTTCTTAATGAAATTTAATAAAACAACATTTATAGATAAACCACACTATAATTATAAGACAAATTAATAATAGCACGTTTCTCAAAATTAACTTAATTATTGAAATGGGAAATAGATGTTACCCAATAGTCACATTTTAGGGTCCCAAGTTATCATAAGAAGCTGGTGATGGACCTTCCTGAACTGCTGCAGTTCTTGTGGTGACTGGTGCTCCCACAATGATGATAGGTAGGGAATTCCAGGATTCTAATCCAGCAACAATGAACGATCTACAATGTATGTCAAAGTCAAGATGGTGTGCAACTTGGAGGTGATGTCTTTTCCCACAGCATTGCTGCTCTTGTCTATCTTGGTGGTAGAGGTTGCGTAGGAATGGAGGCGCTGTTGAAATAACCTTGGTGAAATGCTGCAGTGCATCCTGTGGGGGTTACCTGTTGAAGTCCTGTGGCAGGGGGATGGATCAAGCAAACTCCTCCCCACTCTTTGCATAGTGGCCAGGGACTTTTAACATCCATCAGAAGAGGCAAATGGGGTCTGAGTTTGATGTCTCATCTGAAGGGTACCATCTCCAACAATAAAACACTCCCTCAGCATAGTCTGAGGTGGCAGCTCAGACCTTTTGACTCGAGCTGAGAATGTTTTCACTTGAGCCACGTTGACCCCTTAAGTACAGAAGTCAGGCTTTGAATTACTGCCAACAGCATCTTGCTGGCAGAACACTTAAAATTGACTAGTTTCAAAAGCGTTTCAAAATAAACTGGCACATGCTTTTGGTGGAGTTTAAATTATTCCAAATATCAGCCTGAGAGCAGCAGTTACATTTGGAATCAGACTGTTCCCCATCTACAATTTAAATGTATGTAAAGATGATCTTTGTGAGTTGCAGTATGCTGGTGGCAGCCATCCAGGCAGTGGGTGTTTCTGCGAACACTGAAAAATAAATACATTGAAATTAAAAAAAAGATTTAAATTCTTTTTTCTGCCTTTTAAACTTTTAACAAGCTTCTGTCGTTTGTATGTAATGGTTCCAAAATTCCTGGGTCTGGGAGAGTGGTACAATGATGCAAGTTGAACTGACTGGGGGTGGATTCATGGTCATTAAAGGTTCTGACAGGAGGAGCCAGGTGCAAGGAAGGTGGAACTGGCTGAATGATGCCTTCACCGCTGACCCCCTCCTCTTCCAACCCTCCGCATCTGCCTTTTCTGCAGCCAGTGTAAAATATGCCTGCATGAAGCAGGTGTATTTGCCATAACATCAAAAAAAATCAATACTACAAAGAAGGAAAGGAAGAGTGAAAGTCTGAAACAGCAAGGATATATCCCATGATCTTATTGAATGGTGGTGCAGGCTTGAAGGGCCGAATGGCCTACTCCTGCACCTATTTTCTATGTTTCTATATATATTTTATGGTAAGAATTTAGAACTTGCTGCCACATAATGATTGAAGCACATAGCATTGGTGTATTTAAGGGGAGCCTTGAAGCATATTTGAGGGATGAGGGGGTAGAGAAATACGAGGGGGGGGTACGGGGGGGGAGGGAGGCAGAAGGGTGAGAAGAGGTCATTAGAGTGCGAGGACATCCGTGTGGAGTATTAATATTGGCATAGATGCAGCAGGTTCTATGTAATCAAAGGAAGAGGCTAATTATAATGTCAGAAAGAACAGTAAGCCTGAGGATTGGGAAGATTTTAGAATTCAGCAAAGGGGAACCAAGAAATTGATAAAGAAAGGGAAAATAGAATAGAATATGAGAGTAAACTAGCGAGGGACATAAAAACAGATTGTAAAAGCTTCTATAGGTATGTAAAACGGAAAAAATTAGCAAAAGTAAATGTGGGTCCCTTACAGGTTGAGACAAGAGAAATTATAATGGCGAATAAGGAAATGGCAGAGAAATTAAACAAATACTGAGCAATTTTGCCCCCTCTGTCTTGCCTTTTTTTTTAAACAATGATCAGTTTATTGATAACATAAATATTGGCCCAGATTTTGCGGTGGTAATGATGCCGAAACTGTCAGCGTTTGTCATCATTATTCCTCCGAAAGTGGAGCCCGCACATGCACAGATAAACGTGGAAATCCAGAGGTTGCTGTCAGTGCTTCTACACTTCTCCACAGGCTGCACCGTGGAACTCTTCGGAGCTGGAAATCAATTCCAATCACAGTGAAATGTTGTTCCTGACCAAAACTTCCACTATTACGCTGGAATATCGCTGTTTTTAAAAAAAATTACGCCTTATTGAAAGAGGTGTAACTGGGAGCTAGACGTTCCTGAGAGCCCCTCAACGCCCGATGACCCGCCCAGAAAAAACACTAACGTTTTGTAAGTAACGCTTGCGACAATTTTCATTAATAAGTTAAAAAATAATCGCCCGGCGAGAAAATGGCTCTTGCACCATTATTCTCGGCAATTTACTTGCTTTGGAGGCAGTTCAGAGAAGGTTCACTAGGTTGATTCCGGGGATGAGGAGGTTGACTTATGAGGAAAGGTTGAGTAGGTTGGGCCTCTACTTATTGGAATTCAGAAGAATGAGAGGTGATCTTATCGAAACATATAAGATTATGAGAGGGCTTGACAGGGTGGATGCAGAGAGGATATTTCCACTGATGGGGGAGACTAGAACTAGAGGGCATGATTTTAGAATAAGGGACCGCCCATTTAAAACAGAGATGAGATTAAATTTCTTCCCTGAGAATTTGCTGCCGCAGAGAGCTGTGGAAGCTGGGACATTGAATAAATTTAAGACAGAAATAGACAGTTTCTTAAATGATAAGAGGTTATAGGGGGCGGGCAGGGAAGTGGAGCTGAGTCCGTGATCAGATCAGCCATGATCTTATTAAATGGCGAAGCAGGCTCGAGGGACCGTATGGCCTACTCCTGCTCCTATTTCTTATGTTGTTTCTTGGCGGTTAAAGGGGAAAGTAAATAAAATGGGCGGTTCTTAAAATTTAAAAAAACATTAGTCCGAGGCTGCGGTTGGGCCTAGGGAGGGGGGAAAACTTTTTTTTTTAAATTCCAAAAAAATTCATTTGAATAAAAATTAAAAGTTTAAAAAAAAACATTCTCAAGACACTTTTAAATCTAATCGCCATTTTACAATTTAAAAAATAAAGAACCTTTAACTTGCCTTTCTTTGCAGAGTACTCACCTATGGCCCTGTTTAAGCAGCTTTCACAGGGCGGTTCCCTCGGCGATCTGGACAGGCTTCTGTGGAGGCCAAACTTATGCCCTGGTGATTTTCTTCTCACGTTGGCGGTTTGCTCTGGGCGGGCGTTTCGAGATTTGGCCGGTACCATTAAGGGGGAAACTTTCGCTGGGCGGTTTCTCTACCAAAAAGAGCTGTACCATCGAGAACCCGCCGAAAATGAAAGGAAAGTTTAGCCCTGGGTTTTTTAACAGCATGTTGACTGCTGAACAACCGTTCTCATCCTGAAAAATTTATTTTATATTTGTGGAATATGAAAACTTTCCATTAGTATGATAAGAGGTACATGGTTTTTCATATTTTTGTTTTAAAAGGTTTGTTTTTGATATTTCAGCCTCTACCTTAATCCTATTGTCCCAATCTTTATTTCGCTCTCTGTAAAATTTATAACAAGTAAATTATAATCTGTGTACTTTACTTCCTGGTTGTGAAAATTCTTCAGTGTGATTGGCTGCTTCGCCTACTTGATGACATCACTGTTGCTGGGCGCTGGAGATTATCTTGGTTTGGCGCTAGATTCAAGCTAATGTCCGGAGAAGTGAAATTCCTGCCACAGGAATTGCTAGATCTTTGTGGGCCAGCTTTCTTCGAGGTCGTGCAAGTTCCGTTGCTTCGCCTCTGACTGCAAGTTCTGGGCCATTTTGTTTGTGTGACGTATATATTGCTGTTGCCTCTCGCTTACATTTTTAGGCACAAGTGCACTATTCAAAGAATTAACGTGGTGGTGGTGGAACAGCATGCAGCAAATCACAACAGTATGACTTTATCTTAAAAAACAGTATTAACCTCTGTCTTAAATTAAATCTGCTTAAGATCCTTTCGATCTCTTTTTGGCAAACAGAAATTGGTCATGAGGGCTCTGCTATACACACCTTGTATCAGCCACCTGGGTAATGATAGACCTTGTCAGATATCAACATACACACAATTTTCTTTCATGCTGCAGCATCCACAACTGTGAGCTTTTAATATTGTACAATATAGATAGAGCTGTAAAGAACTGTGGAATAATTGAAACGTCGCTAATTTTTAAAATAATTTTAACTTGGGTGCAGAATTGCTAGTGTCATTTGAAAACTTTGGATATACTGCAAGCAAATTATTGCAGCTGCTATTGATTTCGAAGTGTGATACAGCATTTGAAATCATTTGCAAAGCAATTCTATCAAAGGTGATTCAGGTTTGACTTTGACTGTGTAATATAGGCTAGGTACACTTTTTTCCCCTCTGTTTAGTTGAAAGCAAATATGTTTAATAGTCTGGATGCTGCAGATCACTGTTGTGTACATTATGGGCACATGCTCCTCATTCCCCTGTACTGTCCATGTTTGATCTGGAAGCAAATGGAATCGAAATGGTGTAATTCATCATGTTGTCTCTGCTTGCTGCAACAGGCTCTCTAGTGTGTCTATTGGCCTAAAAAGTTCAATAAATGAGCACGGGCTGAACAGATTGCGGCCACTACAGCTTGTCATGTGACTCCGGTCTTCCTCTATAATGTGCACCTTCTATAATGAGAAGTGATTGCAATCTAGGCCAGTGCAAGTCCTGAGGAGAAATTCAAGCCGGAAGAGATTTACAAAACAAGTTCCATAAGAGGCAAGCAGCATGTTTTTGTATAGTTTACAATTCATCTATGGCCAAAGCTGGCATTTGTCGTCAATAGGGATTTTCGCCTACTAGCATCATGTACCATTTATAAA
The DNA here is from genome assembly GCF_044704955.1 of Pristiophorus japonicus. Classification (NCBI taxonomy): domain Eukaryota; kingdom Metazoa; phylum Chordata; class Chondrichthyes; family Pristiophoridae; genus Pristiophorus; species Pristiophorus japonicus. Next base: position 180,007,620 of record NC_091982.1, on the reverse strand, counting down.
CATCTTTTAATTTTCTTCAGTTTATGCATTTCCTTTCTTTTGTTCATCTGGCCTGTTGTCTTGGCAGAGAACTGTACAAGTTGCAAGGCATCACTAAATTAACAGCAACATTGGAGGCATTTTATTAAAGGTCGTCCCTATGACAACTGAAGTAGTTGCCAGGGAGAGGGACCTCCGTAGGAGCTAGCTCTCTTCGAGATTTAAAGAAATGATCCCAGTCTGCCACACTTGAGTTGAGGTGATTGTGGCAACTTAGTGTGGATGTCTGCCGCTGCTGTGGGAATGGGAGTCTATGCAAAGACTAATACTAAGCAGTAGATGTTCTGTCTCCATGGCAACAAAAGCAGATGCTCCAGGGAAATCAGGCTAATCACTGTCGACTGTTTATCATGCTTGAGCTCAGCAGATAAAAGGGTTGCTGCATTATAAATTTGCTGAGAATTACAATCACATTTCTAACACACTGTGATATTTGGGTGAACATTATTTTACATGTGGTACTTGTGAAGTACTAGAGTTTGATGAATTAATACATTCTGTTCACTTTGGGTAAATGATGTCTTGCAGGTTTATTGTGTACTTAAATGCTTTAATGCATATTGTAAAATTTTATGCATTTGTGGCTGACTAACACTGTCTTTTTGAATAGAACACTCCAATTTAAAACAAGCATTCATTTTGGTGACTAACTTTCAATAAATTGTAAGTGCCACTCATAACTTTCATCTTTTTCACGAGTACAGAGTTGATTTAGCCAGAAGTGCAGTGCACAAAATGGCAATTTAACCTCACAAATATTAGTTTCCATTCTGCAACTACAAGAAAACTTGCTATTGTTCCAGTTCTAGTTATATCTTGCTATATACTGTCAGGTTTGCAACTTTTATCCATGTTGCCCCATCACCGACATTGTTTTTGGGTTTCATTCTGCAATGGAGGACTAACTGTGCCACGACAAAAAATACAATAGTATCTCAAATCAAATTCATTAATACTATCTAGTATGTATTATAAAGAATAACAAAGAGTTCTTTCAGGCTTTTCTGGCAGTACTTTTTCTCATGTTAATAGACACTAAAGAATACTAGTAAGTGAAATGATACTAGAAAAGAAACAAAAAAAAGGACACATTATAATCTTGCATCTGCCATCGGAGAAAATTCTTGGCAGTAAAGAACTGATAAATGTTGAATGTTGATGATTCTGGAGATTCCATTTTCAGAGCTTGTGTGCGTGATTGAATTTGTTAGTTTACCTCAGCGGTAAAATTTCTAATTATATATTTTCCTTTGACTTTGTATAAATGTACTAGTTTGAGGACAAGTTTTCCTTTATATACCAATTTTTATGAGTGTTGGAATTAATGGGATCGGTGAAGTCCCAGTCAGGCTGAGGTTCCAATTTAGAGCACTTTTTTTGCTTTTTATAATTTTGGTCCAGTTGGAAAAATCTATTTTTAAACAGATTTTGCTGTGCTACTGTGTTTTGTACTTGATGAGTCAACAGAGATCTTGTTTCAAATCGAATTTCATCACCCTGGACTCCTTTGGAAGTTTGTGCTGAAGTTAAAAGCTGACATACCTTTCATTCACTTCAAAAATGACAATATCTAGCAGAATCTTTGGCAACCATCTGAACAACTTATTTCTAATGAGGTACACAGTGGTCTGTTAATTCCTTTTACTGATGATGGGCACAGATAGTACAGCTAATTCACAACGGCCTGGAATTTGCAGTAAATTTAATGTGAGGCTCACTGTTATTAAAGTATAAGTGGGGCAGCAACTTCTGGCGATGGCACATGCGCAGTTGAACGCGGAAATCAGGAAGTTCTTTTGTCCGACTTGCCCTGCCCCTCCAGAAGCTTTGCTATACTGTTATCTCGACAAGAGATTCAGCATGAAGTTACTGTACTTGCGTGTTAGATGCCCACTAAACTCACCAGAAAATGTTAAGGTTGCTCCAATCAAGAGTAAGTGAATTTTTTAACGGTGTGGTAAGTCCTAGGGGCTCAGGGTTTTGCCCGTTTCTTTGGGGGCCCAACTACAGCAAAAAAAAAATCCAACTTTCCCTGTTTGAATTATTGATTTTGGTGCTATGTAGCCTGTCCTTTAGCTTTAGGGGTGGAGCCTATGATCTGCGCCAAAAAGATTGGGTTGCCAGGGTAACGAGGGACAAATTGCGGGCTGTTGCGGGCTGAGGCTGGAAAGTGAAACATACAAGACGTTCTGGCTAATTCACAGCAAGCTGCACAAGCACATTGCACATTGCAGCAGCTTACCAGCATCCCAGTGCCGCTCCTAACCCTGACCGAAAGGCCTCCCCTCTCCCCCTCCCCCTCTCTGCTGCTGCTGCTGTCCCGGCCGTGGAACTGGATTTTCTGCACTGATTCTCTTACCTGCGCCGATTTTGTTAACTGCCCAGAAGATTTTTCCAGAGCGGTCACATATGCCGCCTTAAGAAAAATTGGAGTAAATCGGAGTTGGCCACACTTGCTTAAAAGGCCAGAATTGGCGCAGGTGGCAGGTTACCCCCCCCCCCCCCCCCCCCAAAATCATAGTCTTAAAAAATCCTACTTAAGTGAATTACGCCAGCGCAGAAACTTTGGGGAATCTTGAGCCCTTAATTACTCCGAAACAACCTCTCTGGCACTGAAACTAAACTTTAACTAGTGTGGAGTCTCATTCCTTCAGATTTTAATTATTGTTGGAGATTTAAAAAGAATAAAAAAATTAAATACTTTAAAAAAACGTATTCTTTGTCTCTCTTATCTCTCTTAATCTCATCTTTCTTTCCCTCTTTATTTTGCTTTCTGTACATGATTTGACATTGAATTAAATATTCTAACTTACAATTCCTGGTTCACAATCTGCGTGCCTCAGTGAGAATTCTTCAATCTGATTGGTTAAAGAGATGCACATTTGCTTGTATTATTCACACACGCCCCAGATCCCCTGTAGGGGGCACTGCGCTGTTTTGGATTTCTAACCACCACAACTTCCAGTGCAAAAGTCTGTGGGCAAGTGTACATGTAAATTTGCTGCCGACCACAAAATCCAGGCCATTTTCTGCACTTCAATGGAATTCTCATTCACTGAGTCTTGTAATTCTGAGTAACCATGGGATCGAGCAATAGAAAGGCTAATGGAAAAACTAACAAGGCAGGACTAGAGATAAAGGCAGCAGGTTTCTTGTTGGATCACTGCAAATTTCCAGTTCTCCTGCAAATGTCCAGTACAAGAGAGCAAAAGAAAAACTGGTCCAAGAAAATCGATATTGTGGACCTGCAATGGACTTTAGTCCTACTTTCCTTCTTCTTTTGATATCCAATTCATTGAGGTGAGATTGAGTAGACAGGACCTATATTCTCTAGAGCTTGGAAGAATGCGAGATGATCTTAATGAAACATACAAAATTCTTCCAGGGCTTGACAAGATAGATGCAGGGAGGATATTTCCTCTGGCTAGGGAGTCTAGAACCAAGAATCACAGTCTCAGAATAAGGGGCTGGCCACGTAGGACTGAGATGAGAACAAATTTCTTCACTAAAGGGTGGTGAATATTTGGAATTCTCTACCCCAGAGGGCTGTGGAGGCTCAGTCTTCGAGTATATTTAAGACAGAGATAGATAGATCTTTAGATATTAAGGGAATCTAGGGATATGGGGAAAGTGCAGGAAAATAGAGTTGAGGTAGATGATCAGCCATGATCTTATTGAATGGCAGAGCATGCTCGAGGGGCCAAATGGCCTACTCCTGCTCCTAATTATGTTCTTATGAATAGTCAGATGTCAAGTTAGAGTACTTTATTTGTGGTGAAAATAAAGAGCATAAACAGTAAATTAAACAAGAAAAAAGCAGTAATTTAGAAAGAACAAAGACTATATGGGTTGGTTCAGTATGTTATAATTTGAGAAATATGCTCTCAAACGTTTGGTCCAGGCTTCTTTCTATGGGTCACGCTTCATGATACTGTACCCTGTTTTAAAATAATGCCATCTATGACTACATTTTGGCAAGGCCACCATCTGCTTCAGCATTCTGGCAAAACCTAGATGCTCGGCAACTAAGTTGAAAATAGAAACATGGAAACATAGAAACATGGAAATTTACAGTGCAGAAGGAGGCCATTCCGGCCCATCGTGTCCGCGCCAGCCGACAAAGAGCCACATGGTCCTTGGTCAGCAGCCCTAAAGGTTACATATAAACCTATGAACAATGACGGAAAGGCAAAGAGCACCCAGCCCAACCAATCCGCCTCACCACAACTGCGACACCCCTTATACTGAAACATTCTACACTCCACCCCAACCGGAGCCATGTGATCTCCTGGGAGAGGCAAAAACCAGATTAAAAAAACCCAGGACAATTTAGCGAGAAAAAATCTGGGAAAATTCCTCTGACCCATCCAGGCAATCGAAACTAGTGCAGGAATCATCCTGGCCGTATTCTATTCCCTGCAGTACTTACCATTATATCTGCTCCGTCCAACAAAAGGTCATCCAGTCTAATCCCAATTACCTGCAGGTTACGACACTTTAAGTGCCCATCCAACCATCTCATAAAAGTGGTGCGGATTTCTGCATCCACCACTCTTCCAGGCAGCGAGTTCCAGATCCCCACAACCCTCTGCGTAAAGAAGCCCCCCCAAATCACCTTTAAACCTTCCACCAACCACCTTAAAACTATGCCCCCTCGTAATAGACCCCTCCACTAATGGAATAGACTCTTACTATCCACTATGTCCAGACCCCTCAATATTTTGTACACCTCAATGAGGTCTCCTCTCAACCTCCCCTGTTCCAATAAGAACAAACCCAGCCTATCTAATCTGTCCTCATAACTAAGATTCTCCATTCCAGGCAGCATCCTAGTAAATCTCCTCTGCACCCTCTCTAGTGCAATCACGTCCTTCCTATACTACGGCGACCAGAACTGCACGCAATACTCCAGCTGTGGCCTAACCAAAGTATTATACAATATAAGCATAACCTCTCTGCTCTTGTATTCTATGCCTCGACCAATAAAGGCAAGCATTCCATATGTCTTCTTAACCACCTTATCCATCTAGTCTGCTACTTTCAGGGACCTGTGGACAAGCACTCCAAGGTCCCTTTATTCATCTACACTATTAAGTGGCCGACCGCTTAATGTGTATACCCTTTCCTTATTAACCCTCCCAAAGTGCATCACCTCACACTTCTCTGAATTAAATTCCATTTGCCACTGCAAGAGACTTCAGCTTCTTCATAAAGGAAGGTGAATGGGCAATAAAGAGGATAGAGTAGAGGAACCTGTGAAAATGCCATATGCCCAAATTGTTTTGAGGAGATTAGTGCAAATGATGTTCCGCAAGTGAGATTAATGGAGTGGATTTAAAAGGGAATAAAATTGGTTTCTCTTATGTGCCATGTTCCTACTAAACAAGTATTGCTTAGCATAGACTCCAGCTGTTATGTGCTTAAGTTTTCTTGGTGTGGGATCAAATGTACATGTTTTGTGGGTTCCCAATAAAATGTAAGCAATTTCTGGAAAAGATACCATTACGTTTTCATGGCAGTGATGTAAGCCATTAGCATTCTGATGCAGGTTGATACAAAATACATTTGCAATTTTGAAGAATGGCAACTGTATGATTGATTAGAATTTTCTTACTTTTCTTAGTGGATTTATGCTCAGCAATATTATGCATTATGTATGGTAGATCAGTCAGTATCCATACTCAGTAGATCACTGAGCAGAGAGTATTAGAGAATTAAGATGGCTGATTACAACATCATATGATAAATAAAATTGAGAGGGGCCATTTTAGCTGATTTGTCTAGGGGAGGAAAAAACAAATATTTTATAACCTCGTCACCCTCCCCTCCCAGCCAACACATCATCCAACTGGATCTTGACTGAATCTATGGTTTTCACCACTTCCCGACCAGGAGACCATTTCAAATGTTGGTCACTTTGAATGTGAAATAATTCTTGCTCACATCAGTCCTAATTTGGCCTTTTGCCTGCCTTAGCTAATGCCAGCTTTTTCTACTGTCATGGTTTGCTACTTCTGTACCATTTCATATCTTCTATATATCTGCTTTAAATTATCCTGTTGGTCAACTAAAGATCTGATGAGCCCCAATTTCTCTCATCTTCTCAACTTCATAATCTGATACGTTCATAATCTGATACGTTCATAATCTGATACGAGGCATCAACCTTGTGGTTCTTCTCTGAACCACCTGTGGGGCTTGAATGTTTCCCTTGTGCCTTGATGACCAAAACTGGACAAAACACTCTGGGTGGATTCTGATCTGAGCACAATACAGGTTTAGCACCACATCCTCCAACATATGTTTTACTGATTTAGCAATATAGTTCAGTATTCAATTCATTTTTTATTGCTGCTCTGCAATGATTTAGCATGCCAAGCTTTGTCTATTGCCCTCAGATCTCTTTCAATTTGTTCTAAATCATCCATAGTCTACATCTGATATTCATTTTCCTTGCAATGTGCATAACCTTGCACCTGTCTGTATTAAATTCCATCTGCCACTGTTCTACTCATTTACAGATTAAGTGAAAATATGATGAAAGTTGTAAATCCAGACTGACTATAACTTCAGTAGAAAACAGTAACACATAGAAACATAGCTGTTGCCTTAAAGAATACTTCTGTGCAAAACCAGTTGCCAAAACCACTATCTTCAAACAAGATTAAGTTACAGTGAATCAAATAAACCTCCCATATCTGTGACCATCTTTCCCGGAACTCCATGTTTGAATCCCTTCAATATGTTTATCGCCCTGCCACAGTACCGAAACGGCTTTCATCAAAGTTACAAATGATATCCTTTGTGACTGTGACAAAGGCAAACCATCCCTCCTCGTCCTCCTGCACCTGTCGTTAGCCTTTGACACAGTTGACCACTTCATCCTCCTCCAACGCCTTTCCACCATCGTCCAGCTGGGTGGGACTGCACTCGCCTGGTTCCATTCTTATCTATCTAATCATAGCCAGAAAATCTCCTGCAATGGCTTCTCATCCCATTCCCGCATCATCATCTCTGGTGTCCCCCAAGGATCTATACGTAGCCCCCCCCTTATTTCTCATCTATATCCTGCCCCTTGCGATATCATCTGAAAATACGGAATCAGTTTCCATATGTACGCTGACAACAACCAGTTCTACCTCTCCACCACTTCTCGCGACCCCTCCATGGTCTCTAAATTGTCAGATTGCTTGTCCGACATGCAGTACTGGATGAGCAGAAATGTTCTTCAATTAAATATTGGAAAGACCAAAGCCATTATCTTTGGTTCCCACCACAAACTGCGTTCCCTAGCCACTAACTCCATCCCTGTCCCTAGCATTTATCTGAGGCTAAACCAGGCTGTTCGCAGCCTAAGTGTCCTATTTGACTCTGAAATGAGCTTCCGGCCACATATTCGTGGCATAACTAAAACCACCTATTTCCACCTCCGTAACATTGCCCGCCTTCAGCCGACCTCAGCCTTCTGCTGCTGAAACCCTCATCCAAGCCTTTGTTACCGTTAAACTTGACTACTCCAATGCACCTCTGGCTGGCCTCCCAAATTCTACATTTGGTCATCCAAAACTCAGGAGCCAGTGTACTAACTCACATCAAGGCACGATCACCCATCACCACTGTGCTCGCCCACCTACATTGGCTTTCAGTTAAACAATGCCTCGATTTCAAAATTCTCATCCTTGTTTACAAATCCCTCCATGGCCTCACCCCTCCCTAACTCTGTAATATATTTCAGCCTCACAACCCCACGAGATGTCGGTGCTCCTCAAATTCTGCCCTCTTGAGCATCTCAGATTATAACTACTGAACCATTGGTGGCCGTGCCTTCAGTTGCTTGGGCCCTAAGCTCTGGAACTTCCTCCTTAAACCTCTCCGCCTCTCTACTTCTCTTTCGTCCTTTAAGACACTCCTTAAAACCTACCTCTTTAACCAAGCTTTTGCTCATCTGCCGTAATTTCTTCTTACATAGAAACATAGAAACATAGAAAATAGGTGCAGGAGTAGGCCATTCGGCCCTTCTAGCCTGCACCGCCATTCAATGAGTTCATGGCTGAACATTCAACTTCAGTACCCCATTCCTGCTTTCTCACCATACCCCTTGATCCCCCTAGCAGTAAGGACTTCATCTAACTCCTTTTTGAATATATTTAGTGAATTGGCCTCAACAACTTTCTGTGGTAGAGAATTCCACAGGTTCACCACTCTCTGGGTGAAGAAGTTCCTCCGCATCTCGGTCCTAAATGGCTTACCCCTTATCCTTAGACTGTGACCCCTGGTTCTGGACTTCCCCAACATTGGGAACATTCTTCCTGCATCTAACCTGTCTAACCCCGTCAGAATTTTATATGTTTCTATGAGGTCCCCTCTCATTCTTCTGAACTCCAGTGAATACAAGCCCAGTTGATCCAGTCTTTCTTGATAGGTCAGTCCCGCCATCCCGGGAATCAGTCTGGTGAACCTTCGCTGCACTCCCTCAATAGCAAGAATGTCCTTCCTCAGGTTAGGAGACCAAAACTGTACACAATACTCCAGGTGTGGCCTCACCAATGCCCTGTACAACTGTAGCAACACCTCCCTGCCCCTGTACTCAAATCCCCTTGCTATGAAGGCCAACATGCCATTTGCTTTCTTAACCGCCTGCTGCACTTGCATGCCAACCTTCAATGACTGATGTACCATGACACCCAGGTCTCTTTGCACTTCCCCTTTTCCTAATCTGTCACCATTCAGATAATAGTCTGTCTCTCTGTTTTTACCACCAAAGTGGATAACCTCACATTTATCCACATTATACTTCATCTGCCATGCATTTGCCCACTCACCTAACCTATCCAAGTCGCTCTGCAGCCTCACAGCATCCTCCTCGCAGCTCACACTGCCACCCAACTTAGTGTCATCCGCAAATTTGGAGATACTACATTTAATCCCCTCATCTAAATCATTAATGTACAGTGTAAACAGCTGGGGCCCCAGCACAGAACCTTGCGGTACCCCACTAGTCACTGCCTGCCATTCTGAAAAGTACCCATTTACTCCTACTCTTTGCTTCCTGTCTGACAACCAGTTCTCAATCCATGTCAGTACACTACCCCCAATCCCATGTGCTCTAACTTTGCACATCAATCTCTTGTGTGGGACCTTGTCGAACGCCTTCTGAAAGTCCAAATATACCACATCAACTGGTTCTCCCTTATCCACTCTACTGGAAACATCCTCAAAAAATTCCAGAAGATTTGTCAAGCATGATTTCCCTTTCACAAATCCATGCTGACTTGGACCTATCATGTCACCTCTTTCCAAATGCACTGCTATGACATCCTTAATAATTGTGGCTCGGTGTCAAATGTATCTGTTTTGTCTTATAACACTGCTGTGAAGTGCCTTGGGATGTTTTACTACATTAAAGGCACTATATAAATAAAAGTTGTTGTTGTTCCTGGAAATTACCTTTTCTCATGCATGTCCTCAACTGAGTGCACATATCTGGAGTCTGACTATTTCACAATGTTTTGGTATAGAGACCAATTATATCCTTAATCAGATAAACTCTGTATAGGTAATTAATATTCTTCATTGGCAGAAATTGAATATTCCTCCACCTGGCTGAACTTGTTCTCACATTTAACAACTTCGTCTTTGGCTCCACTCACCCTCCAAATAGAAGGTATTGCTTTGGGAAACTGGATGGGTCCTAGCTATGCCTGCCTTTTCGTGGGATATGTTCCAGTCATACTCAGGTCCCTCCCTCACCTCTTTACATTGTTGACTGTACATGTGCCATTTCCTGCTCTTGCCCTGAATTGCAAAATTTCACTTCACTTTGCTTCCAATTTCCATCCTTCCCTCATCTTCACATGGTCCATCTCCGACTCTTCCCTTCCCTTCCTCGACTTCTCTGTCACCATTTCTGGGATAGGCTATCGACAAACATCTACTGTAAGCCCACTGACTCTCACAGCTACCTGGATTAACTTCCTTCCACCCCGCTTCCTGTAAGGACCCTATTCCATTCTCCTAAAGTCTCCGTCTCTGTTGCATCTGCTTCTGACGATGCCACCTTCAATACTAGTGATTCTGATATGTTTTCCTTTTTCCTCAACCGAGGATTCTCCTCTACATGGCTCTTGACCATGTCCATTCTATTTCCCACACTTCTGCTCCCCTTACCCCCCAGAACCACGACAGGGTTCCCCTTGTCCTCTCCTTCCACCCCACCAGCCTCCACATTCAACGGATCTTCGTCTGTCATTTCCGCCACCTCCAGCGTGATCCCACCACCAATCACATCTTCCTCTCCCCTCCCAGCATTCTGCAGGGACCGCACCCTCTGCAGTACCCTGGTCCACTCCTCAATCACCCCCAACAACCCCTCCCCTTCCCAAGGCACCTTCCCATGCAAGTGCAGGAGCTGCAACACCTGCCCTTTTACCTCCTCCCGTCCCACTTCCCAGGACCCCAAGCACTCCTTCCAGGTGAAAATGTGATTTACTTGTGCTTCCAATTTAATATACTGTATTCGCTGCTCACAATGCAGTCAAATTTACACTGGGAAGACTAAATGCAGATTGGGTGACCGCTTTGCAGAACACCTCTGTTTAGTCCGTAAGTTTGACCCAGAGCTTCATTTTAATTCTCAGCTCCCCTCCTACTCTGACCTCTCTGTTCTTGGCCTCTTGCACTGTTCCAACAAATCTGGAGGAACAGCACTTCATCTTTCGATTAGGCACTTTATAGCTTTCTGGACTCAACATTGAATTCTCTGTCCCAGAGAGCTGTGGAGGCTGGGTCATTGAATATATTTAAGGCAGAGATGAACAGATTTTTGAGCGATAAGCGAATAAAGGATTATGGGGAGCGAGCAGGGAAGTGGAGCTCAGTCCATGATCAGATCAGTCATGATCTTATTAAATGGCAGAACAGGCTCGAGGGGCCAGGTGGCCTACTCCTGCTCCTATTTCTTATGTTTTTCAGATGGAAGCTGCTGCTGATTTTGCTATTTATATTTACACTTCTTTTAGACCAATCTTTTGTTTCTTTATCTGTCCCATTACCCTCTTGTTTTACTTTGTACTATCATCCCTTTTGACACTTAATCACTCCTGCCTTCCATCCTATCACAGACCTTCCCTTTTGTTCTTTCCTCCCCTCCCCCCCTTTCCCTGCCCCTGCATCTGCAGTGGCTTCTCTTCCCACTCCCGTATCGTTACCTCTGGTGTCCCCCAAGGATCCATCCTTGGCCTCTGTCTATTTCTCATCTAAATGTTGCTCCTTGGCGACATCATCTGAAAACACAGCGTCATTTTGCACATATATGCTAATGACACCCAGCTCTACCTCACTTCCACTTCTCTCGACCCTTCCATGGTCTCTAAATTGCTACACTGCTTGTCCGATGAGCAGAAAGTTTCTCCAATTGAATATTGGGAAGACCGAAACCATTGTTTTTGGTCCCCACCATAAGCTCCGTTCCCTAGCCACTGACTCCATCTTACCCCAACTTCTCTGTCTGAGGCTGAACCAGACTGTTCACAATCTTAGTCATATTTGACCCTGAAATGAGCTTTCAACCACATATCCGCAGCATTACTAAGACCGCCTATTTCTCCGTAGCATCGCCCATCTCCGCCCTTGCCTCCGCTCATCCGCTGCTGAAGCCCTCATCCCTGTCTTTGTTCGTTCTAGACTTGATTATTCCAATGCACTCCTGGCTGGCCTCTCACATTCTACCCTACATAAACGAGAGGTGAGCCAAGACTAGAGGTGATCCAAAACTCGACTGTCCGTGTCCTAACTCGCAACGTCCCGCTGACCTACATTTGGCTTCCGGTTAAGGAGCGCCCCGATTTCAAAATCCTCATCCTTATTTTCAAATCCCTCAATGGCCTTGCCCCTCCCTATCTCTGTAATCTTCTCCGGCCCCACGACCCCCTGAGATGTCTGCGCTCCCCTAATTCTGCCCTCTTGAGCATCCCTGATTATAATTGCTCAACCATTGGTGGCCGTGCCTTCTGTTGCCTAGGCCCCAAGCTCTGGAACTCCCTGCCTAAACCTCTCCGACTCTCTACCGCTCTTTCCTCCTTCAAGACTCTCTTTAAAACTTACCTCTTTGACCAAGCTTTTGGTCACCTATGCTAATTTCTACTTATGCGGCTTGGTGTCAATTTTTTTATTTCTTACTACTCCTGTCAAGCACCTTGAGTCGTTTCACAACACTAACGGCGCTATATAAATATAAGTTGTTGTTGCACTTGCTTAACATCTGTTACATCTCTAACTTTTTCCAATTCTGACGAAAGGTCATCAACCTGAAACGTTAACTGTTTCTCTTGCCACTGTTGCTGCCTGACCTACTGAGTATTTACTGCATTTTCTGTTTTGATTTTTAATTTCCAGCTTCTGCAGTATTTTGCTTTTGAAAAATGCCTGTGTATACACAGCCGTTGTCATGCAGTAATGGATATAATGGCCCAGAATTTGGGGTGGAGGCTTCCCGCAGGCGGATGCCTCTGATCGCAAAAATTTCAACGAAATACATGGTGTTCCGGAGGTTCGGAGACTTGTGGTCCTGGGCCTCTATGCGAAGACCTTCGTTGAGGCACATGTATCCCAGGAATGTATGGGCTTCGTACGGATCACGTGGGCCAGCCCAACCTATCAGAGTAGGGGTATTCCCATTAACACTTATGCTGGTTCTGTGGAACCACCATAGGTTTGAATAGGAATACCCCCAAAAAAATACAAGCACTGAAAATATATATTTTTTAAACACCAAATATTTAAAATTAATCAAAATGGAATGTAATTAATGACTTAAAGCAAAGATTTAATTTTTTGAAAAATACATTTACATATTTTAAAGGGTCGTCTAATAAACTCACTTTATTTAATAGGATTTTAAAAGTTTAAATTATTGAAAAAATGTATTATTCTGTGCTTTCAAAGTCTTGCACTGATAAAAGCAGGTCTTATGCCTGCTTTCATTCATCGTAGGAATTTGAAGGACATTCGCTGGGCAGGCGTTGGGCAAATTCCACCTCTGGGGGCCCTTTACTTTCAAGTGTGGTGGATCTGACACAATCATTTTTGACAGATCGCAAGTGCCGAGTTTAGGCGCATGCACTTCGCATACCTAAACCTAGAACTTTCAGGGACCCCACAGGCGTGTGCACATCTCCTACACGCCTGTGGGGAGCGCAAATTCAGGCCCAATATGTTCTAAGTGGCTGATTGTTTCACAGGTTTGCTGAAATAATCTACAAAGCATGGCTATGGAGGCAAAGAAAATTGAGTTAACATACAAGAATGATGAGCTATGGGGGAATTTTTCTCATCCTTGCCTTTTATGTTCGTTGAGTTTTCAAATTCAAAATAAAACTCCCAGCCGTCACTTTTTATGTGGTTTATTTTGTGATTAGAACATAAATAAATCTGTGTGAAAAGACTATAATGAGATTACAGACAGAAACACTGCTGTCAGTTCGTCATGGTACAAATTATAAAATGCATTCCAAATCATTAAACCGCCAGCTAAATGTTAAAAAAAAGTTTTTAAAAAATGGCTAGTTCTAAAATTGTTTTCACAATTCCTATTTATTCAATCGAGTTGCTGAATAACCATTCTATTTATATATCTTTCATAAAGTATTCTATTGAATGCCACCAAAAATATAATTCATTTTGTTTTATTATCGTATTTAAAAATAATCACTGATTATATGATTTTGCATCTACAGTTTGTGTTTCTCACTTTGCTTATGTTGCATGCGGGAAATGGTATTCCCCAGCTGCTACAGTTTTTCAAGTTACTATTTTTCATTATTATGGACCTTCAGGGGATTACCCTGATGCTTCAACGTGCCCACTGCCTGTCTCTCTCAGGCATACCCGTAGAGCCCTCTCACTGGGCTTCCCTGCTCCTGCTTGCTCTGACTGTATTAAGAAAATGTTTTTTTTGTGGCCTGTTGAGCAGAAGGATGCAAGGACTTAAATCCTATCCACTGAAGTGCTTCTTTAGCGTGTGAACAAAAATGAGTGATTCCAGTTGGCTGGGTCCATGGCAGCCAGGGATGGTGATTTTTATTATTTATTCACGCTAATAGTGCTTACATGAAATTGTTACATTATCTGCTAGAAGCATGCCCTTAAGAAAACGATATTCAGACATTCTTGTACAGAAGTGAAGCATGATTGAAAGGGAAGGTCTGGTGCAATAGCAAAATGCAGGCAAGAAAGAAAAATGTGGTTTCATTAAAACACAAATGCATAACTATCCAAAGGGCATAGTTCCAGCTCTTGTTTATATCAAAAAGGCAACTGATGCTATTTTGTCATTTTCATTGTGGAATAGGGCATGGGTGGAGACTCTACAGATTTGTCTATATGTCAAAAAGGAACAATACGCCATTATTGCTTCATTAGGAAAATGGCCTTATCTGTTGGTTGCTATTACAGGCAAATAAAACCCTTAAAGAATAGAGCTCAGCTACTGCTCACTGAAACCCACTGGCAATTCTATCAAAGAAAGTTTGATATACTTATTTGTATGCAGCATTGAAGTTTCTGAAAGGAATCCGAAACTAAAGAACCTTTACTTTGGAGCGTGCAATATGATGGCATTGCATTGCTCACCATGCCATTCTAAAATCGTTTTAATTTTTACTGAACTATTAAAATTTCTTTAGAATATATCGCATCTGCAAGATGTGAGGAATGTACTATAAATACCAAGTACTGAACCACATGTCTGATTCATTCAACAAATCTTTCAGACCAGCCATAGGGCCCAAGTTTCGGGCCGCGCCTAGAACGGCGCAGCCCCGACCTGGACGCCCAGTTTTCGCGCCCGAAAGTGCACCTAAAAAATACCTGCAGATTGTCCGGCTCCTTTGCAGCTCGGCGCAGCACAAGCTGTGGGGGGGCGGAGCCAGGTCCCTGCACTGAAATCAGTGCTGGGACCTCTGCACAGGCGCGCTACAGTGGGCGCACATGTGCAGTAGCTCCAGGTGCCCAAAACTGTGTGGGAAGGGCCCGAAGCACGCCGCCCCTAGCCCTGGCCGAATGGCCTCACTGGGGCTGCGAGGATCAGGCTGCACCTCCCTCGTCCATCTCCTGCTCTGGCTCCCTCGACCCCCCTACCCAGCTCCCGCTCCGACCCTCCCCCGTTCCGACCCCCAGCTCCCGCTCCGCTTCCCCCCAGACCCCCCCGCGCTGATCCGATGAACCCGACGACCGTCCACCCCCAGCTCCCGCTTCCCCCGGCCACCTACCTTTAACTCCTTCGGCGGGGCCCGCCCGCCCGGCATCTTGCTGGGGGCGGGCCCCGCCCGAAGTCTTGGGCCCGGCTTCTTCACATCAGCCGGGCCCGTTCAGCCTCCTCCCTCTCCTCTCCCCCCTCCCTCCCTCTCCTCTGCCTCCCTCCCTCCCTCCCTCTCCTCTGCCCCCCTCCCTCCCTCTCCTCTGCCCCCCTCCCTCCCTCTCCTCTTCCTCTCCTCTCCTCTCCTCTCCCCCCCCCCTCCCTCTCCTCTCCCCCCCCATCCCCCCCCCCCCCCCCCCCCCCCTGCTGTCAGAAACACAGACACTGACGGACAGAGAGAGAGACACTGACACTGACAGACAGAGAGTGAGAGACACAGACACACTGGGGGGGGGGCCCCCCGTCCCAGCATGCTTTCGGAGGGCTCCCGGTGCTGCAGTCAGTGAGTAGAAAATGTTTTATTTATTGATTTTTTAAAAATTTTGATTGATTTATTGGTTGATTTATTGATGTATTTATCATTTATTATTGATGATGGCTCTTTATTTGTAAAACTGAAGTGTTTAATGTTTGTAAACTTCCCTTTTAACCCCCCCCCCCCCCCCATTCCCTACGCCTGATTTGTAACCTACGCCTGATTTTCTGTACGCCTGAAATGTAGGCAAGGTTTTTCTGAGCGTACAAAAATCTACACTTACTCCATTCTAAGTTAGTTTGGAGTAAGTTTTCACTGCCTAAACTTTTACACGGGCGTAAGTGGCCGGACACGCCCCCTTTTGGAAAAAAAAAATCTGTTCCAAACTGAAACTGTTCTAACTGACTAGAACTGGAGCAAACTAAATGCCGAGAATTGCAATTTCTAAGATACTCCATTCTAAACCAGTTGCTCCAAAAAAACAGGAGCAACTCAGGCCGAAACTTGGCCTCATAGTTTTATAATGTATCAACAAATAATAAATACATTTATTTGTTGCTTCTAGTTTTCCTTTTTAGTTATGATCAATTTATCTGTGTAATCCAATTTGAGTTTAGGTTCCACGTGATGTAGCACTGCCAGAGAGTGGCACTGCAGAGCTTTTGGCTCGTCACTCTATCATTATGGGCTGTAGAGGAAGTTAACTTATAACAGCAGGAGTTAACTCCAATGCTGACCAGTGCATTCGGAAATTATTCATAGTGTGGGGCAGTTATTGATGATGTCTTGTTAAGTATAATGGGCCACTGACCCACAATACACATGGCTAACACAAAAAAGTATTGCAGATTAATAGCTGAGAAGAGATGTGATTTGACAGTAACGGCCTTCTATGAGCTTCCAAACTATTTATGGAGCTAATGAGAAAAACAATGTTGCACAGTAAAAGAATGGTATATGTGCGGACACATATTTTAATGTACTGATGTGCAGTTGTTTAAGATTCTTGTCTCACCTCTGAATCCTCATAGAATCATATAGCATAGAAGGAGGCCATTTGGCCACCATGTCTGTGCTGGCTTTTTGAAACAACTATCCAATTAGTCCCACCCCCTTGCTCTTTCCTCATAGCCCTGTGCATTTCTCCTTTTCAAGTATTTACCCAGTTCCCTTTTGAAAGTTACTATTGAATCTGCTTCCACCACCTTTTCAAGAAATCCATTCCAGCTCATCATAACTCGCTGAGTTAAAAAAAATTCTCAATTTTCCCCCTAGATCTTTTGCAAATTATCTTACATCTGTGTCCTCCAGTTATCAGCCATCCTGCCAGTGGAAACCATTTGTTGCAATCTATTCCATGAAAATCCCTCATCATTTTGAACGCCTCTATTAAATCTTCCCTTAACCCTTTCTGCTCTAAGGAGAACAACCCCAGCTTATCGTAGAATCATAGAAATTTACAGCATGGAAGGAAGCTATTTCGGCCCATCGTGTCTGCGCTGGCCAATCCCACTTTCCAGCTCTTGGTCCGTAGCCCTGTAGGTTACGGCATTTCAAGTGGCCAGGGTTTCTGCCTCTACCACCCTTTCAGGCAGTGAGTTCCAGACCCGCACCACCCTCTGGGTGAAAACATTTCTCCTCATAGTTCCTCTAAACCTCCCCCCAATTACTTTAATCCTATGCCCCCTGGTTATTGACCCCTCTGCCATGGGAAACAGGTTCTTCTTATCTACTCTATCCAGCCCCTCATCATTTTATACAACTCAATCAGGTCTCCCCTTAGCCTCCTCTGTTCCAAAGAAAACAGACCCAGCATCTCCAGTCTATCCACATAACTGAAGTCCCTCATTCCAGGTACCATTCTAGTAAGTCTCTTCTGCACCCTCTCTAAGGCCTTGACATCCTTCTTAATATATGGTGGCCAGAATTGAACATAGTACTCTAGCTGAGGCCTAACCAGTGACTTATAAAGGTTTACCATAACTTCCTTGCTTTTGTACTCTATGCTTTTATTTATAAAGCCACATGCTCTTCTAACAGCCTTCTCAACTTGTCCTGCCACCTTCAAAGATCTGTGTATGTGAATCCCCAGGTCTCTGTTCCTGCACTCCATTTAAAATTGTGCCATTTAGTTCATATCGCCTCTCCTCATTCTTCCTTCCAAGTGAATCACTTCGCATTTCTCTGCATTAAATTTCATCTGCCATGTGTCTTCCCATTTCACCAGTCTTTCTATGTCCTCCTGAAATCTACTACTTTCCTCCTCACTGTTTACTACATTTCCAATCTTTGTATCACCCGCAAACTTTGAAATTATGCCCACTAAACCCAGCTAGATCATTGAAATATATCGAAAAGAGTAGTGGCCCCAATACCGACCCCTGGAGACACTATTGTATACGTCCCTCCAGTCTGATGAACAACCATTCACCATTATAGAATTATAGAAGTTTACAGCATGGAAGGAGACCATTTCGGCCCATCCTGTCCGTGCCGGCCAACAAGAGGCTATCCAACCTAATCCCACTTTCCAGCTCTAGGTCCGTAACCATGCAGGTTACGACATTTCAAGTGCACATCCAAGTACCTTTTTAAATGTGGTGAGAGTTTCTGCCTCTACCACCCTTTCAGTGAGTTCCAGACCCCTACGACCCTCTGCTTAAAAAGAAATTTCCCCTCAAATCACCTCTAAACCTTCTACCAATTACTTTAAATTTATGCCCCCTGGTTGTTGACCCCTCTGCTAAGGGAAATAGGCCCTTTCTATCCACTATATCTAGGCCCCTCATAATTTTATACACCTCAATGAGGTCTCCCCTCAACCTCCTCTTCCAAGGAAAACAAATCCAGCCTATCCAATCTGTCCTCATAGCTAAGATTCTCCACTCCCGACAACGTCCTCGTAAATCTCCTCTGTACCCTCTCCAGTGCAATCACGTCCTTCCTGTAATGCGGTGACCAGAACTGCACACAGTACTCCAGCTGTGGCCTAACCACCCTATCTACCTGCTCTGCTACCTTCAGGGATCTGTGGACATGCACTCCCAGGTCCCTTTGTTCATCTACACTTCTCAGTGTCCTACCATTTAATGTGTATTCCCTTTCCTTGTTAGCCCTCCCCAAATGCATTACCTCACACTTCTCCAGATTAAATTGCATTTGCCACTGTTCTGCCCACCTGACCAGTTGATTGATATCTTTCTGCAGTCCGCAGCTTTTTTCTTCATTTTGAATCATATCCTCTATATTCAAATCTAGATAATTGGTGTATACGACAAAAAGCATGGGACCTAGCACTGAGCCCTGCGGAACCCCACTGGAAACATCCTTCCAGTCACAAAATCACCCATCAACCATTGCCCTTTACTTCCTGCCTCTGAGCCAATTTTGGATCCAACTTGCCACTTTGCCCTGGATCCCATGGGCTTTTACTTTTGTGACCAGTCTGCCATATTAAAAGCTTTGCTAAAATCCATAGACACTACATCATACGCACTGCCCTCATCGACCTTCCTGGTTACTGCCTCGAAAAATTAAATCAAGTTAGTCAGACACGACCTTCCTTGAACAAATCCATACTGACTGTCCCTGATTAATCCATGTCTTTCTAAATGTAGATTTATCCTGTCCTTCAGGATTTTTTCCAATAATTTTCCCACCACTGAGGTTAGGCTGACTAGCCTGTAATTACTCTGTCTATCCCTTTCTCCCTTTTTAAACAAAGGTACCACATTAGCAATCCTCCAGTCCTCTGGCACCACACCTAAAGCCAGAGAGGATTGGAAAATGATGGTCAAAGCCTCTGCTTTGCTTTAACAGCCTGGGATATATTTCATCTGGGCCTGGGGACTTACCCACTTTCAAAGCTGCTAAACCCCTTAATACCGCTTCTGTCGCTATGTTTATTTCATCCAATATTTCACACTCCTCCTCCTCGATAGCAGTGTCTGCATTGCCCCTCTCTTTTGTGAAAACAGACGCAAAGTATTAATTAAGAACCATACGCACATCTTCTGCCTCCACACACAGATTACCCTCATGGTCTCTAATAGTTATCCTCTTGCTTTTAATATATTTATAAAACATCTTTGGGTTACTCTCTGCTTTTTGTCTCTCAGCTAACTTTGAATCCATGCAGCCTCTTTAATCCCATGGGCTTCAGTCTTGCGAACAAGTCTATTATGTGGCGCTTTATCAAATACCTTCTGAAAGTCCATAAACACAACATCAACTGTACTACCTTCATCAACCCTCTCCATTATTTCATTGACAAACTCAATCAACATTGTCAGACACAATTTGCCTTTCACAAATCAATGTTGGCTGTCATTTATTAACCCATGTTATTCAAGTGACGATTTAATTTGTCCAGGATTATGGGCTCTAAAAAAATTTCCCATCCCCGACATTAGGGTGACTGGCCTGTAGATGCCTGGTTTATATCTCTTTCCTTTTTTGAACAGAGCTGTATTACTTGCAACCCTCCAGTCATCCAGCACAACTCCCATATCCAAGGAGGATTGAAAGATTGTGGCAAAGTCTCCACTATTTCCACCCTTTCTTATCTCAGCAACTTGCGATATATCTGGCTCTGAATCCTACCCAGTGTGGTGAGATGAAAGTCTGCTCTTCTCCTAACTTGTGGGCTGGCACCAAATAACTATGAAGCTGTAGAATTGCTTGAATACATCGAACTGTCTCACTAATTGGGGAAGGGACCTGCAATCCACCAATGTTGGTGTTCAGAGGGACCTGGGTGTCCTTGCACACAAATCACTGAAAGTTAACATTCAGGTACAAGCAATTGAGAAATCAAATGGTATGTTGGCCTTTATTACAAGAGGATTTGAGTATAAGAGTAAATACATCTATTGCAATTATATAGGGCCCTGGTGAGACCGCACCTGGAGTATTGTGAACAGTTTTGGTCTCCTTAACTAAGGAAGGATATACTTGCCATAGAAGGGAGTGCAATGAAGGTTCACCAGACTGATTCCTGGGATGGGGAGATTGTCCTATGAGGAGATATTGAGTAGACTAGGCCGATATTCTCTAGAGTTTAGAAGAACGAGAGGTGATCTCATTGAAACATACAAAATTCTTCGGTTCAAAATGGATGTCAGCATTAGAATACAGAAAGATAAAAATGTAGACTGAGAGGTAGAAAAGACTCCAAAACACAAGTTCTTTATTGCAGGGCTTGGCAGGCAGGATGTTTCCCCTAGCTGGGGAGTCTAGAACCAGGGGTCACAGTCTCAAAATAAGGGGTCGGCCATTTAGTACTGAGATGCGGAGAAACATCTTCAATCAGAGGGTGGTGACTCTTTTGAATTCTCTACCCCAGAGGGCTATGGAGGCTCAGTCTTTGAGTATATTCAAGACAGAGATCGATAGATTTTTGAATACTAAGGGAATCAAGGGATATGGGGACAGTGCAAGAAAGTGGAGTTGAGGTAGTAGATCAATGGCCTACCCCTGCTCCTAATTCTTATGTTCTTATGTAACATAAAAGGAGCAGTTGTCTGCACCAGTTATGGTGCTATCTGGACATTAAGCCCTCAGTGGAAGCCAGGACATGTCACTGAAGTGGAAGGTTAGGGCATCACAGCCAAAAAAGTCAATATTAAAAACTAAATTGCAGCTGTCGCTGGGAAGTTAGCATTGGGCCACTGCGACCACATTCATAAAGCAAGTATGCTTAGAAACATAGAAAATAGGTGCAGGAGTAGGCCATTCGGCCCTTCTAGCCTGCACCGCCATTCAATGAGTTCATGGCTGAACATACAGTACATACATACTCCGTACAGATGTAAGAATTATTCAAAAATCTATCAATCTCTGTCTTAAATATACCTAACGACTGAGCCTCCACAGCCCTCTGGGGTAGAGAATTCCAATGATTCAGCACCCTCTGAGTGAAGTTTCTCCTCATCTCAGTCCTAAATGGTTGATGACCCCTTATTTAAATTGATCCTAGTAAAGGTGGGACTGGTTGGGGCCCTCTTCATTACCACAAGAGGAGATGATGAGTGCAAGGTGTGCCTGACCCCTAACATCAGAATTTTTCAAATATTAAAACTAAAGGAGCAGAGACCCAGCAGAACCCAAACTACATTTTCCACGCCCCCTCCCCCCCCGGACTTTCTGCCCCCCAGGCCCAGGAATTTCACGGCTAATGACTAAATTTAAGGCATTGACAGACAGGGAGCCAATGTTGGTAAGAAGGCACTGGTGTGATGGGTGAGCTGGACTGAATACATTGTAAGAAAAAGAAGAATGTTGTGGTTAGTTAGATAGAGAAAATAGGAGACCTGATGATAGGAATCGTTATCCTTCCAAAATAAGTTGTCGGCCCAGAGCAAAATACATGCAGTTCTCTGAAGAGCAGTGCATAAAGGAGCCTGTGCTTCTCTAGAGAGCCTGTCATAATGTTATGTCAATTCCTGCAACAGGGTTACGGACCTAGAGCTGGTAATTGGGATTATACTGGACAACCTCTTGTTGGCTGGCGCAGATATGATGGTAAGTACTGTAGGGAATCAAATATGGCCAAGGTGATCTCCTGGATTAGTTTCGATCACCTGGATGGATTGGAGAGGAGTTTTCCCAGATTTTTTCCCCCCAATTAGCCTGGGTTTTTATCTCATTTTTGCCTCTTCCAGGAGATCACATGGTTCCGGGGGTGGAGTGTAGAATGTTTTAGTATAAGGGGTGTCACAGTTGTGTGAGGCGGACTGGTTGAAACATAGAAACAAAGAAAATAGGTGCAGGAGTAGGCCATTCGGCCCTTCGAGCCTGCAACACCAATTCAATATGATCATGCAACTTCAGTATCCCATTCCTGCTTTCTCTCCATACCTCTTGTGGCCCTTATGGCTAAAAGGATCGTCAAACTCCCTTTTGAATATATCTAACAAACTAGCCTCAACAACTTTCTGTGCTAGAGAATTCCACAGGTTCACAATTCTCTGAGTGAAGAAGTTTTTCCTCAACTCAGTCCTAAATGGCTTACCCCTTATCCTTAGACTGTAACCCCTGGTTCTGGACTTTCCCAACATCGAGAACATTCTTCCTGCATCTAACCTGTCCAATCCCATCAGAATTTTATGTTTCGATGAGATCCCCTCTCATTCTTCTAAATTCCAGTGAATATAAGCCTAGTCAATCCAGTCTTTTTTCAATAGTCAGTCCTGCCATCCTGGGAATCAGTCTGGTGAATGTTCACTGTACTCCCTCAATAGCAAGAATGTCCTTCCTCAGATTAGGAGACCAAAACTGTACACAATATTCAAGGTTTGGCTTCACCAGGGCCCTGTACAACTGCAGTAAGACCAAATCCTCTCGTTATGAAGGTCAACATGCCATTTGCCACCTTCACCACCTGCTGTACCTGCATGCTAACTTTCAATGACTGATGTACCATGACACCCAGGTCTCGTTGCACCTCCCCTTTTCCTAATCTGTCACCATTCAGATAATATTCTGCCTTCCTGTTTTTATCACCAAAGTGGATAACCCCACATTTATCTATATTATACTGCATCTGCCGTGCATTTGCCCACTCGCCTAACCTGTCCAAGTCACCCTGCAGTCTCTTAGCATCCTCCTCACAGCTCACACTGTCACCCAGTTTAGTGTCATCTGCAAACTTGGAGATATTACTTTCAATTCCTTCGTCTAAATCATTAATGTATATTGTAAATAGCTGGGGTCCCAGCACTGAACCTTGTGGTACCCCACTAGTCACTGCCTGCCATCTGAAAAGGACCCGTTTATTCCTACTCTTTGCTTCCTGCCTGCCAACCAGTTCTCTATCCACGTCAGTACATTACCCCCAATACCATGTGCTTTAATTTTGCACACCAATCTCTCGTGTGGGACCTTGTCAAAAGCCTTTTGAAAGTCCAAATACACCACATCCACTGGTTCTCCCTTGTCCACTCTACTAGTTACTAAATCAAAAAATTCTAGAAGATTTGTCAAGCATGATTTCCCTTTCATGAACTTGGCTGCTGCTGCCTTCCCCTGATGAGCCATCTCCCCCAACAGTACTCAAAACAGTGTGGCCAACTCACTAAATGTGCTATTCATGACATCCGGATGCTCTTTACCTTTCTGCCATTGTTCATTGTTCATATGTGTTTGCGCACATACAAAGGCCACACTCCAGGACATAGTCGACGTATTTACTGAGGCGTATGAAAGCATGGGCCTTATGCTAAACATCCATAAGACAAAGGTCCTCCGCCAGTCTGCCCTCACCACACAGCACTGCACCCCAGTAATCAACATTCATAGCACGGCCCTGTACACCGTGGATCACTTCCCAAATCTCAGGAGCCTCCTATCAACAAGAGCAGGTATCGACGACGAGATCCAACACCATCTCCAGTACGCCAGTGCAGCCTTCGGTCGCCTGGGGAAAAGAGTGTTTGAAGACCAGGCCCTCCAAACTGCCACCAAGCTTATGGTCTACAGGGTTGTAGTAATACCTGCCCTCCTGTATGGCTCAGAGACATGGACCATGTACAGTAGCTGTATGGCTCAGAGACATGGACCACGTACAGTAGACACCTCAAGTTGCTGGAGAAATATGTCTCCGCAAATCCTACAAATCCCCTGGGAGGACAGGCGCACCAACATCAGCATCCTCACTCAGGCTAACATCCCCAGCATTGAAGCACTGACCACACTCGATCAGCCCCGCTGGGCAGGCCACATAGTCCGCATGCCAGATACGAGACTCCCAAAGCAAGTGCTCTACTCGGAGCTCCTCCACGGCAAATGAGCCAAAGTTGGACAGCGGAAACGCTACAAGGACACCCTCAAAGCCTCCCCGATAAAGTGCAACATCCCCATTGACACCTGGGAGTTCCTGGCCCAAGACTCCCCTAAGTGGAGGACGTACATCCGGGAGGGCGCTGAGCACCTCGAGTCTCAACGCCGAGGGCATGCAGAAATCAAGCGCAGACAGCGGAAAGAGCGTGCGACAAACCTGTCCCTCCCACCCACCCCTTCCCTCAACGACTATCTGTCTCACCTGTGACAGAGTCTGTGGCTCTCATATTGGACTATTCAGCCACCAAAGAACTTACTTCAGGAGTGAAAGCAAGTCATCCTCGAATCCGAGGGACTGCCTATGATGATGATGATATGCAACCTTCAGGGCTGCTGACCTTTATCGGCCGGTATGGACACGATGGGCCAAAATGGCCTCCTTCTGCGCTGTAAATTTCTATGTTTCTAAGACTTGCAACCAACTGCTGCAACTAGCACAGCATTGCCTGCTGCAGCCCTGAGCCACTTTGCCTCTGGCTCCTTCTAAGTTGCCACAGGGAATATTAGTAACATCAGTCTGCATGATTGAGTAAACGATTTTATCACTTTCCCCACAGAAAAATGGAAAGAGCAGGATCGGCTCTGGCTCTGGCGTTCATACATATTGCAGGTATCTCCTCAATTAATGGTGTCATTGACTACACCTTTGTTCCCTTGGGGCACTTTCACACAACCCAGTTGCCTTCATGAATCACAAGGCGTGCACTTCTGATAGACACAATAAAACACTTGTGTTGTGGAGTTTTTCCTACCTCTCTTAGTCTACATTTTTATATTTCTGTATCCTAATGCTGTTATCCACTTTGAACCTAAGAAAGATGGATCAGAGTATTTTCTAACTGTTGAGAAGCTAGGAACTGTGAAGGAGTAGATAGATTTAGCGGTCCCAGTTCAGAAATCACTAAAAGCCAGTGGACAGGTACAAAGAATAATTTAAAAAGGCTAATGGAATGTTAGCCTTTATTTCAAAGGGCTGGAATACAAAGGGATGGATGTTATATTACAGTTTTAAAAGCTTTGGTTAGACCCCATATAGAGTACTACATTCAGTTCTGAGCACCACCCCTCTGGGAGGATATATTGGCCTTTGAAGAGATGGAGCGTAAATTCTCCAGAATGAGACCGGGGCTAACGGGTTCAATTATGAGGATAGGTTGCATAAAGTAGGCTTGTATTCCCTTGACTATAGAAGATTAAGGGGTGATCTAATTGAGGTTTTTAAAATGATTAAAGGATTTGATAGGGTAGATAACGAGAAATTATTACTGCTAGTGGGGAAGTCCAGAACAAGGGGGCATAGCCTTGAAATTAGAGCGAGGCTGTTCAGAGGTGATGTCAGGAAGTACTTTTTCACACAAAGGGTAGTGGAAATCTGCATCTCTGTCTCCCCAAAAGCTGTTAAGGCTAGGTCATTTGAAAACTTCAAAAGTGAGATTGATATATTTTATTAAGCAACGGTATTGAGGGTTACGGAACCAAGGTGGGTAGATGGAGTTAAGATACAGATTAGTCATGATCTAACTAAAATGGCAGAACAAGCTTGATGGGCTGAATAGGAACAACTTTTCCTATTCTAATATTGCTCTCAGAGCTAAGTCTTAGCTCTCTTTGGTTTCAGGAGTATCTTCACTGGTCCTGATATCTGGACATTTGTTTTAGTAACATGGCTGGATAATAAATTAAAAAACCTGCATCTATCAATTGATTTAGCTGCTGGAACTACCTCCACAGGACCTTTCCCTTGTCTTTGAAAAGGGATAGTGTATCAGAAAATCAGACCTCATTTCAGGCATTAACTAATAAGCACATTTATTGAACGAAGGATGAACCAGTTAATATCTAACATAACATGCCACATAATAGGACACAATAGTTCTGTGATCTGATTTCTCTACTACTTGACATCTGCAGTTATATCTCTTTTGTTGTGGGTAGTTGGGATAAAAATTGATAAAGAGGAGGTACTAGAAAGGCTGACTGTACTCTAGGATGCTGAGGGAAATAAAGGTGGAAATTGCTGTCCATAATCTTCCAATCCTCCTTGGATACGGGGGTGGTGCCAGAGAACTGGAGAATTGCAAATGTTACTCCCTTGTCCAAAAAGGGATGTAAGGATCAACGCAGCAGCCAGTCAGTTTAACCTTGGTAGTGAGGAAGCTTTCAGGCCGGAAACTTACCAGCGCTGCAAATGCGCGTTTGGAGGCGGGCCCGCTGTCAAAGTGGCTGTGATTGACAGTGGGGTCGAAGTCCGCTCTGAACCTGTCTCCAGTGAGTGTGCTGGCTCTGCCTGCAGTTTGCAGACCTGGCACTAAGCGGCGTGTCAGGCAATTTGAGATTGTTAAGAAGATGCTTAAAGCTATTTAAAGAGCATTTTTCCAGGTCCTGACCAAGTTTTCTACGAGGTTTCCATCCCTTGGGGCTCACATCAGGTAAGTGTGTTGTGTTCTCGACAACTCTGGATTGGTTTGACTGGTTTAACTAGTTGACAGCTGCAGAAGTGGTATAAAAGCTACCATTTCCCAGCTGTTCAATTTCCAACCTTAGAAGCAGGAGCCTTCAGAAGTGGAATACATTTTTCAGCTTTATGGAGGTTTGAAGTGTTTGTTGTGAACCCTCTATCCAGTATCACCTCCTTGAAGCAGCCTCTCTCACCATTGACAGATTGCTCTCTCATCTCAACTTCAGCTGCCATCTATTCCATCAGCCATTGAAAAAATCTCACCTTGGTCCTCAGAATTCAGCCCTAACACCAAATTACCAACCTTCTCCACAATCACCTGATGCTGCACAGGACACAGGGCATTAGCACCCAACCACATTGCTGCCCAGCGCACCATGGATGGCCTCACCATGGCCAGATTTACTTCACTTGATTCTGTACACCCTGGCTACCACATGATATGCCAGGTTGGCACCACCCACACAAGCTCCATAAAGCATCCCTACAATGCCCAAGCCAATCCTTTCACACTCCTCACCATTGCGGGGGGTACCATTATGTCTCACCATTCACTGCAGCTCACTAAGCCACTTCCAAAGGTGTACACAGATCTGTCCAAGAAGAAAAAGTGTTGAAAATAAAGATTTCAATGTTTGACAACACATTAGCAGAAACTTTACATCAGCGTTGTCGATAAGACCCAAGTGCCTACCCTTGTGTGTTGTTAGTTGGTATGATTGGACAAGGATGAGGGTGAGTTTGAGGGCTGGCTAGTGAAATGGGGATGTGATAATGTAGATAGAGAAAGGGGGATGGGTGGAGGTGCAAGGTAAGTTGGTGTGAGTACAGATGTGCAAGAGTAGGGTAGGGAAAGCAGAGTGATGCGGATATGATGAGTGGCACAGCAGGATGAAGTTGAGTGTGGTTTTGCATTAACCTTTCGTGATCCACTGAGATCATTGAAAGGTTTGCACTACTACAGCCAGGTCCTCCTGACGACATTCCTGCTTGTGCCTTCCGGTTCAATGCACTGATGTCCTGGAGAGGTCTCTTCCGTCCATTGGAAGGGAAGAGAACCTCCCTGCATGCTGTGACTTCCACCATAAACATCTGGAGGGAGTTATAAGAGAGCCTGGGTGCAGCCCTGCATCTTTGTGCAGTGCTTGTCAGTGTTTGCAGCACCTCAAAGCTGCAGAATACTGACAGCAAGAATGTCAAAATGTATGTGGGCACAGTCCCTTTACGGAAATTGGCAAATGACACGTCATTAGACACGCCTCCTTTTAATTGGCCGGGAACCTCGCAGGGCGGCTTAACAAGCCCTAGCCTAGTAAAATCACTTGGACAAAGCAAGCTGCAACCAGAAGCAAGGTTCAAACATGCACTTGAAGTCGCCTGCCCGCCTTGCTCCTGACCCGGTATGAAAAATTGCGGCTTTAGAAACAATAATCCGGGACAAAATTAACAGTTACTTGGACAAGTGTGGATTAATTAAGCCAACACGGATTTGTTAAAGGAAAATCGTATTTAACTAACTTGAGTTTTTTGATGAGGTTATAGAGAGGGTTGATGAGGGCAATGTGGTACGTGGACTTCCAAAAGGCATTTGATAAAGTGCCGCATAATAGATTTTCCAGAAAAGTTGAAGCCTGTGGAATCAAAGGGACAGTGGAGGCATGAATATGAAATTGGCTAAGTGACAGGAAACAGAGAGTAGTGGTGAACGGTTGTTTTTCGGACTGGAGGAAGGTATATAGTGGTGTACCCCAGGGGTCGGCACTAGAACCACTGCTTTTCTTGCTCTATATTAATGATTTGGATGTGGGTGTACAGGGCACAATTTCAAAATTTGCAGATGACACAAAACTTGGAAGTATAGTGAACAGTGAGGAGGATAGCGATAGACTTCAAAATGATATAAACAGGCTGGTGGAATGGGCTGACATGTAGCAGATGAAATTTAACACAGAAGAGTACAAGGTGATACATTTTAGTAGGAAGAATGAGGAGAGGCAATATAAACTGAAGGGTACAATTCTAAAGCGGGGGCATGAACAGGGAAACCTTGGGTTATACATGCATAAATCGTTGAAGGTGGCAGGGCAGGTTGAGAAAGTAGTTAAAAAAGCTTACATGATCCTGGGCTTCATAAATAGAGGCTTAGAGTGCAAAAGCGAGGAAGTTATGATAAACCTTTATAAAACACTGGTTCGACCTCAACTGGAGTATTGTGTCCAATTCTGGGCACTGCACTTTAGCAAAGATGTGAAGGCTTTAGAGAAGGTGCAGAAAAGATTTACAAAAATGTTTATACGGATGAGGGACTTCATTTACGTGGTTGGACTAGAGATGTTTGGGTTGTTCTACTTGGAGCAGAGAAGATTAAGAGGAGATTTGGTAGAGGTGTTCAAAACCATGAGGAGTCTAGACGGAGTAGATAGAGAGAAACTATTCCCATTGGCGGAAGGGTCGAGACCCAGAGGAAACAGTTTTAAGGTGATTGGCAAAAGAACTAATGGCGACATGAGGAAAAACTTTTTTACGCAGCGAGTAGTTAGGATCTGGAATGCACTGCATGAAAGGGTGGTGGAGATAGACTCAGTCATGGCTTTCAAAAAGGAATTAGATAAATGCCTGAAGGAAAAAAAATTGCAGGGTTACGGGGAAGGGCCCGGGTGAGTGAGACTAGCTGAAGTGCTCTTGCAGAGAGCCGGCATGGGCTCGACAGGCTGAATGGCCTCCCTCTGTGCTATAACTATTCTACGATTCTATGATTCTAGTTGACATTAGATGTTAGGACTGGGTGTTCCTGTGAGTGTGTCAATATTTGCAGAATTCCCCCCCCAAAGAAGATTTTATTTAACTGCTAATGTATTACTTACATGATTCCAGCTAAGCTGAGGAACATGGGTAGGGTTACAAGAAACCATTGTATTTTGTCAATTCAAAATGGCCACTTAGAATTATGTCATTTCTTGGTATGGTAACCTTGATAAGCAATGGTAGATCAACCTTCACCAGCAATTTTGAATGGAGGGGGGCAGAGTGAGATGGAGCGAGTGCTTTGTTGGGGGAGAGGGGTGAAGGAGTAGAATTAACAAACCAGGACATGATACATTTGTATCAAAAAAAGATGCCAAGCTGCTACTATAGCCTTCAGAAGCTTGTAATAAAATGTACAACAATTGCAATATTGCAACTGGATTGGTGATGAGTAAGATTAAAAGTTTCATGCCTATCTTGAAGGATAATAGATTGCAACGGTTAGATTAGTGTGCCATCGTATTTAGGACTGATTAGTTCATTCATTTGGCAAACTTCGGAAGATTACAACGCCATGTGTGTCAGATGGATTATAGTTGATTGGTAATCCGGTTTATGATATTTTTGTATTTTCCAATAATGCTTTGAGTGTTCCTGCAGTGTCTTCATCACAGCTTCCAAATATCAATGAAATAGGTGTAGTTTTATTGGTACAGTCCTGTGGAATTGTGACTATATTTACTGAGCAAGGTCTTGTCCTGGGTTTACAGTTCAGATGCAGAATATTGGACTGAGTGGCAACTTTTGTTGGTCACTTTTATTCAAAGTGATTCAATTTTAAGATGCTCTGAGTCTTGTATTATAATACTCTTATTTAGGTTACCACGTAACTAATTGCAGTTGTACTTTTATTCATATTTTAATCCTTTCGTAAAGGGATTAAATAGGTTGGAATAAACAATTAGATTCATTCTAAGAACTGGATCTGACCAATTGTTCAAAAACCAAAGGTGGCTTTCAGAGATTTGGGAATTGTGGTGCTTTTTACAAATAATTATTTTTTTTGATGGGGTTTGGAAGAAAGTGTCTGATCTAGCAATTTTCTGAATTGATATTATCCTTTGCTTATCCAGTTGTGTTGTGAAGTCCTAAATCATCTCTATTACATAGCACTTCATGAGTTACAATGGACCCTCTGAACCCAGACAATGTTATTTCTCGCAGATCTCTAGATTTTATCAAATAAAAACTTCCAGTGAGAAATGAAGAGCTGGAACAACTCCAGTGTACCAGTCTGACAGTTAGCACATAAGGAGCGAGGACCAAGTCAAATGTTGCTGGAGGTGACGGAGGTAAAACCTCGGCCTAATAATTATGACTCTGTCTGCAATATCTGTGCTCCTTCAGAGCTTGTGTAAACTTTATATTGACTTTTGAAATTTAATAAACTATGTTAAATCGTCAATACCTTATGAAAATGTTCATGAGCATTCTCTAGTTGTTCTTCATTTGTTTTCAGCCATAAGCAAATATTCTATGGTGCAGGCTGCTCACTAGTAATGGCCCAATGTCACCTTGCCAATACAAATAAGAAGTTATTTTTAAGTAAAACCATCATGATAAAAGTATTTATTATGCATTATCTCAATTTTCACATTTGTCACAACCCACAAACTTTTCATGATTATACATGAAGTGAGACCTTAGAACTGCACGTTTATAACAGTAAAGGCGGACCTCATGCTTGAGCAGGAAAGCTACAATCGCAGGGAACGTATGTTCAAAATATTATAGCAGCCCTGATTCTTCACCCGCATACCCTGAGATACATGTTCTTGCTGGAAGCATGAGTTGCACAATCACCTCCTAATTGTGCACTGAGGTAATATTTTAAAAGCAGCCTCTTAAAATAAACTCCATTAGCTAGCACCCACCAGGAGTTACAAAACGCGACATGTCTCAGCTGTCAATATTCCATTCTGAAAACGACAACAACTTGTATTTTTATAGCGCCTTTAACGTAGTAAAACATCCCAAGGCACTTCACAAGAGTTTTTAATGGCAAAACAAATAAATTTGACACCGAGCCACGTACGAAATTATGGCAGAAAAGAGGTAGGTTTTGAGGAGCATCTTAAAGGAGGAAAAAGAAGTGGGGAGGTTTAGGGAGGAAGTTCCAGAGCTTGGGGCCTACGCAACTGAAGGCATGGCCACCAATGGTTGAGCAGCTATAATCAGGGGTTCTCAAGAGGGCAGAATTTGAGGAGCGCAGACATCTTGGGTAGGTTGTGAGGCTGAAAGAGATTACAGAGATGGGAAGGGGCGAGGCCATGGAGGGATTTGTAAACAAAGATGAGAATCTTGAAATCGAGGTGTTGCTTAACCGGGAGCCCATGAAGGTCGGCGAGCACAGGGGTGAGGAGTGAGCGGGACTTGGTGCGAGTTAGGACACGGGCAGCTGGGTTTTGGATGACCTCAAGTTTATGTAGGGTAGAATGTGGGAGGCCAGCCAGGGCTGCGTTGCAGTAATCAAGTCTAGAGATAACATAGAAACATAGAAACATAGAAAATAGGTGCAGGAGTAGGCCATTCGGCCCTTCTAGCCTGCACCGCCATTCAATGAGTTCATGGCTGAACATTCAACTTCAGTACCCCATTCCTGCTTTCTCGCCATACCCCTTGATCCCCCTAGCAGTAAGGACCTCATCTAACTCCTTTTTGAATATATTTAGTGAATTGGCCTCAACAACTTTCTGTGGTAGAGAATTCCACAGGTTCACCACTCTCTGGGTGAAGAAGTTCCTCCGCATCTCGGTCCTAAATGGCTTACCCCTTATCCTTAGACTGTGACCCCTGGTTCTGGACTTCCCCAACATTGGGAACATTCTTCCTGCATCTAACCTGTCTAACCCCGTCAGAATTTTATATGTTTCTATGAGGTCCCCTCTCATTCTTCTGAACTCCAGTGAATACAAGCCCAGTTGATCCAGTCTTTCTTGATAGGTCAGTCCCGCCATCCCGGGAATCAGTCTGGTGAACCTTCGCTGCACTCCCTCAATAGCAAGAATGTCCTTCCTCAGGTTAGGAGACCAAAACTGTACACAATACTCCAGGTGTGGCCTCACCAATGCCCTGTACAACTGTAGCAACACCTCCCTGCCCCTGTACTCAAATCCCCTTGCTATGAAGGCCAACATGCCATTTGCTTTCTTAACCGCCTGCTGCACCTGCATGCCAACCTTCAATGACTGATGTACCATGACACCCAGGTCTCTTTGCACCTCCCCTTTTCCTAATCTGTCACCATTCAGATAATAGTCTGTCTCTCTGTTTTTACCACCAAAAAACAAAGGCATGGTTGAGGGTTTCAGCAGCAAATGCACTGAGGCAGAGGTAGAGGCGGAGACGGGCAATGTCACAGAGGTGGAAATAGACCGTTTTAGTTATGCCGCGGATATATGGCCAGAAGCACTTTTCAGGGTCAAATATGATACCTTGATAAAATGGCACCTGATTCAACACAGCATCAAACCAGGCAAATGTTCTTAAACATGGGCGAGCCGCAAAACAGCCAGAATCACATTTGCTGCCCGTTATACGACACGCCCGATATTCAATTTGATTGAAGTCAATGGAACAGAATATGGAGCGGAGCGCATAACAGGCAACCAATACGATACCGGGTGTTTGGTGCCCTGTCCTTGTCCATCCCCCATCCTTGTCCAATTTCACACCATTGGTGTTCGACAAGTATGAGATGGACAGTGATAATGACTCGAACGAATGTGGTCCTGAGCAAGATTTCAGCACCTTGGAGCAAGAGACTATCCAGTTCAGGTGGGGGGTGAGAGACACAACAAAAATAAGTGAATGGTAGTAGTGGGAAACTGTGTAGCCAGTAGTTGGGAGAAAGATTAGAAGGGAGATGAGGATTTTTTTTTCACCTAGAGGGTGGTTGTGGGGGGGGGGGGGGGGTGGGGGGTGGGGGTAGGGGGAAGGTCTGGAACTCACTGCCTGAAAGGGTGGCAGAGGCAGAAACCCTCACCATGTAGGTCGTGGATCACATTTAAAAATTACTTGGATTTGCACTTAAAGAGCTGTGACCTACAGGGCTGTGGACCAAGAGCTGGATGGTGAGATTAGGCTGGGGAGCTCTTTTTCTATCGACATGGACATGATGGGTCGAATGGCCTAGAGCATAAGAAATAGGAGCAGGAGTAGGCCATTTAGCCCCTTGAGCCTGCTCCGCCATTTAATAAGATCATGGCTGATCCGATCATGGGCTCAGCTCCACTTCCCTGCCCGCTTCCCATAACCCTTTATTCTTTTATCGCTCAAAAATCTGTCTATCTCTGCCTTAAATATATTCAATGACCCAGCCTCCACAGCTCTCTGGGGTGGAGAATTCCATAGATTTACAACCCTCTGAAAGAAGAAATTCCTTCTCATCTCAGTTTTAAATAGGCGGCCCCTTATTCTGAGACTATGTCCCCTAGTTTTAGTTTCCCCTATGAGTGGAAATAACCTCTCTGCATCCACCTTGTCGAGCTCCCTCATTATCTTATATGTTTCGATAAGATCACCTCTCATTCTTCTGAACTCCAATGTGTATAGGTCCAACCTACTCAACCTATCTTCATAAGTCAACCCCCTCATCTCCGGAATCAACCTAGTGAACATTTTCTGAACAGCCTCCAATGCAAGTATATCCTTCCTTAAATACAGAGACCAAAACTGTATGCAGTACTCTAGGTGTGGTCTCACCAATACCCTGTACAGTTGTAGCAGACTTCTCTGCTTTTATACTCTATCCCTCTTGCAATAAAGGCCAACATTCCATTAGCCTTCCTGATTTCTTGCTGTACCTGCATTCTAACTTTTTGTGTTTCATGCACAAGGGCCCCCAGGTTTCTCTGTACTGCAACACTTTGCAATTTTTCTCCATTTAAATTATAATTTGCTTTTCTATTATTTCTGCGAAAGTGGATAACCTCATATTTACCCACATGATACTCCATCTGCCAAATTTTTTCCACTCAGCCTGTATATCCCTTTGCAGATTTTTTGTGTCCTCCTCACAATTTGCTTTCCCACCTATCTTTGTATCATCAGCAAACTTAATTACATTAAACTTTCTGTGCCGTAATTTTCTATGATTCTATGTATCGACAGTGTTTTTGAGGTGCATCAGATTATCAGAGTAGGGTTGATCAACAATCTTAAACTAAAGCAGCGTCATAATGTGATGAACTGAAATTGGAAACTATATTGAAAAGTTGAAGAAAGAAAAATATTTTGAAGTAGCTCTTGGATCTGCTGCAATATAAATGTGTGATAGCAAGCCAGCTGTCAGCTTCAAACTGATTTTTCAAGAAGATTGTTCCTGCCTATTCCATGAACTAAAAATCCCTGAAATGTCTTTGTTCTTCTTTTGAAACTAAACAATTATAAATTAATAAAGCAAGTATGAGCAGCAGCCTGATCAAAAATAAAGCCCATCGAAAATAACCAAATCAGTAGAGGTGTTCTATCTAGAGGCAAAAAAGAAACGAGGAAGAAACATTCAAAAATGACACGAAATGTATATAAATGAACTAAAGCCGTGAAGGCAATGTTCATAGCTAGTTGCATATTATTGTTTAGATGATAAGGGCAGGGCCTTTCCCACCAAGCTTTAGTGTTTGAATGTTTAACTTGTCCCCAAGTATTGAATGGACATTATATATAATTCTCCAGTTCCTTCCACCTCTGAATCCCTTCTTCCTCTGATGCTCCTCTGGATGGTCACTCATTTCTTCCTTTCTACAACATTCCATGTCCTGAACTGTCTAGGATTGCCCTTTGGATGGCCACATCCCAAATCCGAGTCACCCCTGTGCTCGCTGATCTACATTGGCTGCTGGTTAAGCACCGCCTTGATTTTAAAATTCTCAACCTTGTTTTCAAATCCCTCCATGGCCACGTCGCTCCCTATCTCTCTAATCTCCTCCAGTCCCACAACCCTCTGAGATATCTGCGCTCCTCTAATTCTGGCCTCTTGAGCATCCCTGATTATAATCGCTCAACCATTGGTGGCCGTGCCTTCAGCTGCTAAGGCCCTAAGCTCTGGAATTCCCTCCCTAAACCTCTCCATCTCTCTTTCCTCCTTTAAAACGGTTCTTCAACCAACTCTTTGACCAAGCTTCTACCCTAATATATCCTTGTATGGCTCGGTGTCAAATTTTGTTTTATAACGCTCCTGTGAAGCGCCGTGTGATGTATTACTACGTTAACATTGCTAAAAATAATACAAGTTCTTGGTTGTGTTGCGTGTGAAAGTAATATAATCTAGTGGTTGTCTGGGAAACAGTAAACTCATGTGGGTGGCTGATTATTGCCTACATAGCTGCTCCAAGCCTAGATCTAACTGTGTAATGTTCAATTTGCAAGCTATGTATTATTGCCAGCAGAAAGGTACCTAATCATTAAATTGGGGGTCGATTTTAACCCTGCCCGTCCGGTGGAAACTGGGCGGGGTGGCAGTGAAAAACAAGTAAATTCTTCTTAGGCAGTCCCTCGGAGTCGAGGATGACTTCCTTCCACACTAACATGAGTTCTAAGGTGACTAATGAGTCCAATGCAGGATCTACAGGCTCTGTCACAGGTGGGGCAGGTGGTGGTTGAAGGGACGGGTGGGTGGGGTGCTTGGTTTGTTGTACACGTCTTCCGCTGTTTGTACTTGACCGAGTGCTCCTGATGAAGAAACTCAAAGTGTTCGAAGCCTTCCCGAATGCTTCTTCTCCACTTTGAGCGATCATGGGCCAGGGATTCCCAAGAGTTGGTGGGGATGTTCCATTTTATTAGGAAGGCTGTGAGGGTGGCCTTGAAGCATTTCTCTGCTCTCCTGGGGCACACTTGCCGTGACTGAGCTCAGAGTAGAATGCCTGTTTCGGGAGTCTTGTATCAGGCATGTGGACTACGTGGCCTGTCCATCAGAACTGATTGAGCATGATCGATGCTTCGATGCTGGGGATGTTAGCCTGAGAGAGAACACTGGTACGTTGACGTTGGTACGCCTATCCTACCAATGGATTCGCAGAATTTTGCAGAGGCAACGTTAGTGGTACTTCTGAGGTGCCTACTGTACATTGTCCATGTCTCTGAAGCATAAAGGAGGACGGGAATCACTACTGCTCTGTAGACTATGAGCTTGGTGCCTGGTTTGAGATCTTGGTCTTCAAACACTTTTTTCCTTCAGTGTTCGAAAGCTGCATGGCACACTGATGGCAGTGTTAGGTTTGGTCATCAATGTCTGCCCTTGCTGATAGGAGGATCCCAAGTTATGGCAAGCTGTCCAAGGTCTCATTGTGGATCTTGATGATCGGGGGGCAGTACTGTGAGGTGGGGGAAGGTTGATAGAGAACTCTATCACTGCCGCAGTTGGTATCAGAGTGCTACCCACTGAGCCACAGTGTCAGAAGGTAGTGGGGGCAGGTTGGTAGATTACTTACCTGCTCAGAACCCTACCATTACACATTTTAACCTGCAAGATTATGCAGCCAGTTGAGATGCCCACTTAAAGCATGCGGGAGCCTCAAATTTACGCAAATCGAGATCTTATTATGTCAGAAGGATCCTGATGCAGTATTAAACAGGGCCTGAGTGGAGAAGCTGCAGTGGTTTTACCACCAGGCAGCAGCAGCCCTGTAAGGTGAGTCACAGCCTTCACTGCCCGAGTCTCTCCCCACCCTTGCCTTCTTCAAGCCAAAGGTTGTCTGATATTCACCTGCCAGCAGCAACTCTGTGCCCTCCTCCTGTCCGTTCTGGGCATGAAGTGGAGCAATAGCAGTTAATTGAGTCCCAGGAGTTAAAATACCACGGGCAGTAAGTGCATTTCACAACCCTGCCCCTGCTCGCCTCTAACACTGGGCTGAAATCAACCTGGTGTCCAATTATCCAGCTCTCTACATCTGAATAAGAAAGAAAGACTTGTATTTATATAGCGCTGGATATAAAAGGGGTCAGAGGGTCTAGTAAGGAGGAGGAACTGAGGGAAATCTTTATTCGTCGGGAAATTGTGTTGGAGAAATTGATGGGATTGAAGGCCGATAAATCCCCAGGGCCTGATGGACTGCATCTCAGAGTACTTAAGGAGGTGGCCTTGGAAATAGCGGATGCATTGACAGTCATTTTCCAACATTCCATTGACTCTGGATCAGTTCCTATCGAGTGGAGGGTAGCCAATGTAACCCCACTTTTTAAAAAAGGAGGGAGAGAGAAAACAGGGAATTATAGACCGGTCAGCCTGACCTCAGTAGTGGGTAAAATGATGGAATCAATTATTAAAGATGTCATAGCAGCGCATTTGGAAAATGGTGACATGATAGATCCAAGTCAGCATGGATTTGTGAAAGGGAAATCATGCTTGACAAATCTTCTGGAATTCTTTAAGGATGTTTCCAGTAAAGTGGACAAAGGAGAACCAGTTGATGTGGTATATTTGGACTTTCAGAAGGCTTTCGACAAGGTCCCACACAAGAGATTAATGTGCAAAGTTAAAGCACATGGGATTGGGGCTAGTGTGCTGACGTGGATTGAGAACTGGTTGTCAGAGAGGAAGCAAAGAGTAGGAGTAAATGGGTACTTTTCAGAATGGCAGGCAGTGACTAGTGGGGTACCGCAAGGTTCTGTGCTGGGGCCCCAGCTGTTTACATTGTACATTAATGATTTAGACGAGGGGATTAAATGTAGTATCTCCAAATTTGCGGATGACACTAAGTTGGGTGGCAGTGTGAGCTGTGAGGAGGATGCTATGAGGCTGCAGAGTGACTTGGATAGGTTAGGTGAGTGGGCAAATGCATGGCAGATGAAGTATAATGTGGATAAATGTGAGGTTATCCACTTTGGTGGTAAAAACAGAGAGACAGACTATTATCTGGAGTATTGTGTACAGTTTTGGTCTCCTAACTTGAGGAAGGACATTCTTGCTATTGAGGGAGTGCAGCGAAGATTCACCAGACTGATTCCCGGGATGGCGGGACTGACCTATCAAGAAAGACTGGATCAACTGGGCTTGTATTCACTCGAGTTCAGAAGAATGAGAGGGGACCTCATAGAAACGTTTAAAATTCTTACGTGTTTAGACAGGTTGGATGCAGGAAGAATGTTCTCAATGTTGGGGAAGTCCAGAACCAGGGGTCACAGTCTAAGGATAAGGGGTAAGCCATTTAGGACCGAGATGAGGAGAAACTTCTTCACCCAGAGAGTGGTGAACCT
This sequence comes from Pristiophorus japonicus, assembly GCF_044704955.1. Lineage (NCBI taxonomy): Eukaryota > Metazoa > Chordata > Chondrichthyes > Pristiophoridae > Pristiophorus > Pristiophorus japonicus. The sequence continues at coordinate 179,968,617 of NC_091982.1, read as the reverse complement.
GTGGAATTCTCTACCATAGAAAGTAGTTGAGGCCAATTCACTAAATATATTCAAAAGGGAGTTAGATGAAGTCCTTACTACTCGGGGGATCAAGGGGTATGGCGAGAAAGCAGGAAGCGGGTACTGAAGTTTCATGTTCAGCCATGAACTCATTGAATGGCGGTGCAGGCTAGAAGGGCTGAATGGCCTACTCCTGCACCTATTTTCTATGTTTCTATGTTTCACGACCACCGGACATCTCAAAACACTTTAGAGCCATTGAAGTACTCTTGGAGTGTTGTAATGTAGGAAACACAGCAGCCAATTTGCACACAAGCACAAGCTCCCATAAACAGCAATGTGATGCTGACCAGATAATTTTTTTTGTTATGTTGATTGAGGAATAAATATTGGCCAGGGCACCGGGGATAACTCCCCTGCTGTTCTTCGACATGGTGCCATGGGATCTTTTACGTCCACTTGAGAGAGCAGACGGGACCTCAGCTTAATGTCTCAGCACTGCACTTGAGTGTCAGCCTAGATTTTTTTCTTGGGACTTGAACACCCAACCTTCAGACTCAGAGGTGAGCGTGCTATCCACTGAGCCACAGCTCTCTGATACAAACTGCAGCAGTGATAGAGGCACGTCACAACTGAGAGTTAATATTCTCACATAGGTGTTGTGCATTCAGCTAAGTTTTTGCTCAGATTTTACTGCTAATAGCAACATTTGTTTTCTTCAATAACTTGTTTTTGTGTTTTTGTTGCTTTCTCTTCTTCCTCCGTCTTGCATAGAATATTAACATTTCCCACAAGTTTCAGTGACAATAATAAGCTGACGTTTACTTTTTGCAGGGAGTGAAATTTCTAAGAGAACATTGCTTTTTCATTTGGATTTTTATGTTAAAAGTGTAGCACATTTAATAAGCAGATGGAAGAGGAGCATTTGGCAACTAGAAGTAATTTTGTATGTTTTGGGTTTGAAATAAACACTAATAATAACTGTAGTAACTGTCTTTAATCCCAGGGAAATCATGATCTAATCAATTCTGGTGTGAGTTTTCGAAGTTATTCAACAACATGGAGAAATACTAATAAATGAAATGTTTTTTTAATAAAAATGGATATGAGTATGTGTTTATTATGATAAATTTGTAGGAGAATTAAATTGATTGAGCATAAAGCCACAACAGAAGTTTTTACAGCTTTCCTCTGTTCTCATGTACATCACTCTGAACATCCCATCATAAATCATGTATGCAAAGTGCATTGCTTAGCCACAGTGAATGCACACAATGGACAGAGGGAAATTTATACTATGTTGATATATAGAGCTAGTTCCGATTCATTAATCACTAAGAAGCTACTTTGAAAACACTGAAATGATGTCCTTCTGACAAGACTTGTAGCTGTCTCGATTCAATGTTGGTAGATTGCTGTTTTCTTAAGCAGGCTTATTCACTTCTAATACAAATAGACAAAAAAAACCTGCTCTCCAAAATGGAAAGCAGGAACAGGGAGGTTCAAAAAAGTAATTTATCGATGCTAAATTTGAAAAATGGAGCCTAACAGGTTAAAATGATATAAATATAAAAAATGAAGAGTGAGAGAGCCCATGGATGAGATAAAGTGGAAAAAGAACCGAGTGCAAGTAAAGTATTTATTTTTAATGCACGATTGTAGCAAAGAAATTACAGCTGATGCCTCCGACTGCAATACTTTCTATGCAATTACCTGGTGGTCCTGGAGGTTCGGCAACTTCGGGTCCTGAGGTGCTATGCGAAGGCCAGCGTTGGAGCGCACGTATCGCAGGACCGTACGGGTTTCGTACAGATCTCTCGGATCACGTGGGCCAGCCCAACCTATCAGAGTCGGGGATCCCCTTTCACACTTAGTTATTCCATATATACGGAACTGCGGTAAGAATGAATGGCAATACCCCCAAAAACACACAATGAAAATAAATTTTTAAAAACACATTACATTTTAAAATGAATTAAAATGCAATTTAATTAAATATTTTATGCAAAAAAATGTTTTAAATTTCTTTTTAATGTTTTAATAGGGCTAGAAATAAACTTACCTTAACGGACAGGGTTTTTAATATATAAACAATATATAAACGAATGACATTTTATTTTATTAAACTCTTATGCTGGTAAAAGCAGGCCTTGTGCCTAATAGCAAATAGCCCAACTCTCCGCTCGTGGAGGCCCTTTTCCTTCGCATGTGTGCGATTTTTGACAGATTGCAAGTGCCGGATTTAGGCGCATGCGCTTCGCATACCTAAACCCGAAACTTCGTACATACCCGTGGGGAGCGCGATTTCGGGCTCTATGTCTTAGACATTTAACTTGCTAATTCAGGGTTAATATTACAGAAATAGTTAATGTTACAGTAATAAAGCTATTACTGTTGCTTTATTACTGTCATTTTGATATATTTGGCACCATAATGTCTGAGCTGAAACCAAAAACAGTCAGCCCAAGGAGATAGTAATTTCTTTGAACCAGTCATTGATGTCATGGTTAAACGTGTACTTGGTGATGCCAACGGTTCTGAGTGCACAACCTTTCAGTTCCAAATATAAGTCAAATGACTTCAGAATTTTTTTTTAAAAGGTGAAGCCTGCAGTTAGATGCCACAGATGTACCTGACTCCCTTAATAAAGTATGCGAGGGTCAAATAATTAATGTATCAGATCATTTTTGGTGACTTGTACTAACTATCCCCCGGGGTATGTATTATTAATTCAACATTAGATGCATGACAGAATATTAATATATTATCCAAGTGATAGACCTGTCACCACAAGATACTTGCGGATGAAGAAGGCCATTCAGTGCATCAAATTCACCCATTCAGAATAAAGCTACATTCCCACCCCTCCCCCACACCTTTGCTGCATGCAATTATTTTTTAAATGATTCCAGGGTTTTCGCCTCCAGCGCAATGTCCTAAAATCCATTCCAGGTGTTGATCACTTATTGGTCCAGAATTTGCTAAAAATGAATGGTGTGTGAACGATCAGTAAACTCAGAATAAACCAGTATTGAAAGAAGTGCAGAGAATATCGGGTCTGAGTTATGAGGAAAGACTGGAGAGCCATTGAGTGGAATTTTAACTCTTCCCCGCTCACTGGGAATGGAGCGAAGAAGCAATTAAAATGGAGTTGCTCCAGTTCTTGCTCAAATACTCGCCAATCTCTGATTTTAATGGCGTTAGTTTTGGTGGCGATAGGGTGCCCACCGGACTCATGCATGTATGATAATTGGGGTCACATGACGTCAATAAGACCCCGATGGCATTTTACCCAGGTGCAAATCAGCCAGCAACTTGCGGTGATTCGCAATTCATGGGCTATCTCTTCCTTGCTACAAGTTGCTGGCTGATTTGTACATGAGTTCAGTTTGATCAAGACTTCCTCTGACTTGCACTCCACTGTTTGGCTATACAGTTCAATGTTCTATTGGTTTTATTGATTGGTTGGCCATGCTTAGTGTTGCGTCTACTAAGACTCCTAGGTTCCTTTCAACTTCATCCCGAGATTTTTCAACACATTTTCTGGGTCGGAATTTTACCAGCCCTGTGAGTGTGGGTTTGGAGGCGGGCCCGCTGTCAAAATGGCCGAGATTGACAGCAGGATTCCGCTCTGAACCCGCCTCCTTAACAATTTCCAAACTGTCGGGTGTGGCTGCGGTTGACACCAAGCGGCGGGCCAGCCAATTTAGATAGTCATCTCGACCTCACCTGCCATCTATTCCATCAGCATTCACACCAACCTTCTCCGCAATCACCTGATGCTGCAGTGGACACAGGGCATCATCACCCGTGCACATTGCTGCCCGGGATGCCAGTGATGGCCTCACCATGTCCAGATTTGCTTCACTTAATACTGTACACCCTGGCTGCCAGTTGATATGCCAGGTTGGCATCACCCCACACCAGCACCATAAAGCGTCCCTATAATGTCCAAGCCATTCCTTTCACACTCATCACCATTGGTGGTGGGGGGGGGGGGGCGGGTGGGAGGGTGGGGGCCTTATGTTTTGCCATTCACTGGAACTGACTCAAACACTTTCAAAAGTACACACAATCGTGTCCAAGAAGGGCAAAGTGGTGAAAATATTTCAATGCTTGACAACACTTTAACAGAAACTTTACACGAGCATTCGCTAAAGCACCCAAGTATCTATCCTGGTGTGCTGTTAGTTTGAATGATTGAACAAGGATGAGGGTGAGTGTGAGGTGTGGCTAGTGAGATGGGGAAATGATAACGTAGATAGAGAGAGATGGGTGGAGATGTAAGGTAAGCTGGCGTGAGTATGATGTGCAGTAATAGGTTAGGGAAGGCAGACTGATGGAGATGTGATGAATGGCTTGGAGGGTGAGGTTGAGTGTGGCTTTGAAGTAATGTTTTGTGATCTACTGAGATCATTGAAAGGTTTGCGCCACTGCAGCCAGGTCCTCTGACGACATCCCTGCTTGTGCCCTGCTGTGCAATGTGCAACCAGACTGTGTTGATCTCCTGAGGTCTTTTCCACCCATTGGAAGGGAAGAGGATCTTCCTGCTTGCTATGACTCCCTCCATAAGAATGTGGAGTGAGTCATGGAAGAGCCTGGGTGCAGCCGTGCACCTTTGTGCAGTACTTGTCAGTGTTTGCAGCAGCTCAGTGCTGTAGAACACTAACAACACAACTATCAAAATGAATGTGGACATGCCCCTTTAAGGAAACCGGCTGATGACACATCATTAGATGACATCATTAGACTGGCTTCCTTTTAATTGGCTGGAAACCTTTCAGAATGGGCTTAACAAGCCTCATCAAAGAAAGATTGTTCATATAGTGCGGCCTGGAGCGAGGAGCGACTTCACCACCCGCCACGTACCCCAGCTGTCCCGGTCTCTCCATGGTCGGTGAGATCGCAGCCATGGAGTGCATATATTGGCTATTTTTCCTTCCAGTATATTACACTTGGCTACATTACATTTTCAGCTGCCATTGATCAGCCCAGTTATACATTTTGTTTACATCTTTCTGCTATTTCTGGCTGCCTCCTTTGATTCCACTGACCCTCCTAGTTTGGTATTGTCTGCATATTTGTCCAATTTGCATTGGATTTTGAATCCAGTTCATTGATATAAATTAAAAACAGCAGTGGTCCCAACACTGTGCTGTGGGGTTCCCACTTGGGACATCCTCTGACGTTATTTCTCTAATCAGTGCCCATTGTTTTCCACCCTTCAGCCGATTTCTTATCCATTCCCTGAATCCTCACAATATTGAGTTTAACTAGAGGCCTTTCGTGTGGAACTTTAACAAATGCTTTTTAGAAGTTTTAAGTACTTAACATTGCAGGGTTTACCACACTCTACTTGGGTTGTCACTTCCTCAAAGAAGTCAATGAGGTTGGTCAGGCAGGATCGTTCCTGTCAAAAGACACGTTGACTGCCTTTTACTAAGTTGTTGTTGTACAGATAATCTTCAAGCTTACTCCTGATCAATGCTCCCACAATTTTCTTTTTTGGGTGTGCTGCCCTTTTACTGGGCTGTGCAGCCCATTCAAATTATCGCACATGCACATTTCTTTCCATTTCGCAGTCGGCAAGGCGCCTGGACAGGACCTCCAGACCACTGCACGGCCTCGCAGCTTAACGGGAACATTGCTCCTGATAATCAATTCCATTATTTGACATGGAATGGAAATAAGACTACTGGGTCTGTAGTTACATGTGTCTACTCTGCCACCCTTTTGAATATAGGCTTCACATAAGGCAGTTTCTAATCTACTGGTACCTTTCCAGTGCCCACCAACTCCCTTATAATGATTGTCAGTGTCAGATTTTTCAACACTCCAGAATAAATACCATTTAACCCAAGGGATTTATTTGTTTCACCCCCTTTCAGCTTGTTGAGCACTTCCATCTCATGTATGTCAGTCTTGTATATTGCCTTGGTACTCTTTTTTTTAAAAGCTATTTTAAAGGTTAAAAAGTATGTTGTCCAGTCTTTCTATATTCACGAGAGGCTCCCCTCTGCATTGATGATTGTTGCTGCTTGGATACAACAGTCTTTTGTGCTATCAGTAAAGGCACTATGTTGAAACATGTGCAGAGCATTTCTTACATGTGGCAAAAGAGCGTGATATACATGGCAAGGTGCCAACAATTGATACTGACAAACGCACTCAATAACATAGGAGCAGCCAACCATTTGCCATTTGAACATATGCCATGCCTCGCTCACAGTCTACTGCGATCGATTACAGTAGCGTTTACTGCTGCCGGGTTCAGACACTTACTGGAAACAGGTAGAAAATTCATGAGCCATTTCAAATGTAGTCCAGCTAATAGTGCAGAAGTAGAAATATAACAGGCCACAAATGGGCAGAAACAAGAATCTCTTGTACAAGATGGTTCAACTAGATGGAACTCCACTTTGCAGATGGGTCAGCAACTGCTTAGCAATAGATTTGTCATCACAGCCATGCTAGCTCTTCAGAAGCACCATCTAGCATCGCCCACTCCTGCAGAATTTGGCAAACTCCAGAGCCCTGCAGGTATGTGACCCAGCTCTTTGAGGGAAAGATGCATGTTTCCATCTCTGTGGTTTTACTTGCATGGTGTCATTTATTTTGTGTTGTGGTTGTCTCAGATGATTACCCAGTGTTACATAGGATTACATAGGATATACGGCACAGAAACAGGCCATTTGGCCCAACCAGTCCATGCCGGCGTTTATGCTCCAATCGAGTCTCCTCCTGTTTTTCCTTATCTAAATCTAATCAGCATAACCCTCTATTCCCTTATATAAGAACATAAGAAATAGGAACAGGAGTAGGCCAAACAGCCCCTCGAGCCTGCTTCGCCATTCAATAAGATCATGGCTGATCAGATCATGGACTCAGCTTCACTTCCCCGCCCGCTCCCTATAACCCCTTATCCCCTTATCGTTTAAGAAACTGTATTTCTGTCTTAAATTTATTCAATGTCCCAGCTTCCACAGCTCTCTGAGGCAGCGAATTCCACAGATTTACAACCCTCTGCGAGAAGAAATTTCTCCTCCTTAAATGGGTGGCCCCTTATTCTAAGATCGTGCCCTCTAGTTCTAGTCTTCCCCACAGTGGAAATAGCCTCTCTGCATCCACCTTGTCAAGACCCCTCATAATCTTATACGTTTCGATAAAATCGCCTCTCATTCTTCTGAACTCCAATGAGTAGAGGCCCAACCTACTCGATCTTTCCTCATAAGTCAACCCCCTATCCCCGGAATCAACCTAGTGAACCTTCTCTGAACTGTCTCTAAAACAAGTATATCCTTTTGTAAATATGGAAACCAAAACTGCACGCAGTATTCCAGGTGTGGCCTCACCAATACCTTATGTAGCTTTAGCAAGACTTTCCGGCTTTTATACTCCATTCTCTTTGCAATAAAGGCCAAGATTCCATTGGCCTTCCTGATCAATTGCTGTACATGCATACTGTCCTTTTGTGTTTCATGCACAAGTACCCCCAGGTCCCGCTGTACTGCGGCACTTTGCAATCTTTCTCCAATTAAATAATAACTTGCTCTTTGATTTTTTTTTCTGCCCAAGTGCATGATCTCACACTTTCTAACATTATACTCCATCTGCCAAATTTTTGTCCACTCACTTAGCCTGTCTATGTCCTTTTGCAGATTTTTTGTGTCCTCCTCACACATTGCTTTTCCTCCCATCTTTGTATCGCTCCCTTCTCCCTCAAATGCTTATCTAGCCTCCTTTTAAATGTATCTATACTATTCGCTTCAACCACTCGCCATGGTAGCAAGTTCCACATTCTCACCATTCTTTGGGTAAAGAAGTTTTTTCTGAATTCCCTATTGGATTTCTTGGTGACTATCTTATATTGATGGCCTGTAGTTATGCTCTTCCCCACAAGTGGAAACATACTCTCTCTATCCACTTTATCAAAACCTTTCAAAATTTTAAAGAGCTCAGCCTTTTTTCATGAGAAAAGAAAGCCAGCCTATTCATCCTTTCCTGATATATATATATACCCTTGCATTTCTGGTACATCCTTGTAAATCTTCTTTGCACCCTCTCCAGTGCCTTTATATCCTTTTTATAATATGGCGACCAGAACTGTATGCAGTACTCTTAAGTGTGGTCTAACCAAGGTTCGATATAGGTTTAAAATAACTTACCTATTTTTCAATTCTAGCTTATAAAAACAGAAAGTGCTGGAAATACTCAGCAGGTCAGGCAGCATCTGTGGAGAGAGAAACAGAGTTAACATTTCAGGTCGATGACCCAGTGTGTGGCGTTTGCGTTAAGAACTCTTTCACTGCAGACGTAAACAGACATGGATGAAGATAGCGACAGGGCTGCACACAAGGACCTGAAATACCTTCCAACATGCAAGCGGGATGAAGTGTGGAAGTTAATTCGTATCTTACTGTTGTCAGAAGCGTCACACAGAAGCTGAACCACCAAAAAAGAAAATGAACTTCCTCTTCGCGACATCTGATTTAGAGGACACATCTGAAGGAATAAAATCAACCAACACCGCTTTGATCATTATAAAGTAGAACCAGTCATCAACACGGAAGATTGTTCTTTGAATTGGTGGGCGAAGCATGTTGCTGCCTAGCAAAGCTTGCCAAAGCAGGCATGGAACTATTTGGCAACGCTGGCAACTACAGTCCGATGCGAATGACTTTTCTCACTTTCCAGTCAGTTTGTAAGTAAGCAGCAAGCAGAATTATTGTCAGAAAATGTCATCAATTTTGTTGGTCTAAGCAACTGGCTAAGTGACAGCAAGAAATAGACTGAAGTTCTTTTTAGACTGTTGCATTTTTTTGTTGCCTGTAGCTATGTAAAGCCTAACAATTTTCCTTTTTAATTTATACTTTTAGGTATGATGACTCAAAAGTTTTTGATCTCTTTGGAATAAAAAGTTCAGTTTGAGTTTCTCAATATAATTCCATGTAAATAAATATGAAACGATAAAGAGGAACCAGCAAAATGAATCCAGAGATAGGAAAATAGAGTTTTTATGCTGGGATGTTTTATAGATGATGATGAGCATCAGTTATAACATGGATACAGGAGCAATCAAATGGGCAATTTTTTTCCCATTTTTTATTCATTCACGGGAAATGGACATCGCTGGCAGTGCCAGCATTTATTGCCCATTCCTAATTGCACTTGAAAAAGTGGTGGTGAGCCACCTTCTTGAACCGCTGTAGTCCCTGTGGTGAAGGTACTCCCACAGTGCTGTTACAGAGGGAGTTCCAGGATTTTTCAGCAAAGAAGAAGGAACGGCGATATATTTCGAAGTCAGGATGGTGTGTGACTTGGAAGGGAACTTGCAGATGGTGGTGTTCCCATGGGCCTGCTGCCCTTGTCCTTCTAGGTAGTAGAGGTCGCGGGATAGGTAGTAGAGGTCGCGGGATTGGGAGTTGCTGTCGAATAAGCCTTGGCGAGTTGCACTGCAGCTACGGTGCGCCGGTGGTGGGGGGGGATTGAATGTTGAAGGTAGTGGATGGGGTGCCAATCAAGCGGGCTGCTTTGGCCTGGATGGTGTCGAGCTTCTTGAGTGTTGCTTGAGCTACATTCATCCAGGCAGGTGGAGAGTATTCCATCACACTCCTAACTTGTGCCTTATAGATAGTGGAAAGGATTTGGGAAGTCAGGAGGTGAGCCACTTGCCGCAGAATACCCAGCTTCTGACCTGCTCTTGTAGCCGCAGATGATTCCCAGGATGTTGATGGTGAGGTATTTGACGATGAAAATGTCATTGAATGTCAAGAGGAGGTGGTTAAACTTTCTTTTTGTTGGAGATGGTCATTGCCTGGCATTTGCGTGGCGTGAATGTTACTTGCCACTGATAAGCCCAAGCCTGGATGTTGTCCAGGTCTTGCTGCATGCAGGCACGAACTGCCTCATTATCTGAAGAGTTTCGAATGGAACTGAACACTGCAATCATCAGCACTTCTGACTTTATGATGAAGGGAAGGTCATTGATGAAGCAGCTAAAGATAGTTGGACCGAGGACATTGCCATGAGAAACTCCTGCAGCGATGTCCTGGGGCTGAGGTGATTGGCCTCCAACAATGGCAGCCATCTTCCTTTGTGCAAGGTATGATTCCAGCCAGTGGATAGTTTTCCCCCGATTCCCATTGATTTAATTTTACTAGGGCTCTTTGATGCCTCACTTGGCCCAATGCTGCTTTGATGTCAAGGGCAATCACTCCCCTCTGGAATTCAGCTCTGTTGTCCATGTTTGGACCAAGGCTGTAATAAGGTCTGGAGCCGAGTGGCAGAACCCAAACTGAGCATCGGTGAACAAGTTATTGATGAGTAAATGCCGCTTGATAGCACTGTCGACAACCCTTTCCATCACTTTGCTGATTGAGAGTGGACTGATGGGGCGTTAATTGGCCAGATTGGATTTGTGAACAGGACAAAACAGGGCAGTTTTCCATTTTGTTGGGTAGATGCCAGTGTTGTAGCTGTACTGGAACAGCTTGGCTAGAGGCACAGCTCATTCTGGAGCTTCAGCACTACAGCCAGGATGTTGTCGGGGCCCATAGCCTTTGCTGTATCCAATGAGCTCAGCCGTTTCTTGATATCACGTAGGTGAATCAAATTGGTTGAAGACTGGCTTCTGTGATGGTGGGGATCTCAGGAGGAGACTGACCTGGATCATCAACTCGGCACTTCTGGTTACAGATTGTTGCAAATGCTTCAGCCTTGTCTTTTGCACTCGTGCTTGGCTCCGCCATCATTCAGGAATTCATGGAGCTTCCTCCTCCTGTTAGCTGTTCAATTGTTCACCACCATTCACAACTGGATATGGCAGGACTGCAGAGCTTTGATCTGATCCTTTAGTTGTGGGATTGCTTATCTCTGTCTATAGCATGCTGCTTCTGCTGTTTAACATGCACGTAGTCCTGAGTTGAAGTTTCACCAGGTTGGCACCTCATTTTTAGGTATGCCTGGTGCTGCTCCTGGCATGCTCTTCTACACTCCTCAATGAAGCAAGGTCCTGTTGTTTCATGGTAATGGTAGAATGAAGAATATGCTGGTCCATGAGGTTACAGATTGTGGTGGAATACAATTCTGCTTTTGATGGCCCACAGGATGCCACATGGACGCCTAGTTTTGAGCTGCTAGATCTGTTCTGAATTTATCCAATTTAGCATGGTGATGGTGCCACACAACATGATAGCAGGTGTCCTCAGTGTGAAAGTGGGACTTCGTCTCCACGAGGACTGTACGGGGGTCACTCCTACCAATACTGTCATGGAGAGATGCATCTATGATAGGTAGATTGGTGAGGACGAGGTCAAATAGGCTTTTCTCCCATGTTGCTTCTCTCACCACTTGCCGCAGACCCAGTCTGGCAGCTATGTCCTTCAGGGCTTGGTCAGCAGTGGTGCTACCGAGCCAGTCTTGGGTTGGTCATTGAAGTCCCCCACCCAGAGTACTTTCTGTGCCCTTGCTACCAAGATAAACTGGGATTAATATTTTTAGTCATGAAATTAATCATGAATCATTTTTTTAATTGCTTGACAGACCTAATTTTATAATTCAGTAAGGTGTCTAAATTTTATAATTTATTAAATCAGTCATTAAATTTTATAATTCAGTAGTTCAGTGTCATTACTGCATATATTAATAATCAAGTTACCCATTACATTTATTAGATAACTAACTGTCTGCATTTGATAATTACATTACTACAGAATATTTTATAAATTGGCGCCAATTCACAATAGAACTGAGAATGAATTCTATCTGAATTTATTAATTTATGACTTCAGGTCTGTTATTCTGATCCTGCATATTTTGTCCATGAACGATGTCATGGGGATCAATTAGTTTTGTAATTTGTTGAAGACAATGGAGGAAGGAGCTTCCCTTGCATATTATCACACAGTAGGTGTTTTTTTTACTGTTTTCTGTCAAATTCTGTGCCAGGGGTCGATGATGTGCACAGCATGTACAATTCCTCTTTGTCCATTTTATTCATTAGTCATACATTCAGCAGTGTCAAAGTTAATGAAAAGAGCGATGATCAGTTGACATGAAGATTAATGTTTTTTCTGTATTAAAACACCAAATAAATGTGATCACAAGACTGTTTTTGCTGGTTTTCACTTATACCTAACTAGTCAATTGACCACCCATTGACTTCCATGGTTTAATAGGAATTAATAAATTGGAAAGTAAATATTAATGCTTTGTATCAAATCGGGTCGGGGCATCCTTTGCGGCCACCTAAAACGGGCTCTCCCGTTGTCCACCCACCTCCCTGGGACTTGCCTAAAGCTGCTGCCAGCAAGGCAAAAGGCCCAAAAGTCATCCTCTTGAAAGGGGCAAGCTGCCTCAGGAGGCACAACGGGCACCGGCAGCTCAACCAAATGATTGAACTGAGGACAAATGCCCAATTCTGGGTGAGTCTTGGGCCACCTGGTTGCGGTTTGCGCAGTTGGTTATGCTCCCAAAAACAGGCCATAACCAGTTTCTACTCCGATGTGTTCTTGCAGGTCTGGTTCTGAAAACTTAGATGAGAACATTATTCCAATCCAACCTTGGGCTGAGTGATGAAGAACACTTTGCACTGGTTCCTGTTGCAGTCACTGAAATAAATTCTGGCAATGTCTGTCTCTAACAGACATACATTTACCATATCAATCCAGCATAGTATCAGACGTCTTAGAAAAGTTATAGATATTGCTTTCCAGTGTGAAGTATTATTTTCATGATCATTCTCTCCCTTATTTTTCCTAACAAATTAATAATTGTGATGTAATAAAAATGATCAGTAATGTACCTGGCAACATTTTGTAGGCCACTAACGAAAGTAAAATCTATATAAAATCTATACTATATTTGTGCCTGCATGGCAACTGCTATTGTGCAACAGGCATCCACCAAGATGGCATCTTAACCATTACTTTGTGCGAGTCATTTTCCTACCAAGGATAATGAGGAGAGTGCCAGTCACCAGTACTTAAATTAGTTTTAGTATCAAAGTTTAGCAAATTATACCATAGCCCTGAAATTGCGATGTGTATGACGATCAGATTACGCCATCGAATTCCCTCAGATGTACCTCAGGTGCTGGCAGAGAAGCAGCATTGAATGTTAAATCCCACACATGCATTTGAGGCTCTGGTTTCTATTGTTCCGGACCAGCACATTAGTGATCACAGACACATGTTGAATCATTGAAGAGCACTGCTGTACACTCTACTTTAACTCCCTTCATAGGGAACCACATAACATTTTTACAGCTAGAAAGATAATGCTGTGACATTTACTGTAAGTACATTTTAAAAATAAATATCTTCCAGCTTTGGCTATTTCCAAACAAATTGTATTGAAGGGATTCTGAATATATTTTATACCACAAAGAAAAATATAATTTGTCAGCAGTTTGAAAAACACTCAAGACTAAATTAGCAAGATTTTAATTAATATTGCTGATTCTAGCAAATGGATATTACCATTCATTTATACTATATTTGTGCCTGCATGGCAACTGCTATTGTGCAACAGGCATCCACCAAGATGTGCGAGTCATTTTCCTACCAAGGATAATGAGGAGAGTGCCAGTCACCAGTACTTAAATTAGTTTTAGTATCAAAGTTTAGCAAATTATACCATAGCCCTGAAATTGCGATATGTATGACGAACAGATTACGCCATCGAATTCCCTTTGAAATTCACAGCAAGTTCAAGATTTCCACATGCGATTGCGTATGGATGAAATCTGGAACTTGCAGCCTGTCAACATACACATTGACAGGCCATTCGCGGGTGCCACGAGAAAGCAATCGCTGATGCAGTATTGGGCTATTTGTCCACCGACAGACCCAGGCACAGGGCCTGTTTGCATCAGTGTAAGGGGATATTTAACCCATTAATTAAACCTTTTCATATCCTAAATTATGCACATACACTGCATGAAATGAACTTATGCAAATATTGGCCTAGATTACAGTTTTAATGTATAAAATTATCAAAATATTTAATTTTTAATGAGGTTGGTGGAATAAAGGTAATTACAAATAAAATTTCATTTCTGTAAATTGTATAATTATTAGATTTCGGGATTCCATTGCATCTCATTCGAAGATTCCCTTTGTAAATGATTACAAGGGAATTCTGCTTTGTGATTGGAGGACCAGGCCCACATGATCCCAGGTACGCATCTGCATCGCCTGCGTCCCTGGGATCCATGGGCCATTACGTGCTTTCCGCCTCGAGGCCTCAGACCGCAGGTTTTTGCAGCCTGGCTGACAGTAGGTACTTTCATAATCCTTTTTCAGTCGAAGAGGTACGCCTCCGACCGCAATTTCTAGCCCCATATACCCAGTGACAAAGGTTTACTGCAAAAAGGGCATTTGATTATGAGCAGAGATCATAGAGAGAATTAACCAATCTACTTCTAATTTTGTTCAATCTCCCAATCTGTCATTGAAGTCTACAGCACTGTGGAACAATGTAAACTTTCTGGATGTTTAAAGCATATTATCAACTCAGAGTTTTCAGCAGGTTTAGTTCCTAGAACAGGCAGATCGTCTGGTCTGGAAACTATGCTCATGCAGATTATAGATTAGCTGCATTCTTCTTAAAAAAAAAATCTTTAGTTGGAATAAAAAGGCATACTGGTATTTGATTTAGAAGAATGAGAGGTGATCTATCGAAACATATAAGATTATGAGGGGGCTTGACAAGGTGGATGCAGAGAGGATGTTTCCACTGATGTGGGAGACTAGAACTAGAGGGCATGATCTTAGAATAAGGGGCCGCCCATTTAAACTGCAATGAGGAGAAATTTCTTCTGAGGGTTGTAAATCTGTGGAATTCGCTGCCTCAGAGAGCTGTGGAAGCTGGGACATTGAATAAATTTAAGACAGAAATAGACAGTTTCGTAAACGATAAGGGGTTATGGGGAGCAGGCGGAGAAGTGGAGCTGAGACCATGATCAGATCAGCCTTGATCTTATTGAATGGCGGAGCAGGCTCGAGGGGCCGTATGGCCTATTCCTGTTCCTATTTCTTATGTTGAATACTGCCCCATTGACAACTTTGTATTCCTGACATCTTTCTCCATTTATATTTGCTATGTGTCTTGCTGGACATGCCGTAATGACGACAATTTCCTATTAAATAATGACTATGCAAATGAGGGAATTTTGCACTCACAGTCTGTAATAGGATTGAAAAAAAAATATGGAAGCTAATGAAGCTGTTCTCTACTGATGCAGATAAAGACTTTATTATTTGTTACTTGGTTGGCAGGTCACCTATTAAATCAGTAGTTGCAAATTGTCTCATTGATAATCTACTGTGTTCTATAATAATTTCAATTTCTTTTGTCTGCAGTATGCAGTGTGCGATGTCAGACATTCCTCATCTCGAAAGTGGGGGAAGACTGGATTTTCCTGATTCTGCTGGGATTGTTGATGGCCTTGGTGAGCTGGGCCATGGACTTTGCAATTGCTATGTGCTTGCAAGGTAAGATTAGAACATTGCTAATGATCAATGAAAAAATTGAGCTCCACAGAAACACATTCATCTAAAAATGCTGCCAACCTTCCACCACCTGGATTGTTCTGATGACTTTGATGCATCTGCAGATGTTATCCTATTCACAGACATCAATGAGTGTCTGCTTCCTTGCAGTTGACAGAGGGTAGGGTTTCTGTGCACTTTTGTCAGTGGGTGGTTGGTTGGTGTTTGGAATAGACTCAGCAGGTACTAAAATAGCCTGGAAAAATTGGTTTACTTCTGAAATTTTATCTGAATCAGGCAATTTTAGCTGTTTTCAAACAATTCTGAATCTGCCAAGTTTGAATCAGTTTGAACTTCAGATGACACATCTATATGAGGCAGCTCAGGAAAGTGTAACTTCAAGATTTTGAATATGGCTCCAAGATGAGACTGCAGTAAACATAGAAACATAGAAACATAGAAAATAGGTGCAGGAGTAGGCGATTCAGCCCTTCTAGCCTGCACCGTCATTCAATGAGTTCATGGCTGAACATGAAACTTCAGTACCCCCTTCCTGCTTTCTCGCCATACCCCTTGATCCCCCAAGTAGTAAGGACTTCATCTAACTCCCTTTTGAATATATTTAGTGAATTGGCCTCAACTACTTTCTGTGGTAGAGAATTCCACAGGTTCACCACTCTCTGGGTGAAGAAGTTTCTCCTCATGGAGAAATGGAATCATCATGTGAAAGAATCAGTATCCCAATCCCATGTTTGGCTTTGGATAACCCAAAGTGGCTTTCTAATCTAAATCTAAAATTGGGATTTGGATTCTTCTGACTGTACCCAATCCTGTTTGGAGTTCGGTACATTGCAGCAAGCTGGCAGTGGCCAAATGATTATTTGGCTATTGTTAGCGCGAATGTTTTCCTGCAAGAATCACTCGACACTCTGGGTCGGTTCCAACGCCAAAACGGCTTTTATTACGCTGGCGGGGAGAGAGCCTCTGGTCCAACTCCAGGCACTCCATTCCACCGAACAAAGCAATTCATCGATATTTATATGTTTTACAATAGTTCATAACAGTTACTCAGCCCACTTCGGCTGGACACAATCCAATCATAACGATTATAGATTACATATACGTTTCTTTAACCCAATAGAATTCCCCTGATACCTCAGGGGGCTGTATGTTCGGTTCTTGTCAGCTCAGGCTGATTAATGACCTTGTTATGTGAGGCAGGTTCCCCCCTTATCTCTGTTCCTCGGGGCTCGGCTGTGTGAAGTCATTGATTAAGGACATTTCATACCAGGTACTATAATGGTTCGTTATAGTTATCTTGTCTCAAGTGGATGATCCAAGGCATTCCCGGTAGTGGGCCTCACAGGGTCATTGCTTGGTCAGCCTCAGTCAACAGTTCATTGCTTGACTAACTGAGTTCCCATCATGCTTGGGCAGCCATTTTATTATATGTGGCCATTTTAAACATATATGCATATAGATATATTCAGCAGGTGCCTAATGCCTACAACAGCTATGAATAAGTCATAGCTCAGAAAACAGTACATCGATTAGTGATGCTTATCACTTGCTGAAATACAAGCATCATTCATGTTCCTTAGTTCTTCCTCAGTAAAATACACATCTTCAGTCTCTGAATACTTCTTTTGCTTTTTAAAAAAAAACTCCTCAACTTTATACTTCATTGTGCTCTGTCTTTTTCAAGCTGCACAGCCCTAGCTTATCCAGCTATTCCTTATACCTCTCAGACACTGGGAATCTGGCTGTGAAATGCCTCTTTCAGTATGGATAAGTAGACTAAAATGATAAAGAATTGGTTGCACTCTTCCCAGGAAAGAGACTGTACAAACATTAACTCATCTTCATTATAGGCAGTTCCTCGGAATCGAGGAAGACTTGCTTCCACTCTAAAAATGAGTGCTTAGGTGGCTGAACAGTCCAATACGAGAATCACTGTCACAGGTGGGATAGTCATTGACGGAACGGGTGGGTAGGACAGGTTTGCCACACGCTCTTTCCACTGCCTGCGTTTAGGATATTGGTGCACGTGTCAAGATTATCAAAGGCAAATGGGAGTTCTAACCCATTGTTATAATGATTGCACATGGTCATATGGTACAATGAATGGCAAAAAGTGAAAGAGCACCGAACCCTGACTCTATAAACATTGACTGATTTAAGCTAGAATGGCAAATGTTAACCTCTTGGGAGCAAAGCATTTCACTTTAGGTCATCAGACAGAGGGAGAGGACAGAAAGCCGACAGCATGACTTGCATTGCCCTTCAAAGAACATATTGGCCCTGATATTTTCAGGGAAGTTGTGTGAGAGGGTGGCAGCGGGCGGAAAACCTGGAAATCCCGGGGACACGGAGGTCCTGCTGAATTTAATGACTGGACCTCATTATCATTTTCTTCTTCCGTTTCCTGCCCGACAACCGGCCAGATTGTTGGCCAGGTGTAGTAAAGGATGGTTGTTGGCCAGGTGTAGTAAAGGATGGTTGTCGGCCGGGCCTGGTGGAGGATGGTTGTTGGCCGGGCCTGATGGAGGATGGTTGTTCGCCGGGCCTGGTGGACGGTGGTTGTCGGCCGGGCCTGGTGGATGGTGGTTGCTGGCCGGGCCTGGTGGACGGTGGTTGTTGGTGAGCCTGGTGGAGGATGGTTGCTGTCCGGGCCTGGTGGAGGATGGTTGCTGGCCGGGCCTGGTGGACGGTGGTTGTTGGTGAGCCTGGTGGAGGATGGTTGCTGTCCGGGCCTGGTGGAGGATGGTTGCTGGCCGGGCTTGGTGGACGGTGGTTGTTGGCCAGGCCTGGTGGAGGATGGTTGTTTGCCGGGCCTGGTGGACGGTGGTTGCTGGCCGGGCCTGGTGGACGGTGGTTGTTGGTGAGCCTGGTGGAGGATGGTTGCTGGCTGGGCCTGGTGGAGGATGGTTGCTGGCTGGGCCTGGTGGACGGTGGTTGTTGGCCGGGCCTGGTGGAGGATGGTTGCTGGTGAGCCTGGTGGAGGATGGTTACTGGCCGGGCCTGGTGGAGGATGGTTGCTGGCCGGGCCTGGTGGAGGATGGTTGTTAGCCGGGCCTGGTGGACGGTGGTTGTTCGCGGGCCTGGTGGACGATGGTTGTTGGCCGGGCCGGGTGGACGGTGGTTGTCGGTGAGCCTGGTGGAGGATGGTTGCTGGCCGGGCCTGGTGGACGGTGAAAATTGGGGTTTGGATGGGGGTGGAATCCACCGATCGTGGGGCAGGCCAGAGAGCTGGGGTTAGGATGGAGGGGTTGGCCGATCGGAGATCAGGGATTAGAGGGGTGGTGCTCGGATCTCCTGATCCATAAGGAGTGCTGCCACCTCTCCAAGACGGGACACACACACACGCCACACTACCAACTGCCGTAAAAATGGTGGCAGGCGCATAAGCGGAGGATGGGGAAGCATTACCTGATTTTAAATTTTTAACCCCCACCGGCACTGACCCTTTCCCATCCATCATTGGGGGGAGGGGGTTAATATCAACCCCATTCTCTCCGAAGTCTGCTGCCACATGGATGGTAGAGAAATTCAAGGCTTGGTATCTCCCATCCTCTCATCTGAAGGAAGACAGTACAGTCAAGAAGCATTCAAAAGCATTGGAATAACTAAAACATAAATAAAACAATAAATGGGATTTGGCCTTATAAAGCTCAGCATGTTTTGAGCGACAGACACCAGTGTCTCAGTGCAGACTAAATGTATCTCCTGCTGCTCATCCAGAAATATTTTACAACTGTGTTAAAAACCTATTTTGCACAGTGTATCTCCTTGGAAAATCAGAATATATTGTTAAATTTATTTCTCCTCTTTAAATCTGAAAGCCCCGATGGAGTGATAGGTTCATTCTTGGTTTTGACAACAAACTACACTTACTCCTTGTAACACTTGCTCTGGTTTTAAGCTGCATTCTGATGTTGTTCCTTTGTAGTGCTTCTACATGGCATTGAAAATGTAATGGAAATGAAAGACAACATTCTGCTAATCAAGTCTCAAGTCCAATTGAGGCATCAAAGCATGAAACATCTCGGTTTTACTGTAGAGTGCCAGTAACAGTCCAGTAAACAGCTGTACTGGAGCACCACGTAAATTGACTTTCTGTAACTGGTCGGACATGCTTTATTTCTCTTTTAGCATTCATAGTCCTGGTTTATAAATAAATCTTCACTGTGGTTACCCAAAAGTATGCAAACTATAAAGCTCTTATCACCTAAAATATAAAGGCTTTGCTAAGTCATTTTAAACGTGCCATTAATTTATGTGAGGAGTACAGTTTGTTGTTCTGCCTTAAGCCTCTGCTGAGTTAAAATGATTTAATTTTGAATCTTCTGGGAGAAAGTCTGGAAGCAAAATTCGCATGTCGTCATCATCATGGTGACTCAGGTCATCTGTTCTTTCAGAGAAAAAGCTTAACATCAGATTAATTAACTGAATACTTCAGATTGTTGCTCTTCACTGAGATTTTGAATGCAATGAAGGAGGACAGGAGGAACATAAGAATATAAGAACATAAGAAATAGGAGCGGAAGTCGGCCATTGGGCCCCCTTGAGTCTGCTCCGCCATTTAATATCATGGCTGATCTGATCATGGACTCAGCTCCACTTCCCTGCCCGCTCCCCATAACCCTTTATTCTCTTATCGCTCAAAAATCTGTCTATCTCTGCCTTAAATATGACCCAGCCTCCACAGCTCTCTGGCGCAGAGAATTCCACAGATTTACAACCCTCTGAGAGAAGAAATTCCTACTAATCTCAGTTTTAAATGGACAGCTCCTAATTCTGAGACAAAGGGCCCAAGTTTCGGGCCGCGCCTAGAACGGCGCAGCCCCGACCTGGACACCCGTTTTTCGCGCCACAAAGTGCGCCTAAAAAAAACTTACAGATTCTCTGGCTCCCTGCTGGTCCTCTGGAGCACGAGCTGTAGGGGGCGGAGCTAGGTCCCTGCGCTGAAAACAGTGCCGGGACCTTTGCACATGCGCGCTACAGTGGGCGCGCATGTGCAGTAGCTCCAGGCGCCTAAAACTGTGTGGGAGGGGCCCGAAGCATGCAGTCCCTAGCCCTGGCCGAATGGCCTCACTGGGTCTGCGTGCATAAGGCTGCCTCCCACGCCCAGCTCCTGCTTCCTCCCGACCCGACCCGACTCGACTCCCGCTCCCCTCCCCGCCCCCGGACCCGACCCCCTGGACTGGACCCGACCCGCGCTCTCCCTCCCCCCGACCCGAACCGAACCGACCTCCCTCCCACCACCCTCCAGACCCGACCCGCACTCCCGACCCCCCACCCGGACCCAACCTGACCTCCCTCCCCCCGCCCCCGACACAAACCGACCTGACCCGACCCGTGCTCCCTCCCTACCCAAACCAACCCGACCGACCTCCTCTCCTCCCTCCCCCCGACCTGACCCGTGCTCCCGACCGCCCCCCCCCCCCCCCCGGACCCGACCTCACTCCACCCCCCCGAACTGACCCGACTCGCGCTCCCGACCCCGGACCCCGGATCCGACCCGACCCAATGCCACCTACCTGTAAATCTGGTGCTGGGGACGGGCCCTGCCCGAAGTCTTGAGCCCGGCCGGGCCCGGCCCGTTCAGCCTCCCTCCCCCTTCTCCTTCCCCCCTCCCCCTTCTCCTTCCCCCCACCCCCTTCTCCTTCCCCCCCACCCCCTTCTCCTTCCCCCCCACCCCCTTCTCCTTCCCCCCCACCCCCTTCTCCTTCCCCCCACCCCCTTCTCCTTCCCCCCCACCCCCTTCTCCTTCCCCCCCACCCCCTTCTCCTTCCCCCCCACCCCCTTCTCCTTTCCCCCCACCCCCTTCTCCTTTCCCCCCACCCCCTTCTCCTTTCCCCCCACCCCCTTCTCCTTTCCCCCCACCCCCTTCTCCTTTCCCCCCACCCCCTTCTCCTTTCCCCCCACCCCCTTCTCCTTTCCCCCCACCCCCTTCTCCTTTCCCCCCACCCCCTTCTCCTTTCCCCCCACCCCTTCTCCTTTCCCCCCACCCCTTCTCCTTTCCCCCCACCCCCTTCTCCTTTCCCCCCACCCCCTTCTCCTTTCCGCCCACCCCCTTCTCCTTTCCGCCCACCCCCTTCTCCTTTCCCCCCACCCCCTTCTCCTTTACCCCCACCCCCTTCTCCTTTACCCCCACCCCCTTCTCCTTTACCCCCACCCCCTTCTCCTTTCCCCCCACCCCCTTCTCCTTTCCCCCCACCCCCTTCTCCTTGCCCCCCTTCTCCTTTCTCCCCCCTCTCCTTTCCTTCCCCCCCTTCTCCTTCCCCTTCTCCTCTCATCCCCCCTTTCCCCTTCTCCTCCCCCCTTCTCTTCCCCCCCCTCCCCCATCCCTCGCCCCCCCTCTCTCCCTCTACCCCCCTCCTACCCCTCCCCTCGCTGTCAGAAACACAGACACTGACAGACAGAGAGTGAGAGACACACACAGACAGACAGAGAGATAGAGACACTGACAGAGACACACTGGGGTGGCAATCCCAGCATGCTGCTGGAGGGCTCCCGGTGCTGCAGTTGGTAAGTAGAAAATGTTTCATTTATTTATTTTGTTTAAAAAAAATTATTTCTTATTAATTTTTTTTGATTTATTGGTTGCTTTATAGATGTTTTTATCATTTATTATTGATGATGGCTCTTTATTTGTAAAACTGAAGTGTTTAATGTTTGTAAACTTCCCTTTAAACCCCCCCCCCCCATTCCCTACGCCTGATTTGTAACCTACGACTGATTTTCTAAAGTGTAGACAAGGTTTTTTCGAGCGTACAAAAATCTTCACTTACTCCATTCTAAGTTAGTTTGGAGTAAGTTTTCACTGCCAAAACTTTGAAAACAGGTGTAAGTGGCCGGACACGCCCCCTTTGGAAAAAAAAATTCTGTTCCAAAGTGAAACTGTTCTAACTGACTAGAACAGGAGCAAACTAAATGCCGAGAATTTGAATTTCTAAGATACTCCGTTCTACGCCAGTTGCTCCAAAAAATTAGGAGCAACTGAGGCCGAAACTTGGGCCCTATGTCCCCGAGTTTTAGCTTCCCCTGAGTGGAAATATGCTCTCGGCATTCACCTTGTCGAGCCCCCTCATTGTCTTATATGTTTCGATAAGATCACCTCTCATTCTTCTGAACTCCAGTGAGTATAGGCCCAACCTACTAAACCTATCTTCATAAGTCAGCCCCCTCATCTCCAGAATCAACCTAGTGAATATTCTCTGAATATTCAATGCAAGCGTATCCTTCCTTAAATACAGAGACCAAAACTGTATGCAGTACTCTAGGTGTGGTCTCACCGATACCCTGTACAGTTGTAGCAGGACTTCTCTGCTTTTATACTCTATCCCCCTTGCAATAAAGGCCAACATTCCATTTGCCTTCCTGATTAATGCTGTACCTGCATACTCACTTTTTGTGTTTCATGCACAAGGACCCCCAGGTCCCTCTGTACTGCAGCACTTTGCAATTTTTCTCCATTTAAATTATAATTTGCTTTTCTATTTTTTCTGCCAAAGTGGCTAACCTCACATTTTCCCACATTATACTCCATCTGCCAAATTTTTGCCCACTCACTTAGCCTGTCTATACCCCTTTGCAGATTTTTTGTGTCCTCACAACTCGCTTTCCCACCCATCTTTATATCATCAGCTACATTACATTCGGTCCCTTCTTCTAAGTCATTAATAGATTGTAAATAATTGAGGACCCTGCGGCACCTCACTAGTTACTGTTTGTCAACCGAAAAATGACACATTTATCCCTACTTTCTGTTAGTTAGCCAGTCCTCTATCTATGCTAATATATTATCCTATACCCCATGAACTTTTATCTCATGCTTTTTATGTAGCACCTTATCGAATGCCTTCTGGAAATCCAAATTCTCCCTTATCCACCCTGCTCGTTACATCCTCAAAGAACTCCAGCAAATTTGTCAAACGTGATTTCCCTTTGATAAAACCATGCTGACTCTGCTTGATTGATTCATGCTTTTCCAAATATCCCGAAATCGCTTCCTTAATAATGGACTCCAGCATTTTCCAAACGACAGATGTTAGGCTAACTGGTCTATAGTTTCCTGCTTTTTGTCTGCCTCTTTTTTTTAAGTAGGGGTACTTTAACATGTTCAGCATTCATATACTAACATCCCTACAGTGAAATGTCAAGACTTTTATCTCCACTTCTCAATCTTATTCCCCTGCCGCCCCAAAAATTAGTTCTGTGCAATATTTTTTCACTCTGACGTTCCTTTGAAACATTATGAAGATCTGTAATTTCACTCTGTACTCAGCATTCTGAGAGAGGCAGCGGTTGGGGAATTTGGCTGGAGCTCTCTGTGACTGTACTTGGGGATGTAGGTGTTGAATTGAGGAAAGGATATTTTTGAGGGGGGAGGAACTTAAAACATAACCTAAAGCTAACAAATATATTTAGTTTAAATTTTTTATGTATATATATTTCCTGTACTAATAGTACAGAACTGTGATGCTCTTAAAATGTAATTAATTTATTTCAGGGGTAGTTAATTAAAAGACAAGGGTTGTCTGTGCTGGGGAATGGAACAAACACATGCTTTCAGTCTGCAACCAGCGATTGCATCAAACATTGACAATTCAGGTTTTGAACAAGTCAGATGTACTAAGCAGTGCTATATTAATGAGCTTCAGCCCTCAACCTCAGAAATGCATCAGTATTGGACAAGCATGACATTTCCATTTGTTGTTTTGCCTAACCTTTACGGCCACTGAGTGAGATTGACAAATTAGTTCTGAATTATGAATAATCTTGTGCTTTGAACTTTCCACTGGGACCAGATCCAGATTGCCCAAACTTAATTTAATTTACAAGCCATCCATAATTGTCATACTTTGTACATGAGTTTGAAAACTTTACTTAACTTCACTACAAAATGCACATTGGAAAAATGATGTACAGCTATTCCCTCCATCGACCCTGAAATATTAAACCTACTGTAGTAGAAACTAACAATCATGAATGGATGTTTCGTACCCTCACGGTTTGCCAGATGACATTTTACCCTGTATTCTGGACTGAAATTTCATCCCAGGTTCCAGAGATGGCAGGATAGTGTTATATGTCACATCATTGTTAAGTGAGTTTGATTAATTACTTTTGTTTTATATTTCTGGGCTGAATTTGAACCCAGGTGATACATTCAGAAGGATAATGGTCTAACCTACTGCTGCACTCGGGGCCCCTTTGCTGTCAATAGTTGCTAAACTTAACAATTCTTATTTCGATAGTTAGTTGTAAAGCTCGTGTCACAAAGCCAGAAACAGAAATTTTCCCACGTGTAAATGGAGACATTGGGAAGCTCCTTCAAAGAGCTGGGACAAATGGCCTCCATCTGTGCCCTATAATTCTATGAAGTAGGTGGAAGGAGGAGGGAGATGGAAGAATGTGGGACAAGCTGTAGTGGTACAGTGCACTTAAAAATCTCTTATTGTCTACACTCCACACCCTTCAGAACCAAACTTGGCTGATGTGTAGCCCAAAGTTCTGAAGATTATTTGAAGGGAACGATCTTACACGAACTATTTGCACAACAACTGTATTTTATAAATCAACCCAGCAGGATTGTGATAATTCCTTTATTTACTTTAAAACATTCCAGTCAATATTTGAGGTCTGCCTAGGCTCAAGCATTGCAGTGTGTCATCAGTCAAACTGTTTAACCCTTAAGTTGCCTTTTCGATTAGCTTTCCTGAATGTCAAGTAAGTTAGAATAACATTACTGAATTATGTCATCACAAAGCTTTCCAATGGTTATTTTGCTGAAAAAAAATATTTATTTTCCTCCTCATTCATTGGCTTCCTCCAACGTGGTCCTTGGATACATCTTAATGGGATGTCACAGACTAGTCTTCAATTCTTTCTGTTTTTCATGCAGTGTATTATTGCTGTAGCTCCCCGATAAGAAAAAAAAATGTTATCAAATAATTTTCAATTTCTGAACTGTCTCATTCTAGCCTGAGGAGCTTTGTTGCCATTTTTGCCTTGACTCAGTTTTAATATTGATTAAATATCCCTACAGGAGCATACTATTATTTTTGTTCATATGTCTGCACTAGGCTTCACATTTTGCATATCCTGTCATTAGGCTTTTGCTTAAAATCTTTCACTCAACGTACTCTCCTGCTGGAACAGAGGGAGGAATTTTTCGGAGGGTCAAAGGACGCTTTGGTGGTGGGTCGGGTGGGGAAAAAATGTTTTTCGACAGCGGGTCTGGACCCAGCTTTCAGGCCGCCGTAATGCGTCTCTCCCAAATGTCAGCTCTGTCGGTGCTGGGCGGTCCTGATACACAGTGCGGGGAAGATAATTGAGCCAATTATTGGCTTGTTTAGAAGCCCTTAACAGTGATATTTTACTCACCTTTTAACTTTACCAGGTTGCTCATGGATTTCATGCTGCTCCTGAGGCGGAGGTTGAATGGCCATTGAAGCAAATGATAGGTGACAGCATTAAAACTTGTATAAAACCTCACTATTTATGCCTGCACACTTTCCAAACCCAGAGACTCTTTGGCTTATCCCCTTGGAAGACAGATTGTGCTTTATGCTGGCTGCAAGTTTTTGTAGCAAACTCTCCAGCCAGGCTCACCTCATTGCAGCAACCTCTCTCACCTCTGACAAAGTGCTGCTGTCATCTCACCTTCAACTGGTATCTACTCCATCAAGATGGGAACCATTTACACTCTGTCACCTTGGTCCTCAGTCCCCCACACCAGCAGCACCAGCAACAACACCAACCTTCTATGCAATCACCTGATGCTGCACAGGGCATCAGCACCCGAGCGCATTGCTGCCCAGGATGCCAGGGATGGCCTCACCATGGCCAGATTTACTTCACTTGACGCTGTACCCCCTGGCGCATGCACCACTCCACACCAACATATAAAGCAACCCTACAATGTCCAAGCCATTCCTTTCACACTCATTACCGTTAGGGCGGGGGGGAGGGGGCGGGGCGGGGCGTGGGGGGTCGGGAGTGTGGGGGTGGGTGTATTGTTATGTCTCTCTCTCCACTGCAACTCAATAAGCCACTCCAAAGGTGCACACTGATCTGTCCAAAAACGCAAAGTGTTGAAATGTTTGACACTACATTAACAGAAACTTTACATGAACATTACACCCGTGCTTACCATTGTGTGCTATTAGTTGGCATGATTGATTAAGATGAGGGTGAGTGTGAGGGGTGGATAGTGAGATGGGAAAGTGATAATGTAGATAGAGAGGGATGTGTGGAGGTGCAAGCTAAGTTGGTGTGAGTAAGGATGTGCAGGAGTAGGGTAGGGAAGGAGATGTGGTGAGTGGCACAGCAGGATGAGATTGAGTGTGGCTTTGCAGTAACGTGTCCTAATTTAATAAGATCATTGAAAGGTTTGCGCCACTGCAGCCAGGTCCTCCTGACAATATCCCTGCTTGTGCCCTCCTGTGTAATGTGCAACCAGGCTGTGTTGGTCTCTGGGGGAGGTCTGTTCTGCCCATGGGAAGGGAAGAGAATCTCCCTGTGTTCTGTGAGCATATGGAGGGAGTAATGGAAGAGTCTAGGTGCAGCCCTGCACCTCTGTGCTGTGATTGTCAGTGTTTGCAGCACCTCAATTCTGTAGAACACTGACAGCAAATTTGCGCATGGTCCCTTTAAGGAAACCGGCTGATGACGTGTCATAAAATAACATTATCTGACCGGTTTTCCTCAGTTGGCTGGGAAACATGCTGGGCGGGTTTAATAGGCCCAATCAAGGTAAAATCATTTTGGACAGCAGGCTGGAGCCAGCAGCGAGGTCGGGACCTAGCACCGGCGTCACCTGCCGAGGGAGGGGAAATTGCGGTCTTAGTCTTTGGAAAAAGCTCTGCAGTTCAAGTGATAGGGAAATTCTTCCAGAACAGAAAATATAGTTGGTCTTGAGATTGATTCATTTCAAGCGCACCAATTGCAGTTTGCTTTGTATTATCCCATATAAACAGGAGGAAGCAGTGAGCTTTTCTGTGACTTATCAGTGTTGTTTTCCACCTCTTGCCCTCTTGGAATCAGCAGGCACCAAATGGACCAATTTAAGTTTAATTGGTAATGCATGTCAAACTTTGGGTGCTCTATTTGCACGGTGTTATTCAGGGGTCCTTATAGCACTTCTGGTCACTAAATTTGGTTCCGTAGGGCCCGTTGTTTGGTCATGATGTTTTGGTTCCACTTGACGCCGAATGCCATTAGTGTGGACGCAAGGAGCGTGCGTCAGAAGTGTGCAAAGTAGGCAGAGTGGCCAGCGCTGCTATCTTGGAGTTGAACACTCCAGCTAACCGCCTCCCTGAAGCTCGCACTGCTGAACACAAATTCGGGAACAGGAAGAACACCCCACCAGTGCCAGTTATTTGATGATTGATTTCTACTGGCTGTTGCTGCGCTTGTAGAAGTGATTGGTGGTTTGTACAGTTAGTTCAAGCTGCTAAAGTCTACAGGGAGTGGTGTGGCAGGTGCTGCAGACTCGGCTTCGGACTGCACCATCTCAGTATAAGCGGCAGCAGTCTGGGCTGGCTGACAGGCAACAGCAAGGACACTGGCGGAGTGGCAGTGGTGGGAGGACGAATGCTGTCACCCTGAGAGCAGACAGAAGGTTGGTGCTCCACGGAGCCACTGCCACACCCCGGGGCAGCGCCTCAACAATCCTAATTGGAGGACAGATTGCTGCACTGCTGTAACACCCTACAAGCCCCTTTGAATATTGGTAAACACGGCCACAATGGCAGCAGTTTGAGCTTGCATGACAGAAGTCTGAGGTTCCACTGCAGCACCCAGATGTTATGTAGCTTCTGTTTGTGCTGCAATGGAAGCGGAGACATTAACCATCAGACGCTGCATCCTGGTTTGGTCCGCAGGTGTGCTAATGGAGTTGGCCATCACTTCCTAGCTTTGTGCAAAGCCCTGTGCCAAGTTGGTGCTGGACTCCTCCATGCTCTTTGCACGCAGGCTCTGTGGCAGGCCTGCGAATACGCCAAGCATTTCATTGTGCACCCATCAGTCTTCTTCTGTAGGCTGCTCGATCAAAGACCTCATCTGAGTGCTCTGTAGCAGAATTAGTGCGCGGCCTCGCCCTCTGGGAGCTGGCACCTGCACTTCCGTTGACTGCAGATCCTGTTTCGAAGCTATCCTCTAAAGTGTCACTCTCTGAGCTGGTGGCTGTGAGTGTGAAGTCGAGTGACTGTGCTGTGTCCTCAGCACTACAAACTTCTTCCTCTTCCAGTTCTTGCTCGTTCACCACTGCCTAGCCAAGTTGCGTTCTTGGGTATCTGAAAGGAGAAAGGCACAAGGGTAGGGTTGTGGTGAGGGGAGATGCAAGAGGTGCATGCTTATACCATGTGCAGCTTGTAAGTCAGAAGAGATTGTGGGATGAGGGGGATGTGGGATGCGAGAAGGAAGATTAGGTAAGCAGGATACCGTCATCTGCGATTGTTTCAACCTCACTGCTGGCCACGGCCTCAGCAATGGCCGCTCCAATGATGGTGACCACCGTCTCCTCCATCAGGATAAGGTCATGCAGCCATGCCTGTTCCCCACCAGTTAGTTCCCGCTGCCATTGTGCCAACTTGTCCTGCAAGAGAGAAGGAAGTCAGTGAGTGTGGTGCAATGTGGGTGATGTGCCTGTCATGATTGAATAGCTGACAATGTGTGCAAGCTGTGAGATGTGAGTGTGAGACTTGCAGCAGTGCCAAGTATGTGAGGATGAGATGGAGCATGTGAATGTGGGGTATAAGTCTTGATTGATAGAGATTGTTGGTAGGTGAGTGATAGGGGTGTGGTGCAGGCTAGATTTAAGTGGTACTAACCTCGCACGAACTCGGGCTCCCTGTTGAGGCGCTCAACCACTCAATAGCACATTTAGCGCTTCCTCAATGCTGCAATCATTTAAGCTAGCAGGCAGCACGAAGTTTACGTGTTGCCTGCATCAGAAGCAACGAGTGTGGGATAATCATGGATCGTGAGCCCCACATTCATGTTCGGGAGTGATTGAATTTAGCCCCCTTTGTGTTACAATTCTTTTTACCCTATGCTGATGCTTTTAATTTTAATACATCAGTTTGACAGATCTTTATTTCTCATCTGATATTGGTTATCAACATCTACCATTATAGATGGCATCATTTCTTTCAATAGTTGCTTTGAAATTCAGTCTATTTTATTTTGTGAGGAAGCAGTTGCTGCTGTTTGGTGATATGGTGAATCTCATTATTCAGGATATGAAGAGTTATATCTAATAATATGATTATTATCAACTTCTCGATGGTTGTTACAAATCAGTGAGCAATTTCTTGGTGTCTTTTGTTTTATTGATGATATAGTCCTTTTAACCTATATCTCTTGTTTTTATAATTTGGATAGAAAGCAGGACCTCAAAGTGCTGTCTACACAATTAGGCTTTACAAAGCACCCTTGTTCTTTTATCTGCTAATTTTCAAGCCCGCTTCACCAGGCCCCCATAATAAATTGAATAGACAAGGCTTTGTCACTTTTAGATTCAGATGTTGATTAGGTTTCTAGCAGCTGACCATAACTTGCATAGCTGAAACTGACTGCTTTTTATAAATTATTTGAGCAGTTATGGTGTAATTTGATATAGCATTTGTTAACTTGATCATTATACGTAAAAGGTGATTAATCTTCAGCAATTCCAGGGGCTCAATTTTCCCCAATGCTGTTTTTTGGCGTATTGCCAGAGTTACGTCCGATTATTTTTGTCCCCAACTACTCCAAAAAAATAAGTAGCAAGTTTCTCCGTTCTATTTTTTTAAATTGGCGCCACGCAGCCTGTCCTGTAGCTTCCGGGGGGGGGTGGAGCCTTATGTCTGCACCGAAAAAACAATGCCTCCCTTCTGCGCATGCGCCAAAAAAAAGGACTTTTTGACGTGATTGCTACAGGCGCGCATGCCCGATACAGCTCCGCGTCTGCATTCGGCCATTTTTAAAGAGCCAGTTGTGTGTGAGAACTTTAATTCTCATTGGAAAAATCAGAGTTGCAATACAAGGTGCAACGTGGCTCAAGGAACAAGAATTTCTCATAGGATGAAGTGGAAGCACTGTTTACTGTAATTCAGATCAGATGGCACGAGCTGGACACCAGCAGAGGTCGCATAAAAGTTTCACCAAAAGAAATTAAGAAACGCTGGAACCAATTTGCAGAAGATTACTGTGCAATGGTGACCACCCCGAGGTCTGGAGGCCTGTGCAAAAAGAAGTGGCAGGACCTTGGTCAAGTGGTCAGTGTAAGTAATATTTTCATTTATTCAATGGAATTGCAATTGTAAAAGTGACCAGCTGTGTATGTCCCACCCAGCAGAAAGACACCCTCTCTAAAAAGTTATATTTTCATCTTTGCAGAGGGAGGTGGCACACAACAAATGGGAAAGAACTCGAATAGGGGGAGGCTCGGCAAATCTGCACCCACTGACACACTTGGAAGAAGAGTTGCTGCTTTGATGGATCCTGCCTGGAGAAAATCAATCACCACTGCACAAGCTGGGCCCTCACGCGAGGGAGAGGGTAAGTCCTGCAAATTCCACAGTCTGGCTTTGCTAAATGTTAAGCACTGTGCGGGCTAGCCATACTTTGGTTCATGGGGATGTCTCCGTCAGCTACGCTTCGGTTGATGCAATGTGCTCTCATTCATTGTGGTCTTTCAAATGAGCCTGCTGCCTGTGCTGTGTGAGCCTACTCATACCACCCACCCTGCCCCCTCCTCTGCTGCTAACCATTTGTCTGTTCTGTTATATTTTGCAGAACTTGAGGCCAACCCTGACGAGGCTGAAGAAGATTCAGACGTGGACGAGCCTGAAGAGGAGAACATCTTCCAATCCTACCTTCCAGACCAAGAGCATGGGGGGGAGGGGGAGGGGGAGGGGATGGATGAAGCCCCTACTCTTATACTCACTTTGGAGGAGGTGCCACCCATTGAGGTGCCAGCCCCTTTCCTGAATGGTACGAGTGTTGCTGGGACATTCCCTGGTTTCCCACCATCCGAGGCTGAGGGTCCCACTGGGGTACAGTGAGGCATATCCAGGGCCCCACCATCCGAGGCTGAGGGTCCCACTGGGGTACAGTGAGGCATATCCAGGGCCCCACCATCCGAGGCTGAGGGTCCCACTGGGGTACAGTGAGGCATATCCAGGGCCCCACCATCCGAGGCTGAGGGTCCCACTGGGGTACAGTGAGGCATATCCAGGGCCCCACCATCCGAGGCTGTGGGTCCCACTGGGGTACAGTGAGGCATATCCAGGGCCCCACCATCCGAGGCTGCGGGTCCCAGTGGGATGCAGCAAGGCACACTCAGGGCCCCTCCATCCGAGGCTATGGGTCCCAGTGGTATACAGCGAGACACACCCAGGGTGAGGAGGGGAAGGAGAGCTTGACAGTGCTCTCTTGAGGTGCAGAATCTAACAGATGTGGTTCAGATGATGGCTCCTGGACACACTGAGGTATTGGGACTGTCGGGAGAAATAATAACACACTCACGAGAAATGGGAATGCTGTCCGGGAACATGAGGGAGAGAATGTCAGAGGTAGTTGACACACTGTCAGGGCACACGAGGGAGGGAATGTCGGAGTTAGCTGTTGAAATAAGGGAACACGCCCAGACCCCGTGCCCATTGACAGAATCAACTGCCACTCCCTTCCAATCCCAGACCAGCCTCTGAAGAGGCCCAAACCAGGCCTTCCACATTATCGGCTGTCACCCCCCACCTCCCCATCAAGAAGTGCACATTACCAGAGATGTTTGAAAGAATAAGCTTTGTACCAACCCAAGAAACACTGCACCACCGCCTGCGGGCAAGGGTGGATTCAACAAGACCAAGCGCAGCGGGCGGTCTTAGAATAAACTAGAGGAGAGATGGGTGCAGCCTTTCTTTGCTGCTGCTGCTGTTATTATTGTTGTTACTGTTGTAACTGTTCTCAAATT